>NC_073304.1:165929559-166251211 GCF_027595985.1 Sorex araneus | reverse complement strand
TTCAGAAATGCAGATTTAAAACTTAAGTTAAATTGAATCATAATGCAATCAGACATGAACTGTGTATAGCAGAGGGTATAACTATGTATGCTCTGTGTATAGCTGAATCAGATATGGCTAGATTCAAGCAATCAGGGTAGTGGGGGCGAGGGGGCCTTATAGTGTAGGTGGGCTTTGAATGAGAAGGCAGGATGTAAAGATTACAGCTATTGGAAGGTGCCAGAGAAGGCAAAACTGCAATTGAGATGGAGCAAGTCCTCCAGAAGTAGCATGGGAACATTCAGAAGGCATTCTGAGCTGTCAGGGTAATTAAATATTAGTTATAACAAATCTGCATGTATTTCTGCATTTGCTTCGATAGAATTGCCTCTTATGTGACCTAATCCTGGAAACTTCTAGGTAATTAAAAAAAAGGCAAAGGCAGAGCTGTTTTGGGGAAGCTAAGGCACCCAGAGCTTCCAGTGGCAGTCGACTGAGGGTTGCCTTCAGCTAAAGTACTCTGTGGGTTGTATTCACTTATTTTTGGCAACTTCTGCCTGCCATGGGTATTTCCCTTATTATTAGCTGATTCACCCACTTCATAGACTGAGTCTTCAGATATTTTAAGCAGCCAGTAATAATGACGGATGATTATTATATGGTCTGGGCCTGTAGAGCATATTTCAAGGGAAAAAAAGCCCCCAGATTCTCCTTTAAGTCCCAAGAAGGCTTTGTGGGTTTTGATGGGTGGTGGGGAGAATTAGAAGCAAGCCTCAAAGACCTCCCCTTCCAGATTGCAAGTCTCGGACCAGACTATAAAATGAAAGACAGTATTTCCTCTGTTGTGTTCTCCCCATCCTCCCTAAAAACACTTAGCCCTGAGCTGATAGCCTGAAGTGGTGATTGAACCAGAGGGCTGGGGTGGACTCACCTATTCTCAGCTTTGGGACTAGAAGGGAATGCTCAGATCTGTGTGGTCTGAAGGACAGAAACCTTGGCAGGAACCTTGTCCCCATAACACATCTTCAGAATGGCTAGATATCACCTGATCTCACCAGTAGAGCATTTTGAGGGATGGGGCAGGAGGATCAGTTCTCTCTAGAAGGTCAGATGTCTTTTTTAAGTTATTTGCAATAACTACCTTTGCAGTTTGTAATTCTGGTGATTTTGAATAGTCTCTCTCAATCACTGTCTTTATTATTTCAGTTGACTGTCTATGGCCTTTTGATTCCACACTTTAAGCAGCCCTCTCCTATCTGGGTGAGAGATGAGTGAAGATGTGAAGATATCTTCATTCATCTCCTTATGGCTTCCTACCCTGAAGTTTCTCCATGTAGAGGTGGCTTCAGCTCCTTTACCAAGAAGGCTGAAGCCTCACAAAGTTTCTTCTCTTCTATTTCTATTCATTCCTGTCTCTCTTCATGCTCTGACGTTGTCCATAAAGAACTGTTTTTCCAACTCTGCGGGCTAATCTCCTGATTCTCTCTCATTTGCTCTCCACTGCCTTGTTTCTCTAGTCACCAACATCCCCATAACTCTCCCTTCTCCACTTTCTCCTCCCTCCATGTCAGACAAAATGTTTAGGTTATGCCTACAGAAAAGCAAAGCAAAAGACTTATGTTTGACCTTGCTTCTCCTTCTGTTTTTCATTATATTTTTCATATGTATTTTTTTTAAAAAAACATTAAATTAGGAGACAACCTACTGAATGATCTTCTTTCCACCAGCAAAATATGGTCCCCCTCGCCATTGGAATTCTGTTTCCACTACTTCAGAGAAATTATTCTCCACAAAGCCACCAATGTGCTCATATTTACCATGTCTAGCCACTTTCCACTTGGTGGGACTGTTGGATATTTGCTATGGCCATTAACATTATATGGATGGCCATGACCGTCTCTCCCCTGTACTCAAAAACTTTCACCATCTTCCTAATCTACCAAACCCTGCTTTCCCTTGGCTACAACCTGGAGACTGGTCTCTGTAGGGAACCCGTGACTTGATTATTGTGACTTCAGTCCTGACTTCCTTGGGTCTCTCCAGTGAAGTCATTTGGTCCATGGTCACTCCGAACTTTACAGAGTCCTTTCCGGTCTTCTCGGTCCTTAACCCTTTCCCTTCACTCTTTACATGCTGTCCAGTGATGGTAACATCTGCTCAAATTCTCATAGGGAATTCCCAGTCTGTGTCTTCAAGACCAATATTTGCCCTGAAGTTCTTCTTGGCTACTCTCATCAGTCTCCTTGGCTCCTGTGCACATCAACTATGAACTCAGCATTTTCTGCCCTGATAAGCGCCTCCTCCCCTCTCTTGGTGACTAACTCCCCTGCTACACAGACTCCAAGTCAAAATGTGCAGTTCCCACCCACACATCTAAATAGAAATGTTTCTTTTCACTACCTGATTTAACCTAACTTGTTGTTGCTGTTGTTGTTTAATTTTTCCCACCCTTCCCTCTGGAACTTGAGACCTGGTTCGGGTCCTCATCATTTCTTTCCTGGATTTCTAATTGGTCTCCATGCTCCTGTCTATGTCTTTCCTTACCAGAGCAGTTCTCCTCATGGCTTGAAGATCAGTTTTTTCAAAACATGATTCTGACCCTGTTTTTTTTTTTTCTGTTTTAATCACTCAGATAAAGACCAAGCTGCTTACACTTGATCTTAGTCAAAGGGTCGAGAAGTGATGAGACCAACTTGCTTATCATGGCATATAAGGCCCTTCCTGATCTGCCCTTGCCAATCCATCCATATCTACCTTCCACTGCTGCCTCCTTCAATCTCCACTTGCAGTAACATGGAGCTGCACTTTCCCATCCTCCCCTATGTTACACATAGCCTTTGCCAGTGCTTGTGTCTGTGCCTTTGCTCCTGACACGCTCCTGCCTAGAATGCATAACTCTACTCCACTCATCCTTGGCCACATAAGTACTTCTGGGTGAATACTCTTCACACTCCCATAATTCCTGGTATACATCTCAATTACTGAACTTCAGCACTGTTGGGTGGTTTTAATTATTATTCTTAATTTTTCCACTTATACTCTGGGCTTTTCCTTATAGGATAAATTAAGATTCTGAGATTGGGTTTGCTCAGCTCAGAAATGTATCTGTTGGCAATAGACACTTTAAAAGCTAGATTGTTAGAAGGCACAGTTATCCTCATTGTATTTCTCCCTTTCCTCTCTCTCAATGAAAATGTATTATATGATTATTATGTGCTTTGCTGGAAACTGGAAATCAATGATAGAATGACGGGTTGAGTGTCTGATCTTGTGGCGCTTACAGAGACATGAATCCACTCAGTTGTCCTGTTCTATTGGTTATTCTGTAATTCAAAAGTTATCCAGATCTATTGACATTCCCTACCTCTATCAGTTTTTGAGATGACAAATTCAATATGTTGTTACCCATTACATAAAATAAAAGGGAAGCTAATCCTTCCCAAACATAAGAGCTTTTGGTTTTGAAATATTATAGCTTAAGCCTTTCTCTCACTGGCTAGATCTTTACTATTTCATGGAGTGTCAGTTTCCTTTTAACTAAATAGGAGAGAATGAAAATCCCTAAGTCCAAAAATAAATGAATATTATATGTGATGACATCTGAAAGGAAAAGGACCCCTCAAAACCACTCAGCCCCGTACCTGGTACATAATAAATACTCAGTAGGAGGTAACTTTGCTATTATAGTTCAGATATCAATAGGAATGAAGCCCTGGGCTTCTGTAAAGTAAGGGGCTCAGTGATATCATTACCTCCTCACCCTTCATCCCTCTAAGAGAACCACCTGTACCCAAGCTCTTGAAGCTACCTTTGTGATACAGAGGGAATAAATGTGAGAGCAGAGGACCAAACAGAAAGCGGCAACAGTCCCCTGAGGAACAGACAAAGAAATCTCTGACCTACAGTCCTGTTTCAGGTCCCCTGGGTTCTGCCAAACTGTTTCCAACCATTGTTGATCAGATTCCGGGCCCCCCCCCAAAAAAAAATTCTTCATCTCTCTCTGCTTTCAAACATAACAGTTTTATACTCTCCATTTATTCTCTCATTTCAGGATTTGGGAAAAGAGGGAAATTTCATTTAGATTGGTTTTTGTTATGTAGACTTTGGCCATGTGTTCTACAAAGAAATCTTAAATTTTTATATTGTTCCCTCAAATGGCAAGTTTTCCTTCCTTCCTCCTTCAGGGCCTCCTTTCCTCTTTCATATTTTTTTACCCCCGGAAGTGGGGGTTGGAGAGACTGGATTTCCACTGAATCTTAAATGTAAGGAATATTTAAATTTAAAAGAAGTTTGTTTAAAATAAGACAAGCATTTGAGATTATTCCAGATATTTAATATTTTACGTTTCTTTGGGCTATATGAAGCATACACTGAACTCAGAATCTTTTGTTTTGTTTTGCTTTATTTGAGAGCCACACTGAGTGGCGCTCTGGGTTTACTCCTGGCTCCAGGCTAGGGGATCACTCCTGACAGTGCTCAGGGAACAATCCGAGGTGCTGGCAATTGCACCCCCATCAGCCACATGCAAGGCAAGTGCCCTGCCTGATATATTTTTCACTTCCCAGCCTATGAACTCAAAATCTTTGATCAATCCAAGTTCCTTCCCTATAGTTGACTCAAAATGTCACAAATTAGTAAAATATTATAGTTCATAGTGAAACAGCTCTATAGCTTTAAAAAGTATCTACCATTCTCTTGTGGGATGGTTATATGTGGAAACACACAGCCATAGCAGAGAGCAGAGCACTGTGAGGGAAGCAGGCGCTGGCTGGGCTCGGAGTGCTCCAGGCTGCCTTTCTCTGTACTATCCAAATAGTAGCTCACTTGCTGACTGAAATTTAAGTTATTTCAATATAAATATAGCTATTCGTTTTTTCGATGTTCATTTTCATGGCAAGAGAGTCTCTTGGCCCTGCACCTGGCTGCCTTCGAGGCTGTCTCCGAGGGACCCCTCAAGGGGGTGTGCCTCAGTTTCCTTCCCCGTCCCAAGCAGAGCTCCCATGGCTGAAGACCTCCAGAGCCTAGCCATAGCCATACTCAAGGCCCCTCTCCACACATTCGGACGAGCCTCATGCATGAAGGATCCGGCAGAGAAACCCAGGTGTGTGGGATTGGGCCTCTTCCACCCAGATTCCTCATATTCTAGTAGCTAGGCAGTCACACTCAGGGACTGCCCCTGGCGCCATGTAATCCCACCAATGGCCAAGAGGGAGAACTAGGCTATAAGATATCTTCTAGGACCTTGGTTTTAAGTCTTTGGATGGTGACCGTTGGTGGGACTACATGAGATGGCCCTCATCAATCTATCAACTGGACTCTAAGGACTAGATTATAGCCCCTGGAGAGGACTGTATATTAGTTGGCATTGGCTGGGTTTAATTATGGGACACATTGAAAAAAAATAGTTTAGTTTAACACACTAAAGGTCTGTTTCTCTGTCATGAAGTCCAGTGAGGGT
The DNA here is from genome assembly GCF_027595985.1 of Sorex araneus. Taxonomy (NCBI): domain Eukaryota; kingdom Metazoa; phylum Chordata; class Mammalia; order Eulipotyphla; family Soricidae; genus Sorex; species Sorex araneus. The sequence goes on along the minus strand of NC_073304.1, from coordinate 166,245,774 downwards.
TAGACTGTACTTTTCCAAGACTCTTTTCTTGACTCAAAAATGAAAAGAGTAAGTTTGCATCTCAGAGTATAATGGCTAAAGTTGATCACTGCCTCCAAGTCTTCTTAAAGAGAGGCTCAGTAGTGTAAGGGATCATTATACCTCTAATGGTTTAGTACATTCTACACAACAGCTAGAAAGTGCAAATTGGGTCCCCCACACCCCCAATCTGTAAGTAATGATACTCTATGGGACAATAAAGTCAGCAACGTCCAACCCTTGATGATTAAGACTTTGCCCCTAGTACTCAGCAGGTACTTCATGGACAGGTGCTGCATTGTACACACCCAGGTTGTGGAGCTGAGGCCAGAATGGCCATTGGATTCCAGAAAGAGAAAAGATCTGATAAGGCCCGGGAGGATGCGATATATTCCTAAAAGTCTCCTGGGTTACAGTTTGATTAGACTGCAAAGCAAGAACTGACCAGCAGCATTGTGCCAATTCCCTCCATTCTCACAGATGCATAAGGTCTCTTTCTAGCCGTATCTCCATCCTGGTACTTTACTTCTAGAAATAATTCAATTTTAACCACAAACATGGAGATTTTCTTGGTAATCAAGACCACTGATATATACCTAGCACCAATCTTTTATGCTTATTTCCCAAAATGGCCATCCTTCTATTCTCATTCTTTATTTTCTGTTTCTGAATGCCTTTCTTGTTTCTAACAAAGCTACTTTCCTCATGTAGCCATCATGCCCTAATTTCTTATAGTCTTTAAATGGAATCTTGCCAAAGGCTTATTGAAAGTCTGAGTAGATTACATCCACCAGCTCCCTTATCTACATGTCTATTTATTCACTCCTATAACATCCATAAATAAACATTGGCTCTGTCCCAAGGTTCAATCCTTGGAGCTCTGCTCCTATCTATTCACTCCGGCACCACATCTTTTGGTGAAGTTTTAACTACCTCCTCTCCAGAGATAATCTCTATAACTCTGTCCTCCTACCAACCTAGAGGACTGCATCTGCAACTGATGACTCCCATCCTATTTGTCTAAAATTGAAGATAGCACCTGCCCTCCAAAACTCACTCCCGCTCTGGACGCCTATTTCTGTGTATCATCAACTCTCTAGTCACTCAAACTTTACACCATGACTCAGCTCTGATTTCTCACTCTCCCTCCCCACGCTCCCACCCTCTACCCATTAGTCATCAGTCCTGTGCTTCCTTCATCATGCCTCTCAGATAGATTCTCTCCATTACATTTTGCACTGTCACTGTTCAAATTTAGGTCCACATGGCTTTATTCTTAGAGTATTACAGGAGCCACTGCAAGCTGACGAATCTTGGGTAAGTTACTTTATATCTCTAGGTCCCAATACTCATCCAAAATACAATGAATAATAATTAAGACATCAGTAATAATTATTTATTATATATTTTAATGATATGTGTACATAGTGGACTTTATCTTATTTAGTTTCCCACAATAGCCTCACGAGACAAATATCATTATTAGTATTTCAAATAAAGACATCCAGAAAAGTTAAATTGTTCCAGACTGCTTACTAGTAAATATAACTGCAAACCTATGCAGTTTGATCATAGAACATATGCCTAGTATCTCTGATACCCAACCTCATCAAGAACTATTTACTCAAAAAGTGTTAGATGACTGATAACGTACATCTAAAATGCAGCTTTGATTCTTGGACTAAAATATTCAGTTATCATACTTTGTACAATAAAATACAATAAACTTAAGAGTTGTGTAATGATGCCTAGCTCAAATGGCAGTCCACATAGCCAGCATGTATGAAGCTCTGAGTCTCATCCCACACACTGCAGACCCTCCCAACTCCCAGAACCACAGTGTATAGCCCTGCTGGGCGCCAGACCACTGTGAAATCCAGAGCATTGAATGATCAGGTCTGCCACTGGACTGAGTATCACCTAAAGTGACCTTGGAACCTGGCACAACTTTGTGGCCCTCATAAGAGAAAAGACAAAACACATTACAGTGTTTTTCCCATAGTAATTTTAATTGATGAAAAACCTTAACATATCTCCGGATATTATGATTGAGTATTATGTATTTTAGATTAGCACTTATAGAAGAAAATAATAAGACCTATATAAAATTACAAAATAGCTACGTGGAAATAGAACATCTAAGGTAGTCAGGACATAAAGGGTTACATTTGAAGATTTTTAAAAAATACATGTGCTTCTGTAGAGAAGACTTAGCTGTCTAATTATCCTTTCTAAGACCTTAATGAATGACAATAATCCCAAAGAAGGTTAAGAGAAAAAAACTGAGAGCTGAAACCAACAAATAGAAAATACATTATAAAACCAATAAGACAAAACTTTCTTCTTTGATATTATAATAAATTTATACCATTACATTTAAATTGATCAGGAAAAAAGGATAGAGGATAAAACCCATATAATGAATAAATAGGAGCCATTACTACAAATCCGACAGATGTGATAGAGATAATAAGAAATATTACAAATTACTTTAAGCCAATGCATTGGAAAGCTTAGATAAAATGGACAAAAGTTTTTTCCAAAGGAAAAAACACATTTACTAAAATGAAGATAAGGAATTAGAAAATAAATAGAATAGATCTATGTCATTAAATTCTTGTTTAAATCATACATAAGTAAAAATTCAAGGTTCAAATTGCTTTTTTTGTAACTTCTTCCAAATTCTAGGGAAAAATTATCAGTCTTAATTCTTTCTGAAAATAGAAGAAAGACTCAACTTATATGAGGCCAACATAACTTTGATGCAGAGCTTGACAAAGATAGACAAGAAAGAACAATTTTAGACTAATCCGCCTCATTAAAATAGAGGTGAATATTAATAAAGAAAATATTAAAAATAGATAAGCAACATATAAAAGCAATATGGACATAAGGAAGGGTGGAAGGAAGAGAGGGAAGGGAAGAAAGAAGAATGGGAGAAAGGAGAGAAGGAAAGAAGAGGAGACCAGAAATTCAAATGGTTTAACATTAGAATGGTGTTTGTTTAACATGAACATGGAAAAATGAATCTTGACTTCTATCTCACACTGAACACAAAAACCAAATTTAAAAAAATGAACCTAAATAGGAAAACTGAAAAAAACAATAAAGCTTCTAAAGGGTTTCATAGGAAAAATATCTTCATGAATCTGATGTGGGAAAGAATTAAGGGATTTCCCCCAGACATACAATAAAAACTAACCATAAGAGATTAATAAATACTAATAGTGTTAGTAAATTTAATTTATGACGTACATATTTTGGCAGTGTTGGGAATGACACTCAGAACCTAACACATGAGAGTCAAATGTTCTACTACTGAACTATAACTCTTGGTGTATGTAAGTACTTCTTTACAGATACAAGGAAAATAGAGGCAAGTTCTATCAGAAATCATCTCATAGTATAAAGAATGGGTTTAATCGATAGCACAGTGGTAGGATGTTTGCCTTTCATGCAGCTGACCCGAGTTCAATTCCTCCGCCCCTCTCGGAGAGCCCAGCAAGCTACCGAGAGTATCAAGCCCGCTCGGCAAAGCCTGGCAAGCTACCTGTGGTATATTTGATATGCCAAAAACAGTAACAATAAGTCTCACAATGAGATACGTTACTGGTGCCCGCTCGAACAAATCGATGAGCAATGGGATGACAGTGACAGTGACAGTATAAAGAATGTCAACAAAAGGCCCACCCTAACCATATGCTTACCTTTTTTCTAGCCTCTTCCTAAACCTACAAATTAGTCTAGATTTAACAATCATCCTATAGTTAACTTATATTTTTGACTTTGGACATAACCAAATATAATTTTTTTAAAAAGTTTATTGAATCACCGTGAGATAGTTACAAAATGTTAACATGAACCCTAACTATAAAACCTAACCATAAACCTAAATCTAACCCTAACCCTATACTGATACCTACATCATACAAGCCAAGTCCTAAAGCTAACAATTAGTCTAAATTTAACAATTGCCCTACTCCTAACTTTCACTTTCAGAATTAAAATTTACAAACCAATACCCTATCTGGAACAAGAATACTAACCCTACCTAAACCTAATTCAAGCCAAATCCTTATATTAGTTCTTACCCAAGGCCTAAGCTTACTAATTAATCTCAATTGGATATACTTCCAATACCTAATATTGACTTTCAGCTTTAAACATAGCCAAATCTATACCCTAACTAACATGGTTATAAAACCTAGCCATAACCCAAACTCAAATTTTAACCCTATCCCTACCTTACATTGGACTGGAGCCTCCTCCCACACACACACATCCCCTCCTGGGCTCCGAGGGTCAAACCCAGGTCACCCCATTTTGCAGACACTTGGCCCCCACCCCTTGGTGGGGTGTGGAGGTGGCTCAGGGCACAGGAGGCAGCTGAGTTTCCCCGGTTCTCTTGGTGAGTTTGCCCACCCGAGTCTCTACTTCTGCCATGGCCCACCCTCCTCTACTACTTCTCAAGTCCAAAAATATGACTTTTCTCTGGACTCAAAGGAGACAGAATCTTCTTCTACTGCCCACAGCCTGCCTGGCTGTTTTTTTCTCTTGTACCATCTCCCTGGACTGGAGTGATAGCACAACGACTAGGGAGTTTGCCTTGCACGAGGCCAACCTGAGTTGATTCCTCTGTCTGTCTCTGTGAGCTCTGCAAGCTACTAAGAGTATCCCGCCCACATGGTAGAGCCTGGCAAGCTCCCCGTGGTGTATTCGATATGCCAAAATAACAACAAGTCTCACAATGGAGATGTTATTGGTGCCAGCTTGAGCAAATTGATGAATAAGACATGACAGTGCTATAGTGCTACCTACTTTACATTAGCCTAGGTCTAAACCGAACAATTAGCCTAAATTTAACAATGGCCAAAATAGCCAAATCTAGACTTTAATACTTACCAAGACCTAACCATAACCCTAATGCTTAATCCTCGCCTAAACCTTGACTAACTTTACCCAAACTAGGCCCTATACCTTTCACTTTCAACTTTAAACATAAACAAATGTACCCCCTAACTCTCACATGAACACTTATACTAAACCTAACCCCATCCCTAATGTCTAATTTCAACATTAAAATTAGACAAATGGACCCCCTAACATTCTCATGAACTTTAACATTAATACAAGCCCTAAATCTGACACTAACCTTATACCAGCTTTACCTTAGACTAATCTAAATTGATAAATTCACTGTCACTGTCTCTGTCATCCCATTGCTCATCGATTTGCTCAAGTGGGCACCAGGAATGTCTCCATCGTGAGACTTGTTATTACTGGTTTTGGCATATCATATATGCCACGGATAGCTTGCCAGGCTCTGCCATGAAATTAATAAATTAGTTTAAATTAAACAATAACTCTTTAATTCATTTTCAACTTTTAAAGCAACCAATACTGTAACCCTTACCAAGCCCTAACCCTATAACCCTAATGCTAATTCTAACATTAACCCTAGACTAACCTGATTGAGCTAGGTCCAAACCTACATATACTGCAAACTAAACAATGGCCACACACATAACTTTTGTTCTTAACTTTAAACATAGGCAGATGTATCCCTAATACTAAACCCAAGCCCAACCCTAACCCTTATTTATACAAACTATACTCTGGACTGGCCTAAAGTGATCAAGTGGGTTAAATATAACAATGACCCTATAATTAACTCATTTTCCAGTTTGAAAATAGCCTGATATAAACTGCTATCCTCACCATGTTGTAACTATCTTAAACGTAATACTTATCTTAATCCTATCTTACCCAAGATAGGCCCAAATCTATATATTCACTTGTATCACTTGTCATCCTGTTGATCTTCGATTTGCTCAAGTGGGCGCCAGTAAATCTCCATTTGTCCCTCTCGTGTGCTAGTGTTGCCCAATGGTATCTGCTCACTCCAGAAACATGAAGAGCCTCAAACCATTTGTTCAGGATTTTGATGAAGTCTGACCATCTCGTAGGTGGGCGGCCACTCAGTCTTTTGACGTCCCGTGATAGGACTCATGTAATATACTCATAATATATAGATTTGGCATCAAAAATCAGATGGGCCAGACATGTAATGCGATTTAGAGATGACCGCTGGACTAGAGCTGTTACCAACTGGACTCCACGGGACGTCAAAAGACTGATGATGGTTGACACAGTGCTTGCTCAGATGTACTGATGGAAAGAACAAGTGAATCTAAGAGTCTTTGAGTATAGCCGAAGGTCACATATCTGAATGTATTGTACAAATCCTTGATCCATCCACTCAACCCCCCTACCTTCCCCGACCCCCCCCCCCCACACACATACCCTTAGCTTTCAAATAGGCGCCTTTCCATGTATATATTCTCTGCTTATGTTGAGGCTTATGGCTACTGAAATGGCAAGACAGTTACCCTGCACCCGAGTGGGGGTGAGCAGGATTGGAGGCAGTACGGACAGGCTGGTTGTGTTTGTCTCAGATTTGCTGCTTGATTGAGCTCCTACGTCCTCAATGGGCTGGTGTTTATTCCTGTCACTCTAGCCCAGGCAGGAGGCATGAAGAACCTTTTCAAGCTTTACCACTAATCTAGCTTGAGTGAACTTAGGACATTTGAGTTGCCTCCCCCCAACTCCCCACTGCCCTCCCCACTCCGCACCCTGCCCTGTCATCAGGCTCCAGGGAGTGAGTTTGCTCTTCTGGCTCATGGTTTCAGCATTCCAGTCCATTTCCTGCTCATCCCATGGCCCAGTGGACCAGGACCCAGAGCTCAAGATCCTCTCCCCTGATCCACCGACACGCCATGCCCCCAAACTGATGGAGTTTCTGAAAGTATGTCAGGAATCAGGGTGGCTAAACAGAAGTAATTTATTAACTGGTGTGTAAGGGTGGGGTGAGAGGGGCCTGTCTTCTTGGGCAGGTGGGACCATCTAGAAACATTTTTTTTTGCTTCTAGGGATGACTTCTCTCCATTCCTGAACACTGGGTGTATATGTGTTCAAACTGCTTTGTTCTTCGCAGCTAGAGGTACTAGAATTGTGCACCCTTTGTGAACAAAATCACCCCATTAGCCAAACTAAATCTCTATTGCTAGCTTTAAATGTTTGCCCTGATCCTTTCATTTTGGGGGTAGTAAACAGCCACTCTGACAGTGTTCATTCACTCATTCGTTCACATTTCAGTTCATTTCACACCTACTTCCTGGGTGAATGTTGTGCACGCCAAGCCCTGTGCTGAGTTGGGTTGACATGCAGCGGGCATATGTTTCTGATCATGTCCTCACAGAGATTCAGGTTAATTGACCATGGATAGACAAGTTGTGATGGATTATAGTGAATAAGCAGAGGGAGGGGACCAAAGAGAGCAGGAGTGGGGTAGGGAAGGCAGCAGGGATGGGGGAGTAGATTCGGGGGATCAGGGAAGACTCTCGGCAGAGAAGGAGCCAGAGGCCAGGCGGGAGTGGTGTGGGGAAGGAGGTGGGGATCTGAGCACTGCGGAAAGGACAGCCTGAAGTGTGTGAAGCGCAAGGTCGTAGTGTGAGGCCGGGAGCTGGGCACAGCCCACTGTGGCCCGCTGGCCTCTGGCTCTTTGACTTCTCCCCACCGGGGAGCAGGAATCCCTCCTCCACACAAATGCCTCTTTCTCCTCCCGCAGAACCTCATGCCAGCCCACCCAGCTCTGCCAGCAATGTCAGCTGATCGCTGGGCAGTTACAATCAACAAAGGGAGAGAATGAAGAACGGGGACATTTCCCACCAGAGTCACCGAGGGCATCTGGCTGAGGGGCCAGGCTAAGGGGAGGGCATTCTTGGGGCTTCCATGTCTCTGCATTCCAGAGGAACGGGGAGCAAGCCTGATTGTGTCTGCAGCCACAACTGCTCATAAGCCAGTGGCATTTTGCTGTTCCAATAATGCTTTTGGGCCCACTCCACATGTGGTCCTCCCATCACCTCCATGCCGAGGACAGACAGTTTCATGTGGGACCAGCCTCTTATTCAAGAGCAGCACCCATGTACTAAGTGCTGGCCTCTTCCGACCAACTCTGCCTGTTAGAAATCCTTTAGCTTTCACTGCCTTCCCAGCTTCTCCAAATTCCCTTTCCCAGAAGTTTCTTTTGAAGGGACAGAGGTGTCAGAAGCTGGCTGTGGGGACAGGGCAATTGCACCAGCTGTGTACCCGCTGCTGACTCCTGCCTCTTAGCCATTCGCCTTCTTACTTGCTAACAGACTTCTGGGATTTGTTCAGAAGGTTTAAGTGCACCCAGCCCCTAAGGGGTGAATCATAATTCGCTTAAACCAGTCACAGAAATCTAATTTCTATTGATGGACATTGATCCAGGAAGGGCACAGGACTTGTTTCTGTATGATGAGATATGAATATCTCTTTGGGGATTCCAAGATGGCACTGTGCCAGGGTAGGGAAGCTCCAAGTGGACCATGTGCTTTCTTATCCCTGTACTCTCCTTTCTGGGCTGGGGCTTTGACTTTTGAGAATATGACACTTGCAACTTCCACAACCATCTTGGAATGATGACGGCAGAGCAAGGGATGGACCAAGCCTGCTGGAGATGCGGTGAGCATGAACCCAATCCTAGAGCCTCTTTCTCAAGGTTCTGTTTTTTTTTTTTTTTGATAAAGCATGGGGGGAAGGGGAAATACCAAGATCCAACTCAGGGGTCATACATGGGAGATATGTGCCAGTCTACTGCTGAGCTATATCAATTTCCAATAAGCCGTGTGTTTTCTTGAGGTTTGAGTCTCTCAATCTTGTTACTCAGAGTTTGATTCTGAATCAAGAGTATCAGCATCAACCTAGGAACTTATTAGAAATGTAGAAGCTTGGATTTCCCCGTAGACCTACTGGATCAGAAATTGCACTTCAGAAAGAGTCCTTGGGTGACTTTGATGTGTGTGATTAAGGTTTGGAGAGCACTGGTTTATCCTGGATTGAGGAGGAAATTCCCTGGGCTGGCTCAGGGAAGATGGCTCTTTTGGGAGTTGGTGGCTTAGCTCCTTTGGAACCTAGAACCTTTCCAATCCTTAGAGATGCGGTTGTATTTTTTCTGATATTTTGCATCCAAGAGTTTTGGCAATCTATGTGGAAAAAGCAAGAGAGGGTCCACTTGATATCATATTTGAGAGAAAATGACCAACTACTTGCTCATTTCCAGTTAGTGAATTCTGTCTTGCAAGACAGGAAACTGGTACACCCTTAAGGGTACTGGGGGATGGCATCGAATAGAGCTTTGGAGGATGCTCAGAAGACCTGGGAGCAGCTTCTAGCAATACTGGACCAATTGGGCCAGACCACTCAATGCTCAAATATAGCATTGCTCAGACTCTTCATGCTGAGAATAATCAGCGCTGTCCTGCAGTGCTGGGGCCACTGGAGTCACACCCAGAGATGTTTGGGAGCCTTCTAGCAATATCCAGCAATGCACAGGTGTCATGAGGAGCCAGGGATGGAAGTGGTGTCAGGCCTCTAACCCCTATGCTACCATCCCAGCCCCTCCTCTAATGCTTTGATGATGGATATGTCTCCAGATACAGTCATCCATGCATATCTGACCATCAACCAAATGTCTTGGGGCTCAGGTTTCCCTCCCACCCCTCTCACCTCCAGTAACTTTATGCCACCAGTGGTGGGTGACTTGCCTTGGGAATCAGTATAAATGGAGTCTGTAGTGAGAAATTTGCAGTCAGACATAGCTGGTTGGGGTCCTGGCTCTACTGCTCTTCAGCTATGACACACTGGGCAAATGAACATCTCTGGTTCCCAGGTCCTTCCCATGGCCTCTATTACACTGAATGACAAAGTCCCGGCTGCAGCATGGCCACTGTTAGGAACATTCTCTGAGATCTCAGAAGGGCCTGCCTGCTCCAGCAGTGTTCCCTGAGCTGAGGAGTGGGCTCAAGAACATGCTATTTGGGGAGGAGTCTGGAATGTGGGCACTGGAAACTGCACTCCCAGGATGGACTCATTCTGTTCCCCTGACCCAAGAAAGCACAGAGAAACAAGTGGAAGCTTCTTTATGATCCCAGAACTAGAATGCCCTCAGCATGACCCCAGCCTGCTCAGCTGTGAAACAGATGATTACCTGCTTTCTCACAACCCTTGACTGGCTCTCTCATGCTGAAGCAGAGGCATGGAGGTGAGGGGGTGGAAGGGGACTGTCCCTTGGCCCTCATGCTCCCCATTGTCCCCTCCATCTTCCTCTGTCATCCTGTCTCCTGCTGGGAACTAGCTGTTCTATCCTTTAACTTCCTTCCCTCATCCTCCTCAACCCTCCTCCAACTGTCAATACACACACACACACACAAACACACACACACACACAAGAATTTTAACCTGTGATTACTGGAATGAGTCAGTCCATGGCTATATGCTGGGGACAATGAACAAGAAGTAGTCCTTAGATTGTTCGGAGAGACCATATAGTGTCTTTCTCCTTATGACTTATTTTGGTAGCAGGATGCCCATCAGATCCCCCATGTTGTAGCAAATAGCAAGATTTCAAATGGCGGAGGAATGATCCATTGTGATCTGTAGACCACATCTTTATCCACTTATTTGTTGTTGGGTACTTGGGTTGATTCCAGATCTTGGCTATGGTAAATAGTGCTGCAATGAACATAGGTATGTGTCTTTTCAAACTGTGAATGCATTCTAGGCATTATTTGTGGCAGATGATAAGAATCAAAGGAAAGCTTAGTGTTATAGAGACCATCGCATAAAAGAACATTTACTGACCGAGTGCTGTCTGCATGCCAGTTCTTTACACGCAGAGTCTCATTGAATCTTCAACAATACTAAGTGGAATCTCTTGCAATTTTCATCCTAGATGTGAGCAAACTGAGATGAACAGAAGTTTCCACTGGCTCATGCACTCACACAACTATGTAAATGGTAATGATGGGACCCATCACCTGCTTCCCTGGAATTTTCCCTGGCCCGCTTATGTGCCTCCACTGTATTCCAGAGAATCAGGGTTTACTCAGCCAACATTGGGGTATGCTGGCTTCTGACCTGGGAACAAAAGCCATAAGCTTTGACTTGTGTATGTCTCATGGGAGGGCATATGGTTACTGAAACCCTGCAGAGAGTGCTCTGCTTTTTCTGAGCTTTGCAGAACTGAGAGCTGCTCAGTAACTATGATTTTCCTCTTCTTATATAAGAAAGCCACAGAAACTTGAGGACAGCAGGAGCGTTGACATGGCAGTGTTCTCTGAATCAGGGAATGGATGCGATGGCTTCCCTGGGGCCATTCTGGGTGAAGAGTGTTGATGCTGTGAAAAATCAGCAGATCAGAATTTGCATGGAGGCTCCTGCACTGTCTCCAGCCCGGTGGTAGAGAGATGACCAGTAGACTGACCTCCTGCCCTTGGTCTGTCTCAGTTTGGGCTGCAGCTCAGGGGCTGGAGCTGGTGCCCGTGACCTTGGGCGGGGTCCCCAGGGTCCTTTCAGGAAACGGCACTTTGAGTAATGGAAGCCTCCGTCAGAGGCCATGATGGATCTGTTTTCAGCTGCTCCCTGTTGGGATGTGATTGATTCCCTGAGAGCCTGTATCCCTTTTCTTACTTATTGAGTGTGGGTGATAGATTTTTGACAAGATTGATTTTGACCTGAATACTGCTGAGCTAAATGAATCAACATCGGCAATTTCTCTGCCTGGTCCTGAAGAATAGTTAGAGGCTGTGGACATTTTTCTTTCAATTGGAGTCACTCTCAGCAACTCGGGCAGCCCAGCCCCTCTGCAACCCCCACCGGCTGCCCAGGCACAATCCCAGCCCAGAGGCACAGATGGACACACCACCTGCCCCCTCCTGTTTTATCAAGATTTGATCCCAGCCAGGCCCCTGCCACTGGGCCCACTGGACCCTCCTCCTCTCACGATGCTCCAGCCAGAAATATGAACCATAAATTGGGCTTGACTCTGTGAGGTGGAGAGGGAGATTGGGGACGCATCTCTTTCTCTAAGACCTGTAAATCGGCACATTACTTCCTCTGCCCCAACCCTCCAATCCTTATCCAATCTTTAAGGCATGGCTGATGTATCACTATGAGCTTTTTGGGATGGGATTTTCCCATTAATCTTCTTGCCTTCACATCTGAGCAGATATTTATATGAATGGTCCCCAGATACCCTCTCCTCCTGTCTCTCTCCAGACTCCCACAGCTGCCTCCTCTCTGGGCTCACCTGAGGGGTCAGGTGTGTGTGTGTGTGTGTGTGTGTGTGTGTGTGTGTGTGTGTGTGTGTGTGTGTGTGTGTCTTGGGGTGGGAGGTGGGAGGGAAGTGCTGAAAGAGGAAGGGGAAATGGGGGGATATGATGGTCAGATCACATAAGTGCTAACTGCTACCTTTGAGGAGACCTTCACTTTCTGATTTAAGTCACTTTATTTTCATTTTTTAAAAAATTGAATCACAGTGAGATAGAGTTACAATGTTCATTGTCAGGTTTCAGTCATACAGTGTTCCAACACCCCTCCCTCCGCTTGTGTACATTTCCCACCACCAATGTCCCCACATTCCCTCCTGCCCCCTAGCCTGTCTCTAAGGCAGGCACTCTCTCTTTCCCTCTCTCTCCTATCTCTCCCTCTCTGTCTCTCGCCTTCCTTCCCTCTCCCCCCGCCTCCACCTCTCTCTCTCGCCCTTCCTCCCTCTCTCTCCCCCATAAGATACCAAGAGGTTATCCTGTTCCTGTTTGTTCCTTTGCCTACTTTCAGCATGCAGTTCTTATCTGGAATGATCATTTCCAACTATCTTTGTCATAGTGGTTCCTTCTCTATCCCAACCCTCTTCTCCCACATCACTTGAGGCAGACTTCCAACCATGTACCAATCCTCCTGGCCCTTGATTCAAGTCACTTCTGCATCTCGTGACCTGTGATTTGATTAGAGAGTTCCACATTTTAGTAACAACAACACATGCAATTCATCCAGCAATGAAGAGGGAGGGATCCAAACACCAGGCAGAGACTCAGAGACTAGTGAGCTGATAAATGCCAGGGGAGTCCCGAGTTCCCTTCCAGTTAGCTTTAGCAGGAAAGAAGAGACCCTGGTGGCCCTCACCTGAAGGGCCTCATGACCAAGGGTGTGAGACCCAGGAAATGTCTCTAAGTGGATCCAATTCAGTACCCATATTTATTTGACCTCGCCAAGATGTGTTCTCGGGAAACCCTGTCTATTATAATTCAGGTGGGGCTTCCCACACAACTCCCCACCTTTCTTTTCTTGTTCTTGCCTTTTGCTTGTTTGCTTGGATCGAAAACATGACACTCTGTGTTGCCACTCCATCTCGCTGGGTCCTACCTTCTCATCAGCCAGGGCCATTACTGTGTCAGCGCAATAACAGTTTCATCTGTCAGGATCATTATAATACCGCTGCATCTCATCAGGGTGAGGTCAAAGCGGAGAGAAGTAGAGGAAGGATGTGTCATTGGGGGAATGCCTCTGGGCGTGGGGGCTATCCTTGCTCTAGGCATCTGCATGTGGAAAATGGTTCCCCGAAAAGAAGGTAATGTTCCTGTTATATTATTCATAATCCTCAAGATGAAACAGGAATTATGTTATGATAATAAGCCATCCAGGAAAACTGCCATTTGGTGCTGAACCTGGAGGAGCCAGTCATTGTTTGCCTCTGGTCCTTCTTAGGCAATCTCGCAAGGGTCCATTGGAGACGATTTGCAAATGAGCCAAGTAGGGATCCAGAGCACCCTGCTTTCTGAGGGGACCAGGAGCCATGTCTGGTCTTTCTCTGTAATGCCCCCCAGTGGAGACAGGAGCTAAAGCACACTGGGGCAGGTTCTGGGCTGCCCTGCAGTACAACCCAACCCCTCCCGAGCGGGCCGAGAACTACGCTTTGCGGGGTAGGCTCTGAGAGAGGCTGCTTGCTGAACCTCTCAGGCTCTGGGCCCTGATGGCACAACCCCGCTTCCCTGGCTGCAGTCCAGCTCCAGGTGCCCCATCAGTCCTCAGTCCTTTCTCAGCTTTCTGAACCCATTTTTAGCTATTTTAGCAATGCTGCTAACTTCCAAAGACACGCTCTAGGTCCTCCGTGGAGACCCCGGGGTCAGCCAGCCTAGTCTTCTCTGAGCTATACAGCAGTGTGGTTCTGGCCACACTCGGACTCCGCATCCAGTGAACGGTCCAATAGACCAGGGTCCATCCAGGCCTCCCATATCCCAGTCAGATGCCCCTTTAACATTGCCACATCTCTCCCTTCCACCACTGCCTTTTCCTACACGAACAAACTTTTTTTATTTTTTATTTATTTATTTTTTGCTTTTTTGGGTCACACCTGGTTATGCACAGGGGTTACTCCTGGTTCTGCACTCAGGAATTACCCCTGGCAGTGTTCAGGGGATCATATGGGATGCTGGGAATCAAACCTGGGTTGGCCGCGTGCAAGGCAAATGCCCTACCTGCTGTGCTATTGCTCCAGCTCCACGAACAAACCTTTGACCTCTCGATGACTTAATAGACTTTGCTCCCCTTTTCCCACATTGATAAGTTGATCTAGAGAGGCAGGGTTTTCTGAGGTCTGTTACTAAAAACCCAGCCTGAGGTTTATTAAAGGAGAGACAGGCCCCCATCAATTGTGGGTTAGCATGAAACAGACCCTTTACTGTTTCCTGCATGGAAGGGCAGCCCCTCTGAATTGCTCACAGGTCACCAGCTGGGCAGACACCAATAAAGATGAGACTCTCCCGAGAACAGAACTACCCTTCAGGGTGGATCCCCTACCCCAGCCCCCTAGGCACCTCAGGTGTGGGTGGGAATGGACTCAGGAGATGCTTCTGGAGCTTCAGGAGATGGAGGCCCAGGATCAACCCTGCAGCTGAGGCTTAGGGATTTGCAGCCTTGCAAGAACACAAAGCCTCAGCACGGAGCCTGGGGTCATCAGGGGGAGGCCCAGGAAGTACTGTGGGAGCTGAGGCAGGCAGAGGACCTGAGACTAGTGGGCTGTCCTGGAGGAAGGGTCCGGGCGGGCAGAGAGGTCTCTGGTTGCTGTCAAATCCTCGTTTGATGTTCTCTAGGATCCGATTCCTTTCCTTGTCTCCATCTCCTGAGGGACAGTGCAGATAACCGGAAGTGTCCTCATTGCTTTACCAAGCTAGAAAGATGAACTGCAACTCTCCTGGGAAGGTAACAGGCTCTCAGGGAACAAACAGTATGGCAGGTAGAGCACCTGCCTTGCACCCATTGACCTGGATTTGATTCTTGGCACTGTGTTATCAGCCCCTGAGAACCACCAGGAGCCAGCCATGAGCGCAGAGCCAGGAGCAAGCCCTGAGTACAAAGCCAGGAGTGAGCCCCCTATATATTCAGGTGTGGCTTCCCCTAGCCCAAATGTGACTTTTCTAAACCAACAGTGGCCTTGCCTCCACATGCACACTCTTCTGTCAAAATCCTGGGCCAGGGGAATCAGCTGGCCTGGGTGGGTCCTTGCCCTTTTGGCATGTGATGGAAGCTCCTATGCCCAGACCTCGTCCCCAGAACCATCCTACTCTAAGGCATCTGATTCTGCTGGAGGACAAGTGCCGTGCCGAGGGATCCCAGCGGCAGAGCCAGTTCTGGACTTCTTCCACGGGGGTCATCTTACTAATTGGGGTATTCATCTGGTCCAGTGGGAGCAGAGGCTGGAGGGGACTCTTGGCTGTCCATGAACCCCTTCCTTGGCAGGCTGTGCCGCTCAGTCCATTTAGAAGCTTCCTAGCCAGCCCACCAGAGCTGCTCCGGGGCAGGTGCAGCCCGCAGAGAACCTGGCCCTTCGGGAGAGGTTGTGTGTCTCGTTCTCTCACTGCCCTCTGGGGTGTGGGAGACTCTTCTCTGACCTCTCCTCTATAAATCTAGTCTAAAGTGTCCAAGGAACCCTCAGGCCGGCCCAAGCTGCTCCGGTGTCTTGCATTCATCTGACACAGAAGAGACAGGTTATAAAAAAGACAAATTATTTGCAGAGAAAAATGTCTGTTTGCCAGGAGAAGAGGCAGACAGAGATGAATGGAGGGGCCTGCTCTCCAGGATCCTAAGTCGTTCCCTTCCCTGTCTGGCAGAATGTCAGGCTGCTTTGCGCCAGAGCCTCCTCTGGAGACAGTGACGGATCAAAGTGACACTGCGGGCGACAGGCAGGCAGGTGAGCGTGGAAGATGGCACTCGGTGGCCCCAGGCTCCAGCTGGACTTCCCCAGCGAGTGCTGACTGGCCCTCTGGTGGGAGGGGGAAGGAATGGTCCCCAGACCTCTGGCTTTGACTTTCTCCCCCGGTGGTCCCACGGCAGCCAAGCCCCCAGCTTTCACACATGACAACTCACACGGAAACAACTTGTTCCGAGGATGGCTGGTGATCAATGACTCAAATTAAATCCCAGCAAAGGTTTTCTCTTCCTTGACACCGTATAGGTTTCCCAGCTTATCTGTTCCCTGGATGGCTGTATAAGCCAAACGCGAGGGCTACCTTCACATTGTAGGGGAAAAATAAGCTCTTGGGGGATTTAAGGGGTTCGAGAGCTCCCAGGCAGAGGGAGGGCAGTGGATTTTGCCCACCTCCCAAATGCCAGCCATCCAGCTCTTGGCTACTCAGGCCAGCAGCTGCCCGGGGCCAGCTCACCCAACTCTGCTCCCCTTGCTCCCTGCCCGACCTTGCCCTCCTGGGGTTACAGCCTTCTTGCCCCCAGCCTCATCCCAGCTCAGAGCCAGGAATATCTCAGTGTAGTTTGGCTCCCAGCCCGCATGCCACTAACTGAATTCTCTCTGCAAGCTCTCACCAAAGCAGGCACGCAGGGAGGGTCTTTCTGAGCTGAGGACCATCTTCCTGGCTGCTTGCCACACTGAGTCTGAACAGCCTCTGGATGATGCCTCTGCCCCCTCTAGTCCTCCCCAGTCTGGCCCCTCCAAGAGGCCTGGGGTAGGCGGGCGGGGGGCGGGCAATGATGCTTCAAGCTGGTGCTAACCAGCATACTCTGTTCTTGGCAGGAAATGAGGGGCTCTCCTGGAGATGTGCGCAGGCTTGGATAGAGCAGGTGGACCTAGCACAGGGTCACCCCAACTCTCTTTCTGGTGGTCCTGGGCCCTGCTGAGCTCAGCATCCTAAAATCTACCCGGGGTCACCGACCCCCCACACACCATAGCAGGTGACAGGCTGGACCCTCAGTCGATCTTTTAACAAGCAGTGCAGTGAGGGGTTCACTGAGAAATGGGGGTGCCAGCATAGGGATGAGGAGGATAAGAGCATTGCTGAAGCATTTTACAGAACACAGAGTGTTCATTAGTAGCATCCCAACCTTGGAAGCAGGTATTCTGCCAGTACTGTTCTGAGTCCACCTCTCTGCAGCTTTCCCTGGGCCCCCATTAAAATCACTAAGGATGTCCCAGATTTCTGGTTCACAGCGTGAACGTACTGACTCTGATCCTCTCTTGGTGGGCCTGGAAGTTGCCCGGGCCAGTCACGGAAGAACCTGCCTGCCTATCGAGAGAGGACTCCAGACATGGAGAGTATCATGCTGAGTGAAATAAGTCAGAAGGAGGAGGACAGACACAGAATGACTGCACTCATTTGTGGGATATAAGGGGTAAAAACAAAAACATAGTATAAGACTAATACTCAAGGACAGTCAAGAGCCAGGACAAATGGTCCACGGTTGGATGCCTACTTCAAGGGCTGGGGAGAGAAGGCAGTTGGGATAGAGAAGGGACCATTTTGATGATAGTGGTTGGAAGAGTTCTCTCTGGATGGGAGATGTGTGCTGAAAGTGGGTAAAGGCCCAAACATCATGGCCTCTCAGTATCTGTATAGTAAACCATAATTTCCAAAAGGAGAGAGAGAGAGAGACAGACAGAGACAGACAGAGACAGACAGAGAAGAAAAGTGCCTGTCACATAGGTAAGCTGTGGGGTGGGGTGGGGGTGGCAGTTGGAATATGGGGAATATTGATAGGAAAAGTATACTTTGGGAGGGATGGCTGTTGGGACATTGTAAGACTGAAACCCAATCATGAAAGATTTGTAACTGCTTCTCACAGTGATTTAATTTTTAAAAGTTTTCTTTAACTAAAATTAAAAATAAATAAAAAGAGAGAGGCCTCCAAAGGCCCCCTTTGGGCTGTGTGGACAGGGGCGCTCCCTCTGAGCTCAGAAACCCACTCTTCCCCAAGTAGGGAGAAGCTGAGAACATACCGTGCGGGCTGACAGCCCTGAATGAAGTCATGCTGGGGTCATTCTGGCTGGGTTCGGGCTTAGCTGCCCAGATTGGAAGGAAAACCATGGCCCCACCCTGGTCCCCACTGCCCTCTCTCTCCGAGTGACCCATGGCAGTTCCTTCCACTCGCTTCCGGCCAGTGCATGTGGAGAGACGAAGCTGCCATGACGCATCAGAGTTTTCCCTTGCCGTGAGTCAGGTAGAGAAACAGCTTGATTCCCAAAGAGAAGGTGGAACTCTGTAGGCACACAACAGTAAATATTGAGTGTGATCTGCTGCTAATGAGCTGCACAAAGGCCATTAGCATTAATGAGCTCTGTCTCTGTGGCTGTCCCTCTCTGAGAGCAGGCCGAACCCTGCCTTTCAGCCAGCCTCCCCGGCTGTGTTCTAGCAGCCACCGACAGTCCTTGAGAATCTTTCCTCTCGGAGGAAGAAACAAAACGGAGCCTGAAGCCCCAGGAAGCCTCCTTCTCTTTCAGTGTTTGCCTGGAATAAAAAACAAACCTTCAGGTTAAATATGTTCTAAAATTATTTCTCATATCGCCTCTTCCAAAGACTTTGGAAAGCATAAGCTGACAGAAAAGGAGAAGGAGCAGGAATGAGAAGACCCCAGTTTGGGGCTCCTTGAAGCGCTTACTTATTATATACCAAGCACCAAGCCATGCATCACCTTTTTTCAACCTCACCATGGCCATAGGAAGTATCTTCTGTTGAATCTTCTGTTGAATCTATTTCTCTGTTTTGCAGGTGAGGGTGAGTGATAGCTCATCGGGGTTTAGTTACTTGTCCAAGTTCCCACAGCTAACAGATAGAACAGCCAGAATGATCCAGCCTTGGCCAAGTCCCAGCCCATGATTTTGACCACTCAGAGAATGTCTTGGACAAGGAATGTGAAGAGGGTAGGCTCACCTTGCCAGAAGTTGAGAGGAGAATTAAATAAACTGAAGGGTTTGGTTATTTATTTACAGTTTGTTTAAGTCTACAATGCTGGATTGGGGGGGGGGAATGTAATATATCATCCTATTCCCAGGAAGACTATCATTAAGTGGTAAGATGAACAAAATGTATGACTGTAATAAAGGTAGAATGATTGATGGTAAAGATAGGTTTTCTGAGAGTACATATTAGGGGTCCCAAATGGAAAAATAAAGTGATATTTATGTCTTTTGTACTTCCTTTTTGATAAATATTTTTAACCTTTGGAGAAATGGCTAGTGGTTAGGGAAGTCTTCCTGGTGGAGGTTCTGTGAGCTGAGCCTCCAGGTAAGACTTTGTTAGACAAAATAGTAGGAGAAGGCCATTTGCTACTCGTCAAGGGGTCATCTATAGCTGTGGCATTAAGGCTGGGGTGTAGCCAGTTGTCAAATATGTTTCTCTTTGTAGGACAAGAAGTTTGAGGTAAGCTGGAGCACAGTGGGTAGGGCATTTGCCTTGCACGTGGCTGACCCGGGTTCGATTCCCAGCATCCCATATGGTCTCCTGAGCAACGCCAGGAGTAATTCCTGAGTGCAGAGCCAGGAGTAACCCCTGAGCATTGCCAGGTGTGACCCCAAAAAAGCAAAAAAAAGAAATTTGATGTAGGTAGTATGGGCAACAAAGATGGAAGAATAGTTAAAGGTAGGTTATGGTAGGTCACACAGGAAGTTGAACTTGGAATTTACCCTCAGACAATGAATGGGACATGGGAGGATTTTTTTTTCCATGGGAGGATTTTTAAGCACAGGAATGGCATGGAGGGGTGACAGCCAGGGCAGCATGGACTCTCATAGCCACTTGGCAGGACTAGAGGTAAAAGTCCACCACTAGACTGAATATATAGTGCCCGACAGTGGGTTTAGTGGTTCATATTTAGGAGGTAGAATCAGTAATAGTAGTTGATTCAGTGGGAAGGACTTGAGAAAGGAGAAGTCAAGGTTGGGGCTCAAGTATCTGCCTCGGGAAACTGTATGGTTCAGAGATGCCACTTTCTGAGACTCAGAAAAACAGACTCAGACTTGGGGGCTCAACCTGGTCCAGTCTGGCCCCAGTGAGTGGTGTGACTGTGGACTGCCCAGGTCTAGGGGGCAGCTGCATCTGAGGTACAGAATCTCAGAGAGCCCTTTGGGACATCCTGGTGCTGAGATCCTGGGGGTAGTTTGGTTCACCTAAGGTAAGGAGAAAACTGACCCAGAGCCCAGAGCCTCCACCTTTTCACAACGCTTGTTCAACTCTTTTCATGACCCTTATCTCCAGGGTGGAATCCAGTTCTTGGGGGCTACAGCAGGGCTCCATAGTGTGGTCATTTCTGAGTCTGACTTCCCCAGTTCCTCTATGCTACACAAGTCTACTACCTTTAGGAAGATCCACTCACAGGATTGTCTTTGGAATTGTCTTCTCTCTGTCTCCTGCAGGCAGTTTCCTGCCCTGTTGGCCTCCACCATGTCCAAGAATTCTGACTCTTTTGCACCCTGCCCAGTACTCATCTTCCTGGGTCAGCCTTGCAGGGGTGCTTGAGTCCTGGTTAGGCTGAATGGACACAGGGGATTGGGCCAGGGAGGTTAGGCATGGCAGAGCCAACCTGAATGGTTCTCTCCCCTTCCTGGTGCAAACCACCCTCTTTCTGTTCCATATCACAGAACACCAGAGACCCCCCCCCCCACCACTACCACCATCTCCTTTCTCCAAGAAAGACTCTTAGATTTGGGCCAAATTCCATTAATCAGGTTGGGGTTTGGGGTTTTGTTGTTGTTGTTGTTGTTGTTTTGGGTTTTTGTTTTTGTTTTGCTTTTTGGGTCACACCCAGTGATGTACAGGGGCTACTCCTAGCTCTGTGCTCAGGAATTACTCCTGGCGGTGCTCAGGGGACCATATGGGATGCTGGGCCAACCCAGGTTAGCCACTTGCAAGGCAAATGCCCTACCCGCTGTGCTAGTGCTCTATCCCCAGTTTCTTATTTCTTTTCATTAAAAAAATCTCATTTCTTCCTGCTTTCTAGACAGTTTCCTAATATGAAAAAATCCTCAGGAGTATATGCAGGTCCAGCGACAGCAGGCCAGATGGGAAGAGAAGAGCAGGAGAGATGTTGAGGGGGACAAAGAGAGCAGGTTCAAAGCCATGTCATGAATTAAGCGTAAAGGGCAGATGAAGGGCAGAAACAGCAAGGAGCAGCAAGGTTGGGAGTGGGGAGGATAAGAGCGGAACCAGGATGAAATGGAGACTGTGGTGATCAACTGAGACCAACTCCTGGCCCTTTCTATCAAGAAGGAGATTTGGGGATGGGAAGGAATCTAATCGGAGCCATCCCAGATGGCTCAGGCAGGGCCACTCACAGCTAATGTGATGGCTCTTACGATGTAAGCCAGGCTCAGGAAGGGGTCAAAAGCTGCTTAGCGCAGTAATTCAAGGGTAATTTTTCTGCACAGAGCAAGGTCAAAGACACATTAAAGGAAGGTTGTGCTTTTCTTAGGTGGGGTCAGACAGAGGGGAAAATAGCGCTCGTGTTAGTGGTCTGCGCCTGAGCTAAGTAGTCAGGAAGGCCATCTACTGCAGTGGCTCAGATGATGGCCCTGGCCATTTCCTTTCTTCTTCCAACTCCCGAAAAGCCTCGATTAGCATTTTACCGCACTAATAGCTCTGAGTTTGAGAGGCACGAGAAGCAAAGAGGAGCCAGCCTTGCTTCTGTGGGGCAGCAGTGGTTTTCAGCGGGGAGAAAATGGGCATTACCGATTGGAGGGCTTGAAAGAGGGGATGGGCAAGAGGTCACACAGGGGAGACAGAAGTCTAGAGACAGGCCTCCTACCCACGGGTGACCCAAGGGAACAAACAGGGTGGCTTGGGAGAGCCAGATGCCGGCATCCTACATGGGGTTAGGTTGAGAGATCAAGCTGGGTTTTTGCAGAATTGGGACCTGCAGCTCAGTGGGTGGGATTGGAAAGACGTGGCAAGGCAGGTGTTGTGCGGGGAAAGGATAAGGGTTCTGTGTTGCACCATTCCAGGGGATGTTAGACATGGGGGTTCAAGGAGGGTGATTGCTCCCAGAGTTAGCAGCAGTGCATGGAGAGATCTGCCTCCAGCTAGTGGGAACTACGGTGGGTGTGGGCACCCAACAATCGGCTCACCATCTTTAGTCAAAGAATGTCTCTTCTCTTTGGGATAATTCTCTCGTAGGGGCTCAAGCTAGTCAACCTCTGAGAACTTGAATTGTATGGAGAATTAAATAGACTCAAAAATTATTGAGGCTGAAGTGATTTCAAGGCAGCAGCCTGTGAGACCATTTCTAGAGCCTTTGCTGGCTCTTCGCAATCCTTTGAGAAAGGGGGCGCCTGGAAGAGAACATTGAAGCAGATTTAAGCAAAGAAAATTACTTCTCTCTAAGCAGACAAAGCCCTACACGAAGAGACAAGGTCTGCTGGGCACAGAGCAGGTCTGATGAACTCTAATTTGCCTGCTCTGATAGGAGCCCTGGTGAATTTTAACCCTGCTCACCAGCGGCTGCCCTGCCTTCTCTTCTCCCCAGAGCCTGGCGTTCCATTGTTTTCTCTGTTCTAACTGAGATGGGGCTCGAGCAGGTTTCTGTTGCTTGCAATCAAAGAGCCCTAACAATGTATGAGGGAAACATTTTGGAAAACACAACAGTTACAGGAACCCTAGTCCCCATCGTTAGTTCTTCAGCAGCAGCAAGTTAATTAGCCTTGAGGACAATCAGGGGTTAAGACAATAACAGGTCAGCCAAGTATAAGAGTGAATTCCCAGGACAGAGAGATGATTAAGAGGTAAGGCAATTTCCTGGCATGCGACTGACCCTGGTTTAAATCCCGGCACCCTACACGGTCCCCTGAACACTGCCAGGGTAATTCCTGAGCAAAGAGTCAGGAATAGCCTCCGAGCAGTGCTTCTTAGATATCAAAAAACCTGAATGAAAGAAAGCAAGAAAAAAAAAAGAAAGGTGAATTTCCTAATGTTTTTCATAGACTACCACACACACGGGCTGGAGCGAGAGCACAGTGGGTAGGGCGTTTGCCTTGCACGTGGCCGACCCGGGTTCGAGTCCTCTCTGCCTCTCTCGAAGAGCCCAGCAAGCTACCGAGAGTATCTCGCCAGCATGGCAGAGCCTGGCAAGCTACCCGTGGCATATTCGATGTGCCAAAAACAGTAATAACAAGTCTCACAAAGGAGATGTTACTGGTGCCTGCTTGAGCAAATTGATGAACAATGGGATGACAGTGATACAGTGATACTACACACACTCTCACACAAAACCCGCCTCAAAGGAAGTGGAGGAATCCTGCTATTTCCAGTGTACTACCTGGAAGGGAGAAGGTGAGGTAAGGGATAAAAAGGTGGCTCAGGAAATAGAAACAACCCAAATGTCTACTGAGAGATGAATGGATAAAGAAGCCAGAGCATATAAACACAATGGAATACTATGCAGCTGTAAGAAAAGGAAAGGTAAAACAGTTTTACTGCAACTTGGAGGGAACTGGAAGGTACCATGTTAAGTGAAATAAGTGAGAGAAGACCAAGTACCAGAATATTTCATTCATTTGTATGAATGAGTTCATGTTTATAAATTATACACACACATATATATACATATATACATTATATATGTATATATATATATAGGAGCAATAGCCCAGCGGGTAGGGCATTTGACTTGTATGAGGCTGACCCAGGTTCGATTCCTCTACCCCTCTCGGAGAGGGGCAAACTACCAAGAGTATCCTGCCTGCACAGCAGAGCCTGGCAAGCTACCCGTATTCCATATGTCAAACATAGTAACAACAAGTATCACAATGGAGACGTTACTGGTGCCTGCTCGAGCAAATCAATGAGCAACAGGATGACAGTGACAGTGATATATATATATACATATATATATTTATATATTCACTCACAAAACAAAGGAATAGACAATATTGAATGGTGCCAAACCCTTAGCTGTGGATTATAAGATGGGGAATATAATGCTAAGAAGTAGAGGGAAAGAGAATGAGAATGAGGAGGGAGCTAGAGTTAACATAGAGACAGTAGAAGAGGGTCTTGGACACTTCGGTGGTGGTGAGTGGCGGTAAGTCTCCATCAAAACTGTAAGTGTAAACACAATTGTAGCTTGTCACCTACACAATAAATTTTTTCAAGTGATCACTGTTGTTTTTTTTTTAAAGGTGGTTCACTAGGGTTGGAGCGATAGTACAATGAATAGGACTTGTGCCTTGCACACAACCCACCCAGGTTTGACCCCTGGCATCTCATATGGTCCCCCAAGCACTGTCAGGAGTAATTTCTGAGTACAGGGCCAGGAATAAAAGGCAAAATTATGTGGCTTAAAAAGCAAAAAATAAAAAAAGGCTCACATCTTCCCAGGTGACCTTAAATCTTCTAAGTTCGCTTCTTGTTCTGGACTAGGAAATCATTCTTTCATCACAAGATAGTCCATTCCCGTTGGCTTGGCAACCTTCCTTTCCTCCCAGGAGCTAGTCGCACTGTCTCCAAGCACCTGGGAACTCAGTCTGTGCCTAGTCAATCTTGCCCCTACACGTTTCTCTACTCTGGATGCCCTTCCGGCCTTTCCAGCCTCCCTCCCCCCAAGGGTAAGAGGAAGGTCAACATGCAGTTTGTGGCTTTGGAGATGACCAGGTCTAGATTCGAATTCCGATCTGTAGCTCACCCTGTGAGACTTGGCAGTGGGCATGCCCTGTCCCCTCTGAGACTCTGTCCCTTGGGTGTCGGTGGCGTCTGTCTATGGCGGAGATTTGTTGTTTGTTACCCAGCAGGAACCAAATTTTGCCATTAAGAATCCCCTGATGGGTGTCCCAGCTCCCAATTGGGGTGACCGGGTGACCCAGCATGTACCTGTGAAAGCAGTCCCAGGACCTGAGAAAAAAAAATCTTCTCTTGTTCTCTTCTCTCCTAGACTTTAGGCTGGAATTGCTGGAACATGATGGGGAGCTGGCCGACTCTTCCTCCAAGCGGGGTGCTAAGAGCTGAGCTAGGAGAGAGAGCAGTCACTGAGTCCTGGTTACATCATCTGAGCAGTGTTTAGTCAGGAAGACCAAACATCAGCACCTCTGGGCTTGTGCTCCATGTGTTTCAGAAATCCATAGCCCCCATTTTTGTTAGCTGGTTAGAAGGGTTTCTGTAGGCTCACCCTGGAAAGAGTCCTGGCAGCCAGGATGCAGACTGGAATTAAAATTGGAACAAAGGTGGGTGGGGTGCACAGCTAATAGAGCAGCTAGGGCGCTTACTTAGTATGCATGAGACCCAGGTTCGAATTCTGGCACCACACATGGTCCCCTGAGCACCACCAGGAATGATCCCTGAGCAGAGAACTAGGAGTGAGACCTGAGCACGATACAGTATAACCCACAAACAAACAAACAAACAAACAAACAAACAAAAATAGAAGCAGGTATGGGGAGCAGGTGGCCAGTGCTTGGGGTGGGCTGTTTCCTTTTCCTTACTGTTATTGTGCTGCTCACTCACAGGTACGCCAGCATCCTTACCTCCCTTATGGTCCTCCCACAGGGTAGCGGGGCGAGCCCAGAAGCTTGTAGCAAATCCTGAGGGCTGAGGATTTGCTCCGAGACCCAGGAATGGCCTGAGATGGCGAGAGCGCTGGTGGAGGTGAATGTGAATGGAGCAGCGCACTAATGCCATGCAGGGAAGTTCTGTTTGGAATCAACAGCTGTGCCTCCCCTCCCAAGGGAGGAGGTGGGAGCTCAGGGGGTCCAGGGAGGCATCAGAGAGGCACAGGGGCCCCCAGCAGAGCGGCGCAGCCTCCTGCCCACCACCCCTAATGCTATTTGATCTGCTCATTAGCAAGTAGGAAACAGGGGGAGTCCAAAAAAGGAAAAAAGAAGCAAAACAAAGCAAAACATAACTCCATAATGAATCAACTAACAGATGGAGACTTAATTCGATTTGCATCCAATCCACCCCGTGCTCAGATAGGACTTTGTCTGTCTAACAATAGGCGAGGGATGAGGAAGGGGCCCCGCTGCCCAGGGGCTGAATGAAGGGAAGGAGCCTAGCCCCCCTCTCCAAGACACACACACCACCCCCTCTTTATGGGAACCAGATGGGTCTTCTCGTCTTTGGACTGACCCTGAATTCATTCTCCCATCCAAAGAGCGAGGGCTCGGGACAAGTGAGACCAGCGCTGCGGGGCGGAGAGGGACTATGGGTCACAGAGACAGAGAGGGGTGAAAGTCATCTGGGAGCTGAGAGACTCAACTCCCTCCATGCACACAGTGTGCAGAGTGAGTCTGAGACTCAGGAACTGGTGGTACTGGTACCCAGAGGCCCATCTGGCATCCTTGATACCCATCTTGACTCAGACACTGCTGTCTCTGCTGTCACCGACTTTGACTCTGAGCACTGCAATTCCTCATTTGTGAGCAGAAACAACGGCCCTGGGCACTGTGACCCCGTCCCAGATGTTGGGTGGTACATCCAATGTGTATATGTATGCTTTGACCTATTGATCTGTCACATATCAGCATAATTCTTGGACCCAGTCACAAGTATTAGTAGAGAAAAAAAATAATGTTGTTTCCTCTCAGCACACCTGGATCCTTCTAGAACCAGGCTTCTACATCCTGGTGAGGAGTGGTGTAGACATTTGTGTGGCCTGTCTGCGTTCTCAGGTTAATGCTGGATTATTGTGAGGGTCCAAGGTGCCACCCCTGCCCCCTAGAGGGAGCTGATAGATGGAGCCTATGCTCCAAGTCCAGTGACTCTGAACTGTGGCAGTGAGACACTGGCCTGACCTCCATCTGACCCATCCAAGGCACGAAGTGGAGGTTGGCCCCAGCCTCCTATCCCAGGTGCAATTGCAAACAGGAAGCACCAGGGGGAATCAAGCCTGGTTCTGGAAGGATCCAGGTGTGCTGAGAGGAAACAACATTTTTTTCCTACTAATACTTGTGACTGGGTCCAAGAATTATACTGATATGTGACAGATCAACAGGCCAAAGCACACACATTTAACTAATTTTCTGAATCCTTGGGAGAATTCATGAGAAAAAGGAAGAACAAAAGAAGTGGTGAGGACCAACATCACGAATATCTCTGCATCTAAGAAAGATAGATTTGTGGGGAAATGGCAAGAGGGGAAAGAGAATAAGGTTCCGGGGTCTACAGGTTGCAGCACCCCTGGGGAGTCGCCGGAAGTGGGTCCTGCTGGCGGGTCTGTGTGTACAATTTCTCTCTGGCAGTCACTCTGCGTTCTGGTGATAAGAAAGGCTCTTCTTCGGGGCAGGAGGCCCTGGGCAGCGTCCTGGCTGCTTCCCAGTAGACCGTGAGGGCTGTCCACACTTCCCGCAGACGCTCTAGGTCCTTTGGCTCACCCTGGTCAAGAAACATACAGTGGCATGTTCTGAACATTTTCTTGTGCTTTGGACAGAAAAGAAGGGAAAAGAGGAACGGGTGTGGGGGCAGGCAAAATAGTTTTCTTCTAAGACCTAGGATTTGTATAAGCGTCACTGGTAAGCATGGCTGGTGCATTGGTCCCCTCGGTGACAAATTTGCCGCCTGAGGTTGGTGGGAGGAGCGTAGGGGCTTCTCCTGCCTTGTCTTCTGCCTGTACTACAGAGGACAGGGACAGGTATGCTACAGTCTAGCAGTCTCACCCACCTCGAGATGGCCCTAGGGTCTTATTCTGGAACCCTTGGCAATATCTGCAGGCCAGCACCATCTCCTTCACAGAATTTTGGGAACTCAGAAAGACCAGTGAGGGCTTGTGGGGAGCACATCTGGTCTAGGCATTCTGGGTCACCTGCCAAGCAGCAGATAAATCAGCGGTGCTCGCCGTGACAGGCAGCCCTGTTGGACAACTCCCTTTTTCATTTCTTTTCAAGGGAAAGAAAATGAATATTGATTCTCCTCTTGGCTCCATGCTGGGCCCCTTCAAATGAGTTCCATTCAGTTGACCCAGGTTACAGGGTGACATTCAGGTGTTCAGGGGAAATTGGGGAAAAATGCAGCTCTCAGAACTCATCCGTTGAACCGGAAACCTGGTGGGGGGCAGCATCCTTGGGTCATTGTGGGAGAGGACAGAGGAGGTCAGGTCACACCTGGTCAGGCTCCCCTTCTGCATCGGGAGGGGCAGGTTTGAGCCCCACTAATCTTAGGACTGCCTTAGAATTAGTTTCACTAATAAGTTGCTAAAAGCTCATTCCAGTGGGTCCTTGGAGAGTCAATGAGTATTGTGTTCTACCTTGAGGTCATGGTCTGCTGGGTGGAAATCTTCAGTTTTAAAGTGAAGTAGCCTTACAGGAGAGTGGACAGACACCCTCTGGGTCTGGGGGAATTTTGAGGCTATCTGCTCTAAGTACAGAATTCCCTGTAGCCTCATGGAATATTGTCAGAAGCCCTCAGAATTTTGTGTTTTTTCCCTCAAATACATTTGTTTTGATGTACAACCGTTCTGCATGAGTTATCCAAGAGAGCCGCTAGGAAGGAAAATGCAATGTTCTAATGTGGAAGGTGGGGGCTCCTTACCCCACGCCCCGGGGGGACATTTGGAGAAGCACAGACTTGCTGTGAGAACATTCAGGTACTTGCATCCCCGACTCTGAGCTTTGTGGAGTCCCCACTGCCACATCCTACCTCCGCTTCAGGCTGCCACTTCTAGGGGGAGAGGCCCCCTCTGAGCCCACGCCGACGGGACCACATGTGCCAGGAGCGCTCCCCAACGGTGGGTGGGTACAATGGATTGTGACAAAGTGTCCACTAAGCCACAGGCACCACCATGCTCACAGGGAAGCCAGGGTGTGGGACTGGCATAAGAGCACCAAACCCTGAGGCTCATGAAAACAGAGAGTCTTTTGTTTCTAAAAGTGTCCCCCTTATGCATCTAAATAGACACTTATTACAAGTTTCCATAGTGACAAGTAGAAAAGGTAGGGAGAGAGACATGTGGTGGGCAATGACAGAAAATGCTGATTTTGATATAAAAATTATAAAGAGATATACAGAGAGATATTCCTGCCATGCTCCCATCCCACCCACACTTAGAGAGAGACCCAGGGAGCCCTGTCTTTGGGGGTCTAGATAAGAAAGAAGAGAAAATTAGGTCAGCTGGAGGTCTCATTTCTTCTGTCCCCAAGTAACTAAAAATGTCCCAACTGCTTGGCAGAATGACCCAGGCTCTACGGTATGTTCAGTCTCAGTTGTCCTGGAGGGATAGTGTGGGATGGGAGAGAATGTACCCCAAGTTATTCTGTACCTGTCTGAGCTGGTGACTGAAAGGCACCCAGAGAGCCAGCTGGGGAGGAAGCCTGACCTCCTGCCCCAGGCCCTCTGTCTTTGGTCGGGTGGGATCACTGTAGGGGAGTTCCATATGCCTGTGCCCCCTTGTTCCACCCACACAACAAGTACCACACACATCACACCCACATTCACAAACAGTACACATACAACACGCACAAGCATACACATACCACATGCACACAATGCACACACTGTGCACATACGTCATACACTAATCACACACAGACATGACATGCAGACACAGCACAGACACAGACACACAGACACAGACACAGACAGACACAGACACAGACACAGACACACACACACACACACACACACACACACACACACACACACACACACCGAGAAAGGCCCTTAGCTACAGTCAGGTGGTGCCCAGACAAGTTGCCATGTGTGGAAGAAAGAACTCAGCTTCTGGCTGTGTTCAGCTCTTTCCCAACTCCCGATTCTGCCAGATCCTGCCTTAACCTTTTAGCATGCTGGAACTCAGGCACGGTGCCCCCCAGGCCAACAGGGGCCCTCCTCTGTGCTCAGCGTCCTTCTCACCCCAGCTTCCAACAGCATCAAGACTTTTCTCTTGTTCTCTTCACCCTGGTAGTTGCGACTTGTTTATTGACCTTCCCTCTGAAAGACTGCACTCTAGGACAGCAGTCCCTGCGGAGTGGCCGAGGCCCTCTGGAGAGCACTGAATGCAGGTTTGTGTTTCGGCAGTGTCCGATGATGCAGTCTGTGCTCATTGAATTGCCTAACTGTCGGACTTCCTGGTATTGAGTTCTCTCTCCATCTGCCCAGCTTTCCCGCAAGGGAGCCTGTGAATCTGACATGCCAGTGTCAGTTGAGTGCTAGGAAACCCACTGGTAGTATCATAAAGGTCCTTCTTATTTCTCCCAAGTTCTTTATATTTTCCAAACAACTTTCATGTTGTTCAATTCCTATTAACAATGCAGCAACCAAAGGAAAGCTAAGAGTTGAGGAGAGAGTGAGAACCTTGCATTGTCTAGAACCACACAAGCCCCTGACTATGGGTCCAGAATAAGTGGTTTTCCATCTCTGGAGGGGACCTAGCTTTGGGAGGCCATGGGAAACAGTCCGCCACATGGAATGGATGGTTCTCGGCTCTTCATTTTTGATGGATTTCTTTTGCCTGATTCCCATGTCATGAGTAAGTGCCAAGTCTGTTGTATTTATTCAGGGTTGGTTAAGAAAACACAGTGACTTTCAGCAGCTTGCTCTCTCATGTTCTGTATACTGTGCCGGGGAGGAGGACAGTCAGCAAAGGACACACAGACATTCAGCAAAGGCCTCTGCTGTCCCTTTCTAGTATCTAGGGGACACTCAATGCACACTTGAGTGTTATTATGGACAAGCAATGCCGTGGAGAGCTTTGATATCCTGAGCAGGATGAAGATATGAAAACTAGGGAGGTCTGAGTCAACTTTCGATGCCTTCTGTGCTCCTAGCTCCTGAGATCCTCTTGGATTCTTTCCTTTCTGGCAGGAATATACTCCTCCAAGCATATATGCTGGGATCCTGACCAGAGAGGGAGCTTTTCTCCTCTCGTCATCCTCCAGGAGGCCTTGTTGGAGGCACTGGGTGGGATCTGCTAATCAAGGAGTGGCTATGTCTCAGGCTTGCTGATGCTAGGAGCTTAACACTGTTCATAGGCCATAATTGAAAATCTATTAACTCTGGAAACCAATATTGCACATAAACCTCCCCAGCCCTGGCCATCCTGCAGCGAGCACTCCTTCCCCGTTATCCCTATAAATCACCAGAGATAGGCTGGGAGCCGATCGATGAGAAAAAATTATGCCACAGCATTAGATTTCATCATACACAACTTGAACTATTACTTTTCTGTCCTGTGGTATGAGGAATCATGAGAATTAATAGTCTTCCTCCTCTCCAATGATGGGTTTATGACGCAGTGTTACCTATACTCTATTTCTTCCTTAAAACCATCAATTAATTTTGGGTACTTAAAACTGCTCAGTCACTTCCTGAAATTAGCAATCCCCCCCCCAACCCATCCAACCCCCATCAAGTCTTAATGGGAATTTTAAATAATGACATGCTTTCCTAGTTTTGGCTTCCTTCTAACACCTGATTCAGAACAAGATTCTCCCTCATCATCATCCTCTCTCTGACATTCTTCTAAGACTGCTTTTGGCTCTGTAGTTTAAGGGAGCATTGGATACTCAGTTTTCGGCCTGCCTCATTTCTGCAGAGGCTCAAGATAAACTATCAAACTTAAAGTTCAGCTGATCTCCTTTCTCTTGCATTAGTTTCCCATTTCCCTTGCTTTGGGGATATCCTTTCTAGGTTTTATTTTAAATAAAATATATCGGGGAGTGAAGTTCTTGGAGAAAATAGTGCCATGCCTCTTCTCCAGCCCCAGGGCAGTGGGAGACAGGAAGATTAAGTGGCTCCGGACATGGAAATGATGCAGGAACCATGGGGAGCTGGGTCCCTGTTTCTGAGCCAATGAGCCAAACACTTGCTGAGCATCGTCTAAGTGCCAAATGTTGCTCCAGATGCTAATTTAAAAGGTGACAAATGTAACTCCTGGACCTCAGGTATTGTTGCAGTCTTGCAAATACCTAAGGTCAGACAGCAGCTCACAATTCAAGGCCATTCAAGAGAAATGTCTTGTGTCTGGTCGGAAGGAAATGTTTTTCAGAGAGAAAGAACTTGTTGAGATGTCCTGATTTCTGTGGCTTTTCCGCACATTGCCACCTTCTAGTCCTACTAAAATAGGAGTTTGCACTCTCGGGCACAGTGTTCAGGTCCAGATGAATATGCAGTGGTGGGAAGAGGGCTCGGGGCTCCCAACACCTGTTCCTTCTGAAGTCTCCCACATCACACGTCATCCAGGGTAGGGGTGGGAGAGGGAGCAGTGAACTCCTTCCTCTAGACCCACTGTCAGTCCTGTGAAGACTACGGACCCAGCCTAGCCTGTGTGCCTCTTTCTCCAGAGATCTGGCGGAGTTCTTCTCATTCTCTCTTCCTCTCAGAGCAGACAGTCTCCCTGGGTCTCTGTCTCTTGGCCCCCCTCCTATTCCTACTGTGGAAACCTCGGGAGCTGTCCATGACCATGGTTCCAGGGACTAGCCCAGGACACTGAGGGCAGCTGAGTGAGTTTTCAGAGAGGGAGGAAGGAATCAAAAGCAGGTCTAGAATAAAATAGCCCCTCAAAATGTCAAGTATTGGGCAAACCCCAGCCCCTGGTTATAATCGTGGAACCCCAAACGTTTTCTTGGGTTCCATGACACAGCCCAATGTCTTAAGGAGAAATCTCACAGCCCTTAGAATCCTCCACCACAATGAGGGATCAGAACCTCAGTTTGTTGGAAATGAAGAGAGAATTTTAAAGGGGGTGCAGAAGCTCTGAGCATTTGTGCTCCATAAAGGGAAAGCATGCCCTGCCCCTCCAACCCCAGCCCCTCCCCCACCAGCTACCAGGATGCTCTCTCTAGAGGACCTACTGGGTTCCCTGCAATTCTGAAGACCAGGAATTAGGAATTTGGCTTCACCAAGAAACTTCAAAGGCAAGAGGGCCCCTGTCCACTGCCCACTGCTATGGATGAAGTCAAGGAGCTGATGAACATGACAAGTGGACAGAATATATGCTATGGAACACATTGATCCAGGCAGCAGCAGGAAAGTCCTGCCCCTCCTGAGAAGTGCAGCCAGTGGGAGGCCAGCAGCGGGGCTGAGTGGGAGGAGTCAGCTGTCAGACACTGATGGGATGCACAAGACATACCAGGCCTCTAGGAAACCATGAAAACACTTCTGAGAAGGAAGCAGCTATAAAGACCCTGCAGGCCCTAGCCCCCCAGAAGCCAATTCAGTGCAGTCCCTGCCCAGTGACCACCTTTCCTTTCCTCTATCCTGGAAACCCCCTCCCCTTCCCCAGCCAGAAGGCTCAGATGCAGAAGGGAGGAGTGTCTGAGAAAGCTAGAAGGAACTTGCCCGCCGAGGGTGGGGCTGACTGTAGGGAGGATAGGAGGGAGGGACAGAAACCCAGTCTGTTGTGTTTGCTGTTTCTTCTCGTTTCTCTTGTGGCAGAGGATCCTTCTTTTACCCCTTAAAGTTAGGTGGGGTGGGGTGATGAATTCTGGGGAGTAGTGTGGATGGAGGTGATATGTAGCGCACCAAGGCCAGGCACTGGGTTATGTTTTACCTATGGGACACGGACTCAGATGGCCAGAGTGACCAGGGTCAGGGGATGGACAGCTGCCTTGGAGAATCTCGGGCCCCTGCAGGATTCTGAATGAGTCAGAAATAAAACAGGTGCATGAGCTAAACCCTGAGATCTTCAGGTTATTCTTCAGTATAGCAAAAGCCCCTAACATTCTGGTTAATCTGTCTTTGATGTATTGATTTATATATTGAATGAAGTGACTCAATGTACATACTGTGCTGGTGACTTATGTTCCCTAAGACCAAGAGCAAGTGTCTGAGATTTTACTAACATCAAGGGAAAGAAGTAGCCATTGAGCATGCGTCAAGGGGCGGCAAGTCCAAAGTGCGTGGTGGGTGGAGGAAAACCTCCAGAGCTGAGAGAGAGAGGAGACCTTCTTGGGGATTTCAAATAGCAAGGAATCCCCTGCCAACAGAACAGCTGCTGGCTTGGGGAACGAGACCGGAGAGCCATGGCTGATGGCCTCCCAGTTTCCACCGGTCTCTGTACTGCTTAGAATCACTCAAGGGGGAGACAGCTCACATGGTGGGCTGGGATCTGGGAAGGGTGGGGAGCTAGGCACAGGCTGTGCACCCATGGGTACATGGGGTCAGCCAGCTCCCAGTAATTCTCACTCTCTTCTCCCCTCACCACCCCTTTCTCTCTCTCTCCCTCCTCCTCTCCCTCTCTTCCCCCAATCCCTCTCTTTCCCTCCCCCTTCCTCTCTTCCCCACAATCCCTCTCTTTCTCTGCCCCTCTCCCTCTCTTCCCCCATCTCCCCTCTCTCTCTCCCTCCTCCTCTCCCTCTCTTCCCTTCAATCCCCCCCTTTCCCTCCCCCTCTCCCTCTCTTCCCCCACCACCCCTCTCATTTGGGGGCTACTCCTGGCAGTGCTCAGGGCTTACTCCTGTTCCTGTGCTTGTGGATCACTCCTGGTGGTGCTTGGGGGACTATAGGGGATGCTGGGGGTTCAAACCCAGGTCAGCCATGTTCAAGGCATGAACCCTAGCACCCCACATGCTGTACTATCTCTCTGTAACTCTCTCTTAATCCTCAAACCAATTTGCAGTAGAGCCCGAGCATACACCCACCCAGGCACAGCGCCCCCTTCAGTCTTGACGGTCCATGAGCTGGGCTTGGGCTCCCGGCAATGCCAGTGCCCGCAGTACTGGCAGCTACTACGCCTGCACACCGCAGCTGAGCCCCTGTGGCCTTGTCAGGTAGGGATTGGGGCCTCTGGGCCCCACCAGGGGTTGCTGTATTCAAAATAGACCCAGCTGGGGGCGAACGTTGGCTCCGTCTGCAAAGGGCAGGTTCTATTTCAAGCCTGTGGCGTGCACTTTTCTTACAGACTCCTCCAAACTCAATCAATACCGGCCAACTCGGAGATTTCCAGGGATTCAAAGGGCGGTGGACTGTGAGGGAGTGCAGAACGTGTGTACGTGTGCTCGTGTGCTCGAGCCCTCTGGGAGGCCTGATCTCTGTTGCCTTTAGGTTAGTGGGGCTCTCACCCAGAGGGCAGATGCAGAAATGTCTCTTAACCCCGATTTGCTCACAGTCTGCAGAAGGGACTCTCAGCAGAGCTTGGGGCTTGCCGGAGAGTGGGAAGTACCAAGGAGGAGTGGGGCAGGCTCAATGATGATTAGGGGAGACCGGGACAGCCCAGGAGTGGGGGTCAGGGCCTCCTCCTTGTGCTGCAATAGGGGTTGGACGCAGAGCAGGGCTGATGCTGACCCCTACAGCACCTTCCAGAGGGGTCTCTGGGCATCGCGGCAGTGGAGCCTTTTCTCTAGCACAGGCCTCAGGAAGTTGCACCGGGCCGCAGCGCCTTAACTCCAGGGGCCACCCACGGGGCACAACCCCCCCCCCCAGCTGAGGAATTCTCCCAGGATGCCAACACCCTCCCTTCTGCTGGGCATGCTCCACTGGAAGGCTCTGACGGCAGAAGCCCAGCCCGGGGGGCCGTTGCCCTCACTCCTGCACAAGCGGCCAGATCATCCTCTCTCTCTCCTTATCCCCTCCCCAGGCTCTGGGGGTCACCAGGCTGAGGGTGAGAAATCACAGGTGTGGTGGAGGCCCCACATGCCTGTGGGTAGGGGTGCGGCCGTGAGGCACTCTCCCATCACTCTGAGGGGGGCAGTGACACAGGGCAGGAGGGCTCTTTGGGGTCTGAGGTGGAGACTCCAGGAGCCGAATGCTCCAGGCTCTGTGGCTCATTCCACACCCCTTAGTGAGGCTCACCACAGGCCCCATGAGGGACTTGGGGCTCAGACATGGAAACCTCTAGAAACTGGACTGTGGGGAGAGGGAAGAGGGAGGGGCAGAAGGGGGAATTTGGGAGGAAGGAGGATTCTAGAACAACTTTATATTCTTGTTCCAAACACCACCCCCTTCCAATCCCCAAACACACACACACACACACACACACACACACACACACACACACACACGTTACTTCTTTCTCCTCCACCCCACCAGGGGCTCAATTAGGGACTCTGGCAATTGATCAAGAAGGTGTCGGGTGGCACTTGGCTCCACCAAGGGGCAGAGAGTGGGGTCTTCCTGCCCGCCGCACCTCCATCTGTCCATGCAGTGCCTGTCTGCGCAGTGCTCAGGCTGACCCTTTCTCAGGGGAAGCAGGTCGGAATCTCTCCCAGACAAAACCCCTCCCAGGACAGATCTTACCAGCCTTGATTTGTTATTAATGATGGTCTAAAAGCAGCACGTTTGTGGCCAGGGGAAATCAATTGGCCAGAAATGTGACAAAAGGGGAAATACTCTAAGCGTATGAATGTCTGAATTATTGATGTCTGCAGTTTGAGGCTTTCAGACACTTAGCTGGGGAGCGGCAGCGTGCACGCTATCCACACCCCATTGTGCTGGCCTGCCACGGAGCGCCAGGAAGCTTTGGGACCTAGACCAGGGCCGACCCTGAAAGCAAGTATGATCCCTGGGCTTGAGGGTTTAGTTCCCTGAGGCCCCACTCTGGAAATTGGGGAGCCATCTCTGGAGACTAGGGCTGCCCCAGAGATCTCCACTTCTCTCTGCTGCTCTCACCGGCCAAAGCCCGGCAGAACTTGGCTCTCTCCCTCCTTTCTCTGAGGGACTGGGGATTTCTGGAGCATCACCTCATCTTTACGCGGGGGCAGAGAAAGAGAAAGGGTTTGACAACAAACAAAATGCAGACCTCGCTCCTGTTGATCTCAGACATTATCTCCTCCGTTCAAGCTTTAGGATTCAGACCTAATATATGATGCTAATAGTTCCTGAAGGATCTATGAATTCAATTCTACTGTCTGCTGTGGTCTGAAATCATTTGTCCACAGGCTCCAAGAACAACAAGGTCTGGAGGCGAGGCGGGGGGAGGAGGGGTGTCGCCTCGACTGCCTCTGCCCCACTGCTGTCTCCTGCTCTTCAAGTGTCTGTCCCCACCCCCTCTGCCACATCCCCTACACACACACACACACACACACACACACACACACACACACACAATTGCTGTTTCTTGTAGCTCTGTAAATAATCTCATTGCCATGAAAATGCTGACACCCTCTAAGAGGTCCTGGCAAATCCTGATTAAGAATTCATGTCCCCACTTTTAACCAGCTGCTTACCCTCCCCTGCCTGGTCCCCACCCAGTAGAAACGCCTAGACAAAGCCATTCAGCCAATGAGCAGACCCCGTTCCTGTCTCCGGGGTAAGGTGTCACTTGGAAATAGCACCTGGCCAAGTGCCCTGGCCCAGCGTGTCAGGTCTGTGTCCATGGAAGGACCCTCCAGGGGCGCCTGGGAACAGCTGTCCTGCATGTGGATGCTACTTGCTTAGAGCATGTTCCCCAGAGGCCTGCCCAGTTCCCAGCCAGCTCACTGCTCTGGGCACCCCCAGACAGGCTTGTTCTCACCCGAGTCAGGCTCTCAGCCACC
Source organism: Sorex araneus (assembly GCF_027595985.1). NCBI lineage: Eukaryota > Metazoa > Chordata > Mammalia > Eulipotyphla > Soricidae > Sorex > Sorex araneus. The sequence continues at coordinate 166,208,231 of NC_073304.1, read as the reverse complement.
TCACGAGCAATCCATACCAAAGACATTTGATTCCTGTGTGTTTGCTGCAGCCAAAGATCTGCGCCAAGCAGAGCGCTCACTCCTTACAGTCTTCCATGAAGGGGCATCCCGAGCCAGTGCAGGGCATCAGGAGAGCCCTGGGATGACCCAGCAGGCAGGAGGGGGTGAGGAGGAGCTGGGAACTGAGTAGGTAGTTTCCCAGGCCTCCAGGAGCAGAGGTGACAGGAGGTGGCACAGGGGAGCTGGGTCTCTGGGGGAATCCCATGTCCTCTCTCTTGCTTCTCTGAGCACCCACAAATGGCACAGCCCTTTCTTTGCTATCCTGGGTGTCCTTTTAACAAAGCCAGGAGCACAAAGACCCAGAAAGCCCACTCACACCTGACAGGCACACTGAGTCTGGCCACAGGTGTAGACAGGTTGGAGTCCACAGGTATGTGCCTGGGGCACTCCCTTGAATCTGTGGGCCTGTCCCTATGCAGGGCAGAGCCAGTGCCTGGGTGGGAAGGGTTGAACACTGTGCTGCTGTGAACGGTCTCGATCCGAGCAAACTCTCGTCTCAGCTCTGGCTTGATTCTGTTTCCCCTTGGGGTTAATACCTAAAGCCACCAGGGGACCCATTTTAGCAAGCTCTCCTGTGCCTTTTTTTGCAACTCTGCCACCCCTACCCACACGCAGTTCACCCTGGTGTGGGCCTGTCAGGGCAGCAGCCCCCTCGCTTGCTCCGTCCCAAGGGCCTCTTAACAAACACCTGACACCCGATGTTCGCTGCAGCGGCAGCAGTAAAGAGCACCCCTCCCCCCAACCCCTTAGACCACCTGCCCAGGTGCCTCCCTTCTGGCTTGCCGTGCCTGGACCAGCTACATCCTTCATGACTGCATGCAAGGCTGCCCTGATGGGATGCTGGGGGCACACTCTGGTGACCTGGAGGCGGCTCTAGTGACAGACCCTGGCCAATCCCTTGGATACAGAGACAGGGTTGGCAAAAAAAAAAAAAATGGAGAGAGGCAGTGACTTTAACTTCTGCAGGAGACATGCAGCTCCTGGCCACAACCCCATCCTGCCATGCCCCCTGCTTGCTTGGCGTGACTTTGGGCAAGGTTCTTGGTATCTCCGAAATCTCTTTTTCTCACCGTAAGACAGGAATAATAAACCCTACCTCCTCTGCTTGTGAAGATTAAAGATAATGTGTCCAGTCCGTAATGGATTTTCAATAAATGCTAATTTACCTTTCCGTCCCTCCCAGCCCAATGTGGCGGCTCTAAGTGGGGTGACGGTGCTCGATCAATACCCCGCCTTCCAATCACGAGCCTTCTGCCGTCTTTAAGCAACCATTAGGAATCACCTCAACCAGCCATCCGCTGGGGCTCAATTGCCGACCCTCCTCCTTGTAGGTGGCTTTTGAGTCTCTACTTGAACACCTCTAGGGACAGTGATCTCATTAGCTCCCAAGATAGGTCATTATTTTTAGACCGAACTGCCTGCCTTCGAGAAAGTTCGATGGCTGGAGCTGAAATCCTTTGACCTGTAATTTTTTCCTGCTGCTGTTGGGTCCCCCTCTGACACCACCTGGGGTGATTCTGGCCCTCCCCGCTGGCTTAGCTTCTCACGTGAGGGCTCAGTCCTGTCCCTGCTGCCTTAGAAAGATACATGCACGTATGAAAACCCTCAGGACCACCCCACCTCAGTGTACCCTAAGACTTGGGATTAAAGTGGATGGACTCATAGGAGGTGCCGAGGCCGCTGCAGGGAGCCATGACGCCAGGTGAAGGACTTTGGGAGAAACATCCACATGGCATGTCCCTGCCTGGGGTGCTGAGACCCCAGAGCTCATGCACAGGCATCTGTTGCAGGACCTGCCCGCCCCCCCCACCCCCGGCAGTGGCCAGGCTCCCCACAGCTCTGCCTGTGCGGCCAGCTGGCCGATCTCAGAATGATTTTATGGAAGTGGAATTTATTTTGAGACGTAACCAGGCCTGTGTCCTGCACACGCTAGCCAAGCGCTTGGCAGCAAGAGATGTGGGCAGCTGTTTGGGTTGGGTCTCCGGGAAAGAGGGGTGCACGGGGTACAGGTGGGGGGAGATGCCGGGGCCAGGATGGAGTCCTAGCAGCCTGGCTGTCTGTGGGGATGAGGCAGAGACAGGGATGAGACACAGACAAGCTATCAGTGACACCGTTCGCAAGGCCCCCGATGGCACGGTCCTCGAAGACAGGAGGAGGCTGGTGGGTCCAGCCAGCCTTGTGCACACAGCAGGCTGCCCGCTTACAGGCCCCTGGGCTGGGCCAGCAGAGAGATGCTGTTGTGTGGGTTCCCCTGCCTCGCCGCCCCCGGGCCCCTGAACACAGCCAGTTCCATATAAACCCCTGCCTTTAGCCTCCTCTGTGCAGTGGCCCAGAACTGTCATTTCTCCTCTACCGGGGTTCCCTCCACCCACCCCCTTTCTATTTTGGGTGCAGTGTGTCTCCTTCTGTCTGAGGTGGGAGTCACTTGCTAGCCCAGGCCCGCACCTCACCCAGCATCCCTGCCCCTGAGGGTTCTTGCTGTCGGGCTGGGAAGTGGTGGTGGGAAAGCCCTCAGTGGGAGAGGAGGTTGGACACCCCCCTCCACACCACACACACACACACACACACACACACACACACACACACACAGAGGAGTGTTCACACTGCGCGCCTCAGGCCCATCACGCTCAGGTGCTAAATCCCCATCTAGTCATTTTTTCCTCAAGGAGATTTTTTTCTCCAGAAAGACCCTGTCAAAATGCAAATGTTAGCAGAGAGGGGTAACACATTAAGTTATTACCATCATTATCACTTCAGTGCCGTTTATCAGCTTCCCAGCCGAGAACAGGGCCTGGGGAGGGGAAGCAGTGAGCAATGCAGGTAGTTCTGACACCCGCAAGGGGTGGGGAAGATCGAGGGGGACCTGGGCAGGAGATGCTGCGGGCAGATGGGCAAACTCAGGGAGCCCAGGAGGCTGAAGCAACGGCCCCCATCCCCTGCCGTGTCACCTCAATCTCTGAACAGACCATCTGAACACACCGGTGCTTCCTCTGGGTTCTGTTGGGGAGGATGGTGTTCCGAGGGTGATTTGAAAACGATTGCATTCAGCCTTGCTAGGCATTATTTTCCTTCCTAACCGTTTGCCACTTTAGCTAATATGAATACTAATCTGCGTTCCCTGAAGGCAGGCCGGCTGGGCGCAAGGAGGAGCTGGCACCGAGGGCAGGGAGAGTGAGCCTGAGGAGAAAACCTGGCCCGGGTCCCCTCTCACAGCAGGGGACATGCAGCCCTGCTTTTCTGTGGGGGGGGGGACACAGCAGGTTGCTCCTCCCGGATTGCTCAGAGCCACATCCGGTGGGTAATTCTGTTTATCCTGCAAAGTGGAAGGCGTGCTCTTTACCTGGGTGTCCTGAAACAAATGGGCTGCTGCAGACAGGGTGGGGTGTGGGGGACCAGTGAAAGTACTCTCATCCCAGCAAACTTTGGGGTGTGGCCTCTGCCAGTGTGACCGGAGTCTCAGGTGCTGAGGAACCACCTTGAGGCCAGTGTCATGACACTGCGTAATAAGGCTGTGTGGGAAGAGCAGACACTGTGGGGGGGGGGGAGGGAAGGGTTGGGGGGCTGGGGTGCCCATGACAGCACCTTGAACGGGGAGGCTAGGGCTCTCTGTGGATGGTTTTTGGGATTTTTGCCCCTCAGAAACACCCTCTTTACTCCTGTCAGACTCTCTCATGCAGAAGAGTGGTGTGAGATTAGGGAGTGGGCTTCAGTCCAGTCTGAGGGAGACCTGAGAGGGGAACGCCTGTGTGGACAGCAGTGGGGTGAACAGCAGCTCCCCTGAGAATCTCTCACACCCCTGGCCAGAGGGAGGGTGGGGCTAAGAAGAAAGTGCACTGCTGCTGGGACCACCCCTAGAGCACGGCGCGGGGGCTCATGGGACAGACAGGCCCCTTTCTGAAGGAGAGGACTGAGGCCATGTGCAGGGTTCCAGGGCCTCAAGCCTGGCACGGGGGAGTCTGCAGGACTGAGGTGGCTCCCCGGGATGCAGCATAAGTGCCGAGAGCTGGGCTGGTGGCTCTGGAATGCCTGAACCCAGAAAGGTCCGTATGGCAGAGGGAGACTTGACAGGGGGAGGGTGTGTTGGGGCACCAGGGCAACTGGAGAGATGCCCGCAAAGGAGCCACGAACCCCTCGCCCTGCACCCTATGCCCCTCCGCATGCTCGGGGCCCCTCACTCCAAAATGGAAAAGGCAAACCTGGGAGTATGCTGCCCTGCCACTGTGGAGTGTGGAAAGGGACTGGGCGTGCTGTAGATCCACATGCAAAGGACTGCGTGGCTGAGGGTTGCCTTGGAGTGTTTGGGGGCCTGGGCTAGTTTGGGGGGTGCAGTAGGCGAAGTTTCCTTGTTTCTATGTTCTGGATGGAGGAAGAGTGTGTGGGAGGGGGTTTGGGGGTCTCAGAGCAGGAGGGAGGGCAGTGCCGGCAGGGAGGGGGTCCTGGAGTGGGAGGGAGGGCAGTGCGGGCAGGGAGGGGGTCCTGGAGTGGGAGGGAGAGGGCAGTGCGGGCAGGGAGGGGGTCCTGGAGTGGGAGGGAGGGCAGTGCGGGCAGGGAGGGGGTCCTGGAGCAGGAGGGAGGGCAGTAAGGGCAGGGAGAGGGTCCTGGAGTGGGAGGGAGAGCAGTGAGGGCAGGGAGGGGGTCCTGGAGCAGGAGGGAGGGCAGTGAGGGCAGGGAGGGGGTCCTGGAGCGGGAGGGAGGGCAGTGTGGGCAGGGAGGGGGTCCTGGAGTGGGAGGGAGGGCAGTGTGGGCAGGGAGGGCTCCTGGAGCGGGAGGGAGGGCAGTGTGGGCAGGGAGAGGGTCCTGGAGCGGGAGGGAGGGCAGTGAGGGCAGGGAGGGGGTCCTGGAGTGGGAGGGAGGGCAGTGTGGGCAGGGAGGGGGTCCTGGAGTGGGAGGGAGAGCAGTGCGGGCAGGGAGGGGTTCCTGGAGCAGGAGGGAGGGCAGGGAGGGCAGGGAGGGGGTCCTGGAGTGGGAGGGAGGGCAGTGTGGGTGGGGGGGCTCTCACGGAGTTCCTTTCAAAGCACACACAGGCCTCCAGGGCAGCGCACTGCCTGTGCGCACAGCTGGTCCCGCCGGCTTGCTGTGCCCTTGCAACCGGAGTCCAGTGTCTCAACCCGGGGGATGAAACTGATAGAAGCCAGACACAGGGATTCTGTGCCCACACAGTGAGTGTCTGGCTGCCCCCCGAAGGCTGGGGCGGGGGTGGGGGTGACTCATCAGCAGTGAGAATGACCAAACACCAACAGTGACAAGGCAGTCCCAGCCCTCCAAGTGTCAGAGATAAACTGTCAGGAAATAGGCTGGGACTGGCCCCCACCACACACACACACACACACCCTCTCCCGGGCTCAGGGGTCAAACCGAGGTCACCCCATTTGGCAGACACTTGGCCCCCACCCCTTGGTGGGGTGTGAGGGTGGCTCAGGACACAGGAGACAGCTGAGTTTCCCAGATTCTCTTGGTGAGTTTGCCCACCCGAGTCTCTACTTCTGCCATGGCCCACCCTCCTCTACTACTTCTCAAGTCCAAAAATACGACTTTTCTCTGGGCTCAAAGGAGACAGAATCTTCTTCTACTGCCCACAGCCTGCCTGGCTGTTTTTTTTCTCTTGTACCTTCTCCCTGGACTGGAGCGATAGCACAGCGGGTAGGGTGTTTGCCTTGCACTAGGCCGACGCAGGTTGGATTCCTCTGTCCCTCTCAGAGAGCCCTGCAAGCTACCAAAAGTATCCCGCCCACACGGCAGAGCCTGGCAAGCTACCCGTGGTGTATTTGATATGCCAAAAACAGTAACAACAAGTCTCACAATGGAGACGTTGCTGGTGCTCGCTCGAGCAAATTGATGAACAATGGGATGACAGTGCTACAGTGCTACCTTCTCCCTTGAGTGAGTGGGTGCTATTTAACCAGGGAAGAGAATTAGATCACTTATTACCTGTCTCACTTTCCTTTCCCTGCCCTTGAGTTTCTTGGCTGTCTCAATCCAAGGTAGCAGCAGGATTTCACAGGTGCTTCTGGGCTGAACTGTAGGGTTTAGGGTTATGGGATGGAGTTGCCTTCACCAAGGACAAAAGCACCTCCCTTAGGAAATTGGAAGCTGCTGACTTGAGCTTTGCCCCAGACTAAGAAGAACCCCCTCCTCCTGCCCATCACCACCACCAAACCCCACTCTCCAGCCACCCCAGCCCCAGAGGTCAGCCATCAGTCACCTTTGGGAAGCCTATTGCAGGGTTTGGAATGGAATGACTTTGTTGTCATGGTAACCCTGGTTGGCCTGGCCAGGAGGTACTGCAGGCCTGCCCCACTCTCCTGGATTTCAGGTTTATTTGCTAGCTGAGAGCTACTGCAGGGGTCATGTTAGTTCCTCGTGATTTGGGGCCCAAGGAAACGGCTGGCTTTGACATAGTCCTCGGACCTTCCTTACTCAACTGCACGTTTTCACATCTAGCTCAAGGCAAAAGTTGCCCTGTATTGCTCAGCTCCTGCCGGGTGACAGAAGGTGCCCAGAGAAGAGAAAACTGTGTATTGGAACCCCCTAGACTCCTCGGCAGACACACCGGGGCTTGGGTAACGGGGTCTGCACTTTCTAGCTGGGTATCCTTGAGCAAGTTATTGAAACTGTGTCCTCCAGCATGGCCTTCTCTCAGAAGGGTGACAGCCCGCTGGATGACAGAGCAGGTCTCGGAACTCAGGCAGAGGAGACCATCGATTGGATGTGCGGGAGAGATGAGACTGGTTCAGGACCGGCCTGGAGAGTGAAGTGTGGAGCCCTCGCGGGCTGCAGGCCCTGCCCAGGAACCACAGTGGGGTGGGAAGTAGCCAGAGTGAGCACGAGTAAGGGAGAATGGTAGCCAGAGGGGACCTTGGGAGCTCGGAATGAGCCATCAGATCCTGGTCCCCATGGAGGGCAGGCCAGGAAAGCCAGGCCAGGCTGTCTTGGGCCTTGCTGGGCTGTCTGGCTTGGGGAAGGAATTCTGTCTACTGGTGACCTGCGATTTATTAATGTTCATCCCACAGGCCTTTCCCAGTGAGGGCTGCCAGGGCTGAGGGAAGGAGACCGACGCCTAACCCACTCAGAACGAGGCTGATTTACACTAGCTTCCGGGCAGTGGTGGCGCTTCTCTGGATGGTGAGTAGGATTTAGAGCTCAGTTTTGAATTCTGTGCTTGCAGCTTCCACACTGCCAGTCGGGGACAAGTCACATGTGTTCTGCCCCGAAGGGCTCTGGGCCAAGGCCGGCAAAGCAGGTGGAGCTGCCGGCCCTCGTCCCTCCTGAGGGGAGAGGCGGCCAGCCGGGAGGCTGCGGACTGAAGTCCATCTGCCCTCTTGGAGCGGCGGCACCGGCACATCCCCATGGCACTGACCTGCTTTCTGAAGTCAAGACGGCGTTTCTGGGCCACAGACTGGCTGAGATGGGGCCTGTGCCGGCCAGATGGTGCTGGAACGTGTGAGGGAGGCGAGCCGGGTGTTGGTGCACAAGCGCCTTCATGTTCCCAGGTGGGCTGCCTGCTCAGCTTCGGGGTGTCTCTCTATAAACCCGGGGAAGCGTCCCCCCTTCCTGTTCCCAAGAGCCCTCTGTGAGGCCGAGTGGGTGTGTGGGGGGTACAACAGGATGGGCTGGGGGATCTGTGGGAGCAGGCGGTGCACGACTCCAAGAACGTTCTATTTCTGTGGTGGATTCTGATGACACGGCGCTTCCTCCTGCCGACGAGCTGGCTGAGCTGAGCAGCTGTTCTATCCCTCTCACCCCTGTGGTGTCGCTGTGAGAGGGAGTATTTCTAGTGCTCAATGACAGCTTTCCTGGCCCCGGGCTCTTCCTGCAGTTCCTCAGCACCACCACCGTCTTCCACGTCTGTGGCACTTCACAGTTGGCCGTCCCTGATTTTCTCGTCCCAGCGGGTCCGGGTCCTCTGAGGTGGCGCTGGGGGCAGGTCTCCATTCAAGGGAGAGATGAGGAAACTGCCAGTTAGGGTAGGTGGTTTGACCTTAGGTCAGGCCAGTAGAGGGCAGAGCTGGACACTGGGCGGCATGGCCTCCTCCCTCCCCTGCCTCCCTGTCTCCATCTCTGTCTCCTCAGAGCCTCTCGGGCGACCTGTTCCCTTTTGGGTTATACCTGGCGATTCACTGTCATACAAGTATCAGAGAATCATTTGTCTGAGAGGACCAATGAAAAGTAACTTATGTTTTTAAAAAATAAGATGAAGCGGGATTTGATTCTGGAAAGCCGTCTTCTGTCTCCAAACCAAATCTCCTGTCACCACTGGCCCCCAATAATCCTGTGTTCAATCGTGACTTGTCCTTTGAAGCCTTCCACAAGCTCAGATCAGGCAGGTTTGAGGGCAAATGTGACATTTTTAGGTTTCTAACTGTAGCCTGGGGTTCTCCCTGCTTATTGCCGGGGGGAGAGGGCAAAGGGGAGAGACATGTGAAAATCCCAAAGAATTTTCCCTAGCTGTGATTTTGCACCCAGCTGTCTCTACATATCCGCACCCCCAGTGTGCTGGCTATTCTGTGGCTGGACCAGCTCAGCGTTCTTCTCTCGGATGAGCTTTCTCAGCCCTGAACTCCCGTGGCACTGACAAGCTGGCAGTGTCCAAGATAAGCTGCAGCAGGGGCCTTGGACTCTAGGGCCTTCTCCATCTTGAAAGGCCCCAGGTGTGTCAGCAAGGAGCCTAGCCCATGTCAGAGCCGCTCAAGAAATGCCAACCTTCCTGGGCACTGTCTCCTCCAGCTTTCACTGGAGTGGCAGCCAAGATCGTGAGCTACCACGATACAGAAATGAAAATGCGAGTAGAAAGGCAAACCCATCTGGCTAAGCCAAGCCTTGCCGACAGCAAAAGGCCTCTCGGAAGGGGAGACAGTTGCAACGAGAAAACGCTTGCAACGAGCTATCCGTTCCCCCTCTTCCTCTCTCTTCTCACCATCTTGGATTCCTTTTATCTTCCTCACTCCTTTCCCTCCCCCCTCTATTACCTGCCCTTTCTTAAGAATGAATGCATATGTCAGGTCCTCAAAAACACTCGCATGTATAAACCAATTTTATTAACCAATGGGATTCGCGACAGATTCAACTCCAGGTTTAATTCTGTTAGTATGAATAGTTAAGTCCAAGAAAATGTCTTGGGGTTCCACTCTGTTCAGAGTTTTTGTAGCAGATGTTGCTAGGGAGAAAAAAATATCACTGAATCTTTGGTATCTTGAAGCCCACAGAAGCATTTCCATGTTAAAGGGGTGGGATATAAAGTTGTATCATCCTGTGCTGAAAGGGGCATCCTTGGCTGTGGTGTGGACGCTTTCTCAGAGCATCCCCTGGTGTGGACCCCTTTCAAGTGTTCACACAGGTCTCCGTGTTCCTCTTAGGTTTCTATGTTTTCTAGGTGTAACTTCCTGTGTGAGTAGCACCTGGCTGGGGAGTGTGAATTTTCAAGCAGAGACTAGATTCCTGCCTCATTATGCTCCAGATGAAGTAGACACAGCCCAGAAAGGAGTATTTCTCAATCAGAGGTCACATGTAACCCCCTGGGTCCCCAGGATATTCCAAAGGGATCCCAGGTGAAAAGCCACATAAATGTGGGGGCCACACATTAGGATGGGGGGGGGTTGCCAAAGGAATGAGACCGGTCGAAAGTGGGCCACAGTCAGAAGGAGATTAAGAAAACTAATAGACACTAACAAATTGAATTAAAGAAGGTAGAACCTAATTAAATACCAAAATGCACCCTCATCTGTATGCTGGATGATCCCAGCCTTTTAGGCACAGGTAAAGGTTGAACCTCCATCCCTTGGCACCACCTAACTTGTGCCTTGTTTTCCTTGGCATCTCCTGGACTAGTCCTGCCGGTGGATGTGTCCCATTGTGTTCTGTGTGGACTGTTTTCATTGCTGTCTCCAGAAGCTTTCTGAATTTAAAGGCTCCCACTTGCAAAGGATCTCGGGAAGCACTTGGCACACAGTTCTGAGACGTTTCCAACATGTTTATTGGGTCTGTAGTGTGAGCTTAAGACTAGCGCTGGCTGGCTGCCCTTCCGTGCGGGGTTCTGTGACTCGGCTGCACCACGCTCTGTGCCTCTGCCACATGCCTAAGGACAGGAGCTGCTCCGTGGGGGCAGGTGTAAAGTCACGGGATGCTTCGCCTGTACACGCCCACAGGAAGGAAAGTCGAGTCCCACGGGTCTCTTGTCTGTGCTTATCTTTGAGGCTAGGGGATCTAGTTTCCTAATGTGGAACAGTCAGTCAGAAGTGGAAACAGGCCCCGTTTGCAGCATCTTTGGGAGAACTGATGTCTACATTTTCCTGCACTCCCACATCTCATTAACCCCTCAAACACCTTTCCCACTGAGACCAGGCCATGATGAGGCTTGGGTGGAGGAGAAAGATTCTCTGGAGGGTCTTGTCCTTTGCTCAGTGAGAAATGATCTATTAGAGATGACAAATCAATAAAGGCAATTTAAGCCCCTTTCTTGGCATCCGTGTGACTTACAGGAAGGCAATGGTGTAGCGCCTGGGTGGTGCCATGGGCCTCCTGCTCCTTCCCCTCTCTGCAATTATAGCAAATTTGCCTAATGCACTAAAAGCCAATGAATCATGTCCACTGGTGATGGGATGAGGAAGGCACGGGGGAAGCCATTGGATGCTGGCAGATGCCCTGCTAACCTTGGTTTTAATTAGTTTTGAGTGAACGACAAATAAAACAATCCTTCACTTTCGACAATCTGCTATGGTGGAAAGGGCCCACAGTTGGTTGTTGAATGAGCAGAATCCTAGGTCTTAAGGGAAGCCAATCTGGCTTCTTCCCTACAGACCACATCTCTTGGGAGGACCGGGTTTGACGTCATTGGTCGACCCGTTTGCCCCAAACTAGGGCCCATGTTTCACATTACTTTAGAACTCTCTGCTGGTCCCTTTCAGTGAGATGGGATTCGTATGGCAAATAGACTGGTTGGCACTAATCACAGGCAGGAAGTCACAACATTCCCCTCTGCCATGCTAAGGAGGGAATTTAGTCTCCAAACTCAGACAGAATTTCTACAAAGCAAATGGTTTACATTGACCCAAACTGCCCAAGGTCAAGAAAGGTAAGGAAAGATTCGGGAACTGTTCCAAGCTCAGGACTTGCGCTAGAGACTAACCGAATATTAGAGGTCTGTGAGTCAGGGGATTGCTTCCCAAACTGAGCGCTTGTACAGTAACCAAAGAATTTGAATCAAGTTGGTAAATAAGCTAATGGCATTGCTATGGTCATTTCCAAATTTGATTATACTATATTAACATATAGAATGTCCTTATCTATAGAAAATAGACACCCAGCCAGAGAAAGTGGCATTATTGTTATTACTTCAGCTCTTCACGGATTGAAAAATGAGACTGTCATTTCTCCAGTCTGTCTGTATCTATCTCTCCTATCTAGAGGAAGCTGAAGGTGATAAACCTTACCGAGTACAGAATCTGCATAAAATGTAGATAGGAACTCTTGGTACGAATTTGCTAAGTACCAGGTCTGTAAGTCTGAAACCAAGTATAAAATTGTGCATTAAGAACATATTTCAGAGCTGGAGCAATAGCACAGCTGGTAAGGCATTTGCCTTGTACACAGCCGTCCCAGGTTCCATTCCTAGCATCCCATATGGTCTCTCGAGCACCGCCAGGAGTGATTCCTGAGTACATGAGCCAGGAGTAACCCCTGTGCATTGCCAGGTGTGACCCAAAAAGCAAAAAAAAAAAAAAAAAAGAACATCTTTCTCAGGGCTCCTTTAAAAAATGTTCAGGGCTGGAGCAATTAGATCAGTTAGCAGTTAGGATGCAGGTTCAAACCCCAGCACCCCATATGGTCCCTCGAGCCCACCAGGAGTGATCCCTGAGCAGAGAGCCAGGAGTAAGCTCTGAGCACAGCTGGTTATAGTTCTCTTAAAATAAAAAAACAAACCCAGGGGGCTGGAGTGATAGCACATCGGGTAGGGCGTTTTGCCTTATATAGCATCCCATATGGTCCCCTGAGCACCGCCAGGAGTAATTCCTGAGTGCAGAGCCAGGAGTGACCCCTGTGCATCGCTGGGTGTGACCCAAAAAGCAAAAAAATAAAATAAAAAACCCAAATGTTTAATAACTGTCACCAGTTCTGAGTTTCTCTGGACTCAAATACCAAGCCAGGTGCTAGGAATGGCTGTGGGGCCCTCATGGATACTGAATAGGGTGCTCGAAGCCCTCTGAAGAAAGTCGCATGGGAGACCAAGCCCCACACTAACTGTAAGGCATTGACTCTCCTTTTTAGAGTCAGCTGCTGAGATGTGGATTCTTGCTGGGAGAGGAAAGTGGCTACAGGGATGACAAATGTGTGTGTGTGTGTGTGTGTGTGTGTGTGTGTGTGCATGCGCGCGAGCACGTGCACATGCACGTGTGCAGTTTCTGTTGGCTCTGAAATGCAGCCAGTAGCCAGAGCACCCATGACTATTGGATGCACCCAATATCTATTCTCCTCTTTGTTCCCAGGCCCCCAAGTTTGTTGTAACTTTTTTCCTGATTAAAAATACCTCCCAGGAAGGGACCACTAAGTAAATGATGGCTGGAGGAATTGCTCAGGATGGGAGATGTATGCTGAAAGTTGACTAAGGACCAAACATGATGCCATCTTAGTATCTGTATTGCAAACCGTAATGCTCAAAAGTAGAGAAAGAGAGTAATAAGAATGTACCTGCCACAGAAGTAGGGGCTGGGATGTAGTGGGGGAGCTCAGAGGGATACTGGGAACATTGGTGGTGGAAAATGCACTGGTGGAGGGACGGGTGCTCGATCACTGTATGACTGAAACATAATCATGGAAGTTTGTAACTGCATCTCACAGTGATTCAATAAGTAAATAAATAAATAAATAAATAAATAACCTCCTGTGGGGGGGAAGTCTGTTTCAGTAGGACCTGTCTTTTCTGCCACTGGCCCTTGCGTGGCCCTCCTGCCTGTCAAGTGTGTGTGCTGCCTGAGGGCCTGAGCAGAGCTCTCGTGTGGCTGAGAGCATCAGACAGAGACGGGACAGAAGGGGTGCATTCTGGGAGGGAAAACAAACTCCTGGGAGGGTGGAACTTCCTACTACCCATCTCTGGGTGACACTCGGATCCCATCCCAGTCCTTGTGGTTGTCTTCTACCAGCAGTGCTTCACACCCTGCGCCTCAACGTCACGTTCTCGCATCTACACTGATTCAGGAATGTACCCCAGCTTAAGCCGACAGACTTTTGTACCAAAACAAAAGGCATTTTTTCTTTACTGTGGGTTTGGAGTAGAGTCCCAGCTGAAAGAGGACATGCCCAGGGTCTTACAGCGTTTATGCACTAGAGCAAACTGTGGCTGAACCAGATAAGCCTGGGCCTTCTGCTACCCAAGCCAGCACCTTTCCCTCTATTGGGGGTCTGAAGGGAGGGAGGGATTAGGCCACACTTGCTGTGCCCAGGGATCACTTCTGACAGTGCTCAGGGGGGAACATATGCGATGCCTTAGATCCAGCTGGGATTGGCCCCATGCAGGCAAATGCCTTATCCCCTGTCCTATCTCTCAGACCCAGCACCTTTCCCTCTGCCATAAGTAGTTCCCGTGTCCCTAGGTGGGCCGTACTGGAAAAGCCTGTTTGATTCAGAACCCCCCCACCCCCGCCCCATGGGTGGAAACTGGTGGAGGGAAATCCTTGGCAGCAGCTGCCCTGGTTCCCTGCAAGGGTTCATGATGCCCTGGGGTGTTGCATCTTAAGAGAAAGCTGACTGGGAGGGAAGCCTGCGTTCCTGTCACTGCATTCTTTACCCCAATTGGACCTACATTCTGATCTTGGGCCCAGGGAGAGCAGATCTGTCAGCTCTGAAAAGGACACCCGTCTTAGAGAAAAACAGGGTTCTATTTTGTTTGGCTTGGGGGAGGGTCAGGCAAGCTAATGGAATGTCCTGTGGTGAGTTATCCGCTCATCTTTCAGGAAACACAATCACCAGGGACAACACTCACTTTCATAAAATTGTCTCTGACACCATCTTAATTCCACAAATTACTGTCAGCCGAGCTGGAAGGAGTTATTTTTAAACTAAATCTACTTGGCAGGCCACAGGGCAGGCTGTAGAGTGGAGCTCGTAAAGGGTTCTAGAACTTTCCAAATGAAATACCTGGCATTGTGGCTGTCTTTGTAACCCAGGAGAGAGAGGCAGGACCCTGACTCAGGCAGTAGCTACAGGGGCAGGGCTCAGAGGACAAAGGAAAAGGCCCCGGGGCCTCATCATTCCTGACTTCACCTCCTCTGGGACGCACTGCTCAGACCTCTGGGTCTGATGAGCTGCGGAAAGACAACCCCAACCCCCAACAGGGTGCAGCAAGCGGCAGGCCCCAGCCCGTGCTTGCTGTCTATAGGCCCCGCCTGAGGACAAAGAGTGCTGTCCAGGGTCGCTGCTGCCTCCCTGGTCAGCCCAAAGCCACCCAGGGGCCCCTTGTGTCCCTGCGTTGTTAGGGCTCTTGTCAATTCTTTAGACCTCCAGGGACAGCAGAGATGGATGCCTGGAATGCAAGAGAATATCCCTCCTACCCCTCCTGCAAGACTACTGGATTCAGTCAGGGATACCCACCCTCTTCAGAGCCTCTGTAAAATAAGCTAGGTTCCAGAATGTTCCATGTGAGGACCAGGGATATGGCTTAGCAGTATAGTCACATATCTGAGTTCCTGATTTTGATCCCTGGCAACTCTCTCTCTCTCTCTCTCTCTCTCTCTCTCTCTCTCTCTCTCTCTCTCTCTCTTATACACACACACATGCATGCACATGCGCGCACACACACATATGCATGCATGTGCGCACACGCACACACACACATTCACTCTTAAGTCCAAAGTGTTCCATACAGTCTTCCTCCTTCTAAGCCTTCCTGCATCGAGCCTGACCCTCACCTCCATGGCCTCCTCCTTTCCACCTGCCTTCAAAGGGTCTGTTGCTGCAGAGAACAAGGGCCCCAGCCCTCTGGCACCACAGGAACCAACAGGCCACCCCAGAACTTGGCAGAAAGCTGCGATCTGGCATCAAGCTCTGTTCTTTCTTCCAGCTGTTCTCCCACCGCCCCCTTCTCAGACACTCTATTCCACTTAATTAATGATGTTCTGGACTGGAGCGATAGCACAGCAGGTAGGGCATTTGCCTTGCATGTGGAAGACCTGGGTTCAATTCCTCTGTTCCTTTCAAAGAGCCTAGCAAGCTACCGAGAGTATATCGCCCACACAGCAGAGCCTGGCAAGCTACCCGTGGTGTACTCGATATGCCAAAAACAGTAACAAGTCTCACAATGGAGGCATTACTGGTGCCTGCTTGAGCAAATCGATGAACAATGGGACGACAGTGATAATGATGTTCTACCTAAAATGGGGCGGAGGGCTGTGTCCTACCCCACAGGGGTTCAGTGGCCTCACTCCTGAGAGCAGGGAGTCGGCATTGCTGCTGTCCTCTCTGCAACACCTGCTACCCATTGGGCCTTTGAGGACATGTGTCAGTGTGGGCAAGGTAAGGGACACTCTGCTCTCTGCACCTGACAGTTAGTTGCAAAAGCAGCCTACAGATAAGCTCCTGGTCCAGTCCCCCCGACAATGTCCCTGCTCTTAAGAGAGAGGGAGATGCAAAGAAGCAGGGACCCTCTGCCATCATCTCTGGCCTGGGTCGCAGCTGGCGAGCGCCCCTGCTACAGTCCTCGAGGCTCTGGGAGCCGCTGGCTGCCTTCCTGGACTTGAGTCATGTCTCTGCTTCAGGAAGGTGTCATTAATCTGGTGCAAGAGACTAACATATCCAAGCAGCGTGGTGTGGGGCTCCCCCAAAGGAGCAGGGAGCTGTCTGGGTTGCAGCCACAAACGTGGGCTGAGAGCAAAGCCTCCAGCAGGCGTGGTGGGGCCTGGCACTTGGAAGTGTTTGCTTAGAGCCTTTTTCAGCTGCCTCTTCGCACCTCCCTGGCCTGCATTCTTGCCACACGCCTTTAGTTGGAGCACGAAGATCTTTTTGGGCAAATAACATTTGTTGGATTTTCATTGTCTAAATCTGTGTGATAGCACAGCGGGTAGGGCGTTTACCTTGCACGCAGCTGACTCAGGTTCGATTCCTCCATCCCTCTCAGAGAGCCTGGCATGCTACCAAGAGTATCTCTCCTGCACAGCAGAGCCTGGCAAGCTACTCCGTGGCGAATTCGATATGCCAAAAAAAAAAGTTACAATAAGTCTCACAATGGAGACGTTACTAGTGCCCACTCGAGCAAATCGATGAGCAACAGGATGACAGTGGCAGTGACAAATTTGTGTGAATGAGACCAAGACGGGCTCAGTCCCTGGACCACTGCTCTGGGGCTATGACTGGTGAGGGGTATTTGGTGGAGGCGGGAGGGTGGGGGCAGACAGAAAACTGTCTTTGGCATTTCTGTCCTAACTATGGCCCTGTAGGTTATGACATGGTGTCAGGGGGCTGGGCGGTGCCCCCTGCCTTCTTTACCATGGTGGCAGTGCCTCCTGTACCCCAGATCCCTGATGGGTGGTCAAGTGAGGAGAGGACCTAAATGTTCAGTTTGGAGTGGGGGTCCTGGAAGTGCCTGGTGGTCCCAGAATCTGGCCAGACAGGATGTTCTTAGGACTCGTGCCCAAGTACTCCTGACCTGACTAGATCTGGGCCTGTATCAGAACAGATGAGACAAGTTTTGCATGGGGCATTGGGAGAAGCAAGGCATTGGTTTGGAATTTTGTTTTGTTTTTGTTAAAGTTTCAACTGTCTTTTAAAAAATATTATATATGTGTATTTTTTCTTTTTGTGTCACACCCGGCGATGCACAGGGGTTACTCCTGGCGGTGCTTGGGGAACCATATGGGATGCTGGGAATTGAATAGGGGTTGGCCACATGCCAGGCAAATGCCCTACCCACTGTGCTATCGCGCCAGCCCCAATATTATATATTTTTAAGGTGTACCATGTGATCTGTTGATAAAGACTTGGTGAAATGATTACTATTGAGTTTATTAGCATGGACTGCATCTCAGAGTTACCATCATAGTGCTTTGGTTTGGGGGGGGGGTTGTGTGTGAGGGGTTTCTAAGGTGTCCTTCTGTGGTGCCTCCGGCACAGTTTCTTGACCCCCAGTCATGCTACAAACCTCCTCCCCCAGGACCATCTGGTTGATTCCTTCTATTAGCACCTTCCCAGCCCTCACCCCTCACCTCAGCAACACCACGTCCCTGAAGAGAAGGTTGGGGGCTCCACATCTAAATGAGATTGTGCCATGTTTAAGTTTTACCTCACTTGGTACTCCAGGTCTGCCTGTACTGCTCAGTTGCCAGTGCTCGCTCCCTTTGTAAGTCAGGGTTATACCCATTCGAGCATTCCAGCCACCCACCCAGGTTTGGCTCATAGTATGAATTGGCTGCTGTGAGTGGAGCCGTAGTGCAGGGAGTTGAGATCGCTCTCAAGATCCTGATTTCATTCCCTCTCTATTCATACCGGGGTATCAGATGTTGATTGTGACTGGCTGGCTGGCTGGCTGATAGGGCAGTGGAGGGGGATAAACTAGCCCCATCACAACTTCTTTGGCTCGATGTACTCTTAGAGCACAGAGACCAATGGGCCATAGTTCAGGGCATATTCCAGATGACAAACAGTGCTGGCACCTGCAGTCCAGGCTGCTGAGGACCACAGGGTAGGCACTCCAGCTTCCTGACAACCAGACTTTCATTCTCTGGGGTAGTGGGGCCACTTCTGGTGATGCTCAGGGCTGACTCCTGTTCTGTGTTCAGGGATCACTCCTGGTGAGGCTCAAGGGGTCATGTGGGGATCAAATCTGGGTCGGCCATGTGCAAGACAAGTTCTGTGCTATGGCTCCATCTCCCGAGCGAACTTCCAGTAGAGCCTGTGGTTGATGGACTTTGTGATTAGGCGTGACCCCACATTTCATCAGGGACAGAGAAACAGTGCTCTCTTCTGGACTGAAGCCTCTTATCAGCCGGCCTGTGGTCTGAAAAGCCACTTTCCTCCTCTCTTCTCCCCCACACCCTCTCTAATGAGTCCCTTGCCCCCCTCCCCACGCCCAGCCCTTTCCTGACTTCGTATACTTGGGACTCAGCTGGAGTACTTTCCACCCGTCAGGAGCATTCTCTCCAAATCACCCCTCACCTTGGGCTGGTTCCAGAAGCCTCCTGAGCCCCAGGCCAAACCTTCCCTGGGTCCCCCAGCAAGAACCTTCGGTGATGCTGATGTGACTAGGCTATGTGCAACAGACACTGTGCAAACAGCCTCACACCAAGGTCCTGCTGACTCCGTATCCCTCTTCATAGTGCAAAGCAGGGTCAGGCTGCACAGTGGAGCTCAAAGCACATTGGGGTCAGGCCATGGCTCCAGCCCATTCCCCACCCTGATCCCATGACTCCAAGGTTGTGTGTGCACTTTGCCTCCCCCTCACTCAGCAAGCCGTGCGCTGGCACCCTTCCAAAGCGCTCGGCCTGGAATCTGGACCCCCCCTCCCTCCCTCCTTCCTCTGTGCCCTAGAGACTTTTGATCAAAGCAAGAAGAAAGTTAACAGGTTCCCTGGAAGCACAGTGGTGCGGAAAGACCAGGAGACGCGGTTAGCTTATCTGTCAGCAGTTTAAACCTAGAAGGTTTCCAGAAATGGCTGAGCTGGGGAATTGACCCCCAACGTCCTGGCCGTTTGCCAGAGAGAAACCGTCTAGAAAGAATGGAGCCGGGGCATTATCTGCTGAGAGACTTAGCCCTCCTGTCCCCCAATACACTGAGGCCTCCTCATCGGCCCAAAGGTCCTTCAAAGGCCTGGGCCTACCTGTGAAGCTCAGACCCTCCCAGGGGTGAGTCCAGAAGCTGCACCTGGGCCGGTGGTTTATTGCTCTTCCCCCTGCACACCAGCAGAGGGGGTGTGTGCTGTCTGGGTGGAGGTCTGGGACGCTTTAGTCAGTGGTGAAGAGAATGGGGTGCAGAACCAGACAGGTTTGTGTTTCAGTCTCGGTGATGATGGTCTTGGGTAAATGCCATAACCAGGCAGAGTCCTGCCTTCCCCGAGGGTTGAGAAACAGCAAAGTCACTTATTCTCAGGATTTGCCATGTGGTGGGCCATGCCACATGAACTGCTGAGCACCAAGCCTGCCACCAAATTAGGACTGGAGGGAAAAAAATGGAGCTAGTACTAATCGTCTTTTACAAAATATTTTATTTGTGATACTGATTTCATGAAAGGGCTTCGTGCATGCAGCGTTCCAGGAGCACAGCCCTCGACCATAGTGGCCGCTTCCCTCCACCGTGTCTCAAGTGTCTACTCCCCCTCAACTCAGTTCTGTAGACCAGTTCTTATTTTTGTTGCCTTTGGCCATATGTTATTCTCTTACTGTTATAAAATTTTAAGGGATTCTAGGTTTTAGAAGCAGACTCCAAATACACAGGAATTTTATTGTAAAGGATCTAGTTGCCTCAATTCCCAGCTCCATGGGCCATGTCTTAGGGTTTGGAACTGTCTGACACTTTTTACCCTTTATATTCTGCATAAGAGCATGACCATATTTGACTTTCCAATTCAATTCACTTAGCCTAACACCCTCCATTGAAGTTGTAGCTAATTGCAGGGTTTCATCTTTTCTCGCAGCTGCATAGTATTCCATGGTGTTGATATACCAGAATTCCTTTATCTCCTCATCTGCTGTTGGGCACTTGGGTTGTGTCCACATCTTGCCAGCTACAAATAGTTCTGCAGTGAACACAGGTGTACATATGTCTTTTCAGATGAGTGGGTTTGTGTTTGTGGGATAGATCCCCAGCAGTCAAGTCATGTGGGTCATGTGGGAGTTCTATTTGTCGTGTTTTAAGGAGTCTCCGAGCCATTATCCAGGGAGACTGTACCATACAGCAGCCCCACCTGAGGATTCCCTCTCACCACATCCCACTACCCACTAGCAGTTTATAGTCTTTGGCTGATAGGCCACTCTGACTGGGGTGAGGTGACAGTTCATGGTTTTGATTCGCCTTTCCCTCTTAATCCGTGATGCTGACCATGTTTGCAGAAGCCTATTGGCAAATGCCCCATTTAAAACTTTTTGTCCCTTCTCCTCTAAGCTGGTTCCTAATAATTTCCACAACGTGGATTCTAATGCCTTGCTGAGAGTATGTTTAAATCTCTTAATTCTATGGCATCCATCCCATGAATAGTTATTGATTACTGGCTATGCTAAGCATATGATCATGTACTGAGGGCACATTAGTGAGTACAGGACACACACAAGGAGTTTTTATCCTTCTTTCCATCCTTATGAGTCTAATGGGAAGAAGCAAATATAGCACAAGTAATAAACTGAATTTGTCATTAATGTGATTACATCCTCATATAAAGCAGGAATGTCCACCACCTAAATAAACTCAATGTTCACTTCCAAACCACTTTTTTGCTCTCCTCAGTATTCTTGGGGCAAAGGGTGGTATCTTAGAACAAGGGTAGTTTGATTACTTTGGGAGCCAAACTCAGTTCATGAAACACCTAGTCCTTTTATATGGTTGCTTTTCTACTCTGTACCACCCAGGTGTAAAATTGAGACTTATCCTCAATTTCCAGGAAATCTCCGCTTATATTACAATTTTAATAGATACATAATAAAAAAGATGTAAATTCTGACAACAAAAGCATAAACTGTATGTGTGGAGTGTAAAAGTGTAGAGCTTTAGTATATATTTAAAGTTAGTTTTAGCAGCTTAAAATAGACTCTTATAAATATGTTTTATGTAAGCCTCATGGTAACTACAGTGCAAAAACCTTATACATGTATTGAGTAATAAAGAGAAAGTAGTGAAAGCATGCGACTATAGAAAATCAGCAGATCACAAAGGAGGTAAGAAGAATGGAAGCAAAGAAATTACGAGACAGCCTAAGAGAAAGCAATAAACAAAATGGCAATCATTAAGTCCAAGTCCATCAAAAGTCACTTAAGTGTGAATAGACTAAATTCCCTAATCCAAAGATATATAGAGGAACCAGAGAGATAGTACACAGCGTGGTTTGATCCCTGGCACCCCTTATGGTCCTCCTAGTCTCACCAGGAGTGATCCCTGAATGCAGAGCAAGGAGGAGACCCTGAGTACAGTTGAGTATGCCCCAAAACCCAAATATAAGTATAAAAACACACATACATGCTCAATGGATGGAAAAATAACACCCAACTTTAAGCTCTCTTGAGACGTCAGCATTAAGAACAAACAAAAGGAAGAGGTTGAAAGAGAATATCTCTTGGACACTAAAAGAAATCAGGGTGGCTGTACTTGCAGCAACAAAACAAACTTTAAGCCAAAGGCTATAACAAGGGACGAAGAAGGTCATTCTATAATAATAAAGGAGTCAAGTCACCAAGCAAATATAATATTCATAACTATTTATATGCCCAACTTAGGAACACCTAAAAATACAAAGCAAATATTACCATTTGAAGGGAGAAAGAAATAACAATATAGTAATAGCAGGATACTTCAATACCCTACTTTCACCAATGGATAGATCATCCAGACAGAAAATCAATGAGGAAACATTGGCCTTCAACTACATGTTAGAGCAGATGAACCTAAGTTTTTTTTAATAATTTTATCCTTCCTCTTCCTCCATCTCCTCCTCCTGCCCCAAATTTAGAAGGACTCCAGGATAAGCTGTCACTGCCACAAGGTGTCCCTGATCGGCTCAGGGAGGAACTTTCAGAACATCCTTGCACCCAGCCCATGACCAGACAGTTCCAGCCAGTGGAGACTATGCAGTGGGGCCCTTTTCAACCTCTTCCCTCCTTGTTCTTCATTACCAAACTAAAATTACACTCATGAGATTTCTCTCCCACTTTCTGTACATGTGATCATGTTCACTGCATGTCAATTAATTGCATATGCTCACCATTCTCTTGCTTTGTGTCTGCAGGGCATAAAACGAGCTCCTTTGCTTTATCTCCTTGAAGCTGTTCTACAGTTTGTGCTGGTCCACATCCTTCTCAGCTCATTGTTTAACTGTTAGTAAAGCCCCTCTTTTCTATTCAATTATTTTTGTGTGTCCTGTAGGACTACATATATAAATACAGACTATTTGGTCCAATAGCAGAATACAGATTCTTTTCAAACAGAACAGTCCCCAGGATATATCATATGATTGAACCCAAACTAGTTTTAATAAATTTAAGAAGACTGAAGTCACATTGAACATCTTTCCTAACAACAAAGGTCTAAATTACATAACTAATTTTAAGAAGAAATGGGAAACATTCACAAAAATGTGGAGATTAAACACCTAGCTCCCGAACAAAGAAATGACACTATACCTTGAGACAAATGAAGATGGAAATACAACATACCCAAACTTATGGGATATGGCAAAGAGAAATCTGCACTCTCATATTCACTGCAGTATTACTCACAATATCTAAACTATAGAGACAATATCATGTCCATCAGGGAAAAATTAAAAGGAAGAAAATCCTGTCATTTGTGACAGCATAAGTAAACCTGAAGGGCGTTCTGCATTAGGTGAAAAAAAAAAACAAGGAAGATCAATGATATGCCACATCACTTATTTGTGGAATTGGAAACAAATATGCATTTGCAGAAACAGAGAACAGAAAAGTGATTTCCAATGGGCAGGGGAAATAAGCAGTGTTGGTTAAAAAAAAAAAGTTACTAGATTCCTAGTATCTGAGGCTATAATTATAGCATGGTAACTATAGTTGATAACACTGCATTGTGTAGTTGAAAATCTGCTGAGAGAGTCGAGTTTTACTTAAATGTTCTCACCAACAAAAAAGAGGTAAATATGTTAGGTGACGGATGTGTTAATTAACTCAATGGGGGGAATCCTTATGCGAGTGTAACAAATCACCATGTTGTACACTTTAAATATCATACAGTTTTGCCAATTATACCTCAGTAAAATGTAAAAAAAAAGAAAGAAAACACTGCTTATATAAAGCAATTTGTAGGCTGGTAGATCAACCTGTTTTTTCCCACAAGTTTTTTGTGGGGAAAAGGTATCAGAACATGAGGTTCTAAGCAATCCCAAGAGTTTCCACCTGAGAGCAAGTATCCCGTGCTTAAAATGTCTTCAGACATTGTCACCTACCACCTACCCCTTCTCTTACTTGGAGATGACCATATTATCCCAACGCCAGAGTCTCCCCAGAACTCTACTTCTCTTAGAGAGATGCAAATGCCGCTCCCGGTCTCCTGCAGACCAGCCTTGGGTAGGGAGAGGCAAACACTGCTCCGTTCTCTCTGCTGCGCAGGCTGCTGGCAATGCTCTCAGCTCACACTTTCTACCTGAAGCCAATCAGCTACGGTGTTTTTCTAAGCAGAGCACGTTCCTTCGAGACAGAATGCTGTCAGGCGTTAATCCATTTTTACTGCAGGTCATGAAGATGTGCAGGTTTCACGTGCCTGCGGGAGGGGGTGCTGCCTGAATTTAGGGGCGTGAGAAGATGAAGGACAAGTAAGAATTAGAAGGTGGGGGAGAGCAGTGGGGAGGCCAGTAGGTCTGCACCACAGGGGTGAGGAGCCGTGGAGATGAGGACGAAGCAGAAGAAAGAGACAGTGGCACCCCCACCTACAACACACATACACACACACACACACACACACACACACACACACACACTCTTCCCCAGAAAACCAAAACCAACTGCAGTTCAAAAACAGCCTTAAGGCTTCTTCTATGTCATCTACACGTCACTTCTGTCCTTCTGTCCACTGAGGAGTGGGATTATCCAGAATAGTCACCGTTGATGACCTCATAGGTGAGATTCTCAGTGGTGCTGAAAGTCCAAATTCAATGCTCCAAATAATGTCGGATCCATGTCTCTCATCCCTTGTCACCAAGACTGTGTGTCTCAGTGCGGAATCAGAGATGTGCCAGCCCTGGCCGGCCCCTTCTCTCTGCACACTCAGTGCCACTAGAGTCAGAGCACCCGGGTGGGGCCAGGACCCTCGAAGGCCGCGGCTGAGCCTGTGGCAGCTTTGATTACAGGCATACTTTCCTCCCTGCAAGTTTTCCGTGCCCCTTTAGCCTTTCTTGTTTCTGCAAACCTGGGCTGCCACTAGCCTACACTGAGTGTCAACGCATTATAGACCACCCTTACCCCAAAGGACCCCCCCCCAGAGTTTGGCCAGAGGAGCCAGGATTAGGTTCAGTCCCTGCCGAACCCAAGTCTGCAAACTGCACAACTGAACAGGGTCATCAGGAACTGGAGAACCTGGACAGCTAATAAGGAACCTGATGCTCTGGTGACCCCTGAGCTGAACGAATACAGGTTTTTTCTGGCTCAGGGATTCAACAGGTCAAAACACAGCATCCTACACGGGAACCCTGCCTCAGAGGCACAGGAGGGAGAGGGCAGAGGGAGACAGAACATTAGACTGTTACCTCTGCTCAGGAATTGGGATTCTGAAACCTGCCCTTGCTGTTCATAAACAGAACATAAGAATTCTCATCGCAGAGCACTGCTGTGCGGGTTCAATGAGGCTACAATATAAGCAGCCTTGATCGAGGCCATCCCCCTCCTCCCCTGCCACCCCAGGTGGCAGAGAAAACAGGGGAGGGGGACCACAAGTCTGTGTTCACGTGAGAGGGAAGAGGCCCCTTCTCTTGGTGGTGACTCAGCCTGGTGAGAAGCAGCCCAGTTTAGTGGAAAGGGGGTAACCCCCCCAGCTCCATACACTTCACTCGACATATTGTGGAGGGTGGGGGGCAGCTTGGCAGGCACACGATGGCTCCCAAGAAATCTGTCGCTACTTTGAGAAATAAAGAAAAACAGGAAGTGCTCTCAGCAAATAGCCAAATAAGATTTCCTGAGTACTCTGAGGGTTTATGGCTGTTCTCAGCAGAGGGGGGAGGATCCTAGATGAGTGTCATGGGGAAGGGGCTCTGAGGTGTGCCTTGCTGTCTCGGCTGAGTTGAGGTGACACTGCGGGACTCCAAGAATCCAGGGCTCCATGGGGACAGGACATGGGGAATGTGGAGAAGGCGCTTGGTTGTCACATCTCTGAATGGACCTGTGTATCTCAATAAGGCACAAGGTGATGTTTCCCTTCCCAGGGACCCTGCTCCTCCCATCCCTCATGAGGCATGGACGGAGGTCAGAACTGTGCCTCTTCAGTGATCTGTTACTGACATTCACTAAGCACCGTTTTTTTATTCTAGGTACAGAGGAAACACTACTCTCGCCGCCGAGGCCACAGACCAAATCATGGGAACCAGACCCGATCTGTTCATATAATGCATGTGCTAAGGTGTGGATGCATGTATGTGTACCTGTGGGGCATCTTTGTGAGCTTATGTTGGTCTGTGGTTGTGTTTGTGTGTTTCTTCCATGGGTAGCGTGTTCATCTATGTCACTCTGAGTACAGGAGTGTCTGTGTGTGAATGTGTTTAGTTGCCGGGATGAGGTCTGTGGGGAAGTCACACGTCCTCCTCCTTATCACCTCTTCAGTCATCCTGAATCCACACTCCACTCCAATTACTAAGAGAGAGAGAGAGAATCTTCCATAATGAGTTGAAGGTTGAAGGGTCAGGTAGTGAGAAGTAATTACTGTGGGTGAGCACTTTGCTCTAAGGATTCTGGGAGCGGAGGGGGCTCACATCACACTCATCTCATCCAGGTAGAGGGAGAACCCAAAGTGGCAAAGGTAAATGCAGGTCCAAGTGGGCAGGAAGCTGTGTGACCCAGCAAGGCAAGACCCAGGTGAAGGCATTGGCCAAACCCAGGGCCTCGAGCCGCCAGGAGGTTAGGCTCCAGGGCAGAGCTGAGAGCTTAGAAATTGTCAGAGGACTGGAAGAGTCAGAAGGCCAGGAGTGGACAAGAAGATCTTTTCTCCCCAGGTGCCGGCAAGTGGAACCTTGGTTCCCCCTGGTCTCAGAGTTCATGGTCATTCCAGACAAAGACTGTCACCAGCAGAGACTCATTCACATCATCATACTGGTGGCTTGGGGACCAGGGGGAGATTATATATTTTTTTCTTTTTTTGGGTCACACCCGGCAATGCACAGGGGTAACTCCTGGCTTATGCACTCAGGAGTTACTCCTCTTGATGCTCAGGGGACCATATGGGATGCTGAGAATTGAACCTAGGTCGGCCACATGCAAGGCAAAGGCTCTATCTGCTGTGCTATCGCTCCAGCCCTGAGATTAGATTCTGAGGGTAACCTGCATCTTTTCAAGACATGAGCAAGAGGTAAACTGCAGGGAAGTGGGAGGGCGAGGTAGCTGGGAAGACCCCAGGGGGCTGGGATGTGGACTTAAGGGGTGGGGGAGAGCAGATGCTGAGGTCACCTATAAAGAGGAACCTCGTCTACTGTCATCCTCAGCATGCTGTGTCACTTAGACGGCTTCTTTGAAATTTATGCTCACGTAATCCCATTTTTATTATGCACTTAATCACAGGAGGGAAAGGGGGAAAAAAGGGAGTGGAGATCTGCATGCTTCTATTTCATTTGCTTAATGGAGCACTTAGAGTAAGGGAGAGAAGGCTCCCCAATCATTTATTTTAGTAATAGGAGTTCTATTCCAGAGTTTGTGACTGTGCCATCTGAGCACTCTGCCCAGGGACTCTGTCTTTATCTTCGTGCCTGCGAACAGAGTCAGACGTGCCTGCAAAGTCCCATTGTCTTCTGGGAGTGCAGATAACGGCCGTGACCGGAAAAGCCAAGCTGAGGAGAAATGGTGGCGTGTGCTCGGAGTCCTGTCAGAACGCAGCCTTACTTCCCACAGTGCTCCACAGTCTGTACCTGTGCTGGGGGCTGGGGGACTCTGATGGCACTTCTGGTCTCTTCTGTGAGTAGCTGGTTTTCCTTTTCACCCAATGCGTGTCTGCATGACTGGTGCTCTTGTGGGGTCTGTTCTCAGCTCACAGTCTAAAGAGAAATGTTTCTTCTCTAACCTTCTGGGTAGATTTTTTAGACCCTAAGTCCACATTTCTTCTCCAGCTGAGAGATGGTAATATGCTCGTTGGCACCAGCCATAAAGCAAGGCTTTAACCAGCCTTCAAATCCTGGCCCCATGTGGGTCACGCCATGGATGCTCAGTGGCCAGTGGGCAGGGTGGGGGGCTGTGTGCCCGGGAGGAGGAGGGGGCAGAGCCCGAGTCCCACTGGCAGCCACTTTCGAGGCAGCTGGGCTGTCCAAGCCTATCCACCCATTAAATGGGCATTGGAAGAGGGACTGTCATGAGGACTGAGTGAATTTATGCGTGTGTGTGTCATGAACAAGGACCATATTTCTATAACAAACAGCATAATTCTATTTTACCCTTTATAAATATTCATCTTATGTGCATTTGTTCTCATTTGTGTTCATTTATGTATGCTTACAAGTAAATTCTATTTAGGCGCGTGTGTGTCTCTCTCTCTACACGCTTAGATCTCAGTGGCTTGGATATCACTGTATCTGGCTTTGCTCATTTGACCGTATCTATAACACGGAGTTCGCGGCAGTGAGTGTTTCTCTGGCCGATGGTTCTAGACTGGGACTGTGTCTATAGACTGCCTTGATCCTTGCAAACGGCAAGCCCCAGTAAATAGGGGCTGTTGTTGTTGCTAATGAAATCAGCGTGGAGCAGGTCAGGGCCCAGACATTGAGGCGGAGGGAGAGGAGACAGGCTCTGCCTCCCTGATGGGGGGGTAGGGGTGGGAGGTCTGGGCCCAGCCGCCTCCCTCAGGCTGCCTTTTACAGAGACTCGCAGCCCCAGCGCCTTAGCTGACTCCAGGCCTGGCTGAGTGTCCCCACGCTTATCGACCCGGGAGGCGTCAGACTGAGGGGGCTGTTTCCTTCATGAAAGAAAAATGCCTGGCTATGAATTCCCGCTGGTGCGAGACAGAGGACGATGAGTGGGCCGGAATGGGAGGTAGCTTAGAGGAGGAGGAGGAGGGGTGAGGGGGAGGAGTGGATGATGGCTGGTGTTCCACCCTGCAGACAGGCGCACTCTGCCTGGGGGGGTGTCTGGGCACTGGATCCCAGCCAGAAGCCAGACAGGCAGCATGCATGCATACATGCGTGTGTGTGTGTGTGGGGGGGCTTCCCTCCTGAGACAGGAGAGGATCCACTTTCAAAAAGGGTCCCCCACAGCCTTAGGGCCTTTGTCCCAGCATCCGGGTGTCACCACCCAGACTCAGTGCTCCCTTGTCAGCCTCCTGAGGATGAGGAAACCACAGACTTAGGGGCGGGGGACAGGAGGGGTACAAAGGTCAATGCTTTAGCTGGGGTGGAAGCTCCTGGTCTGACCATGGACCCCAATAGCCCTTTTTTGGTTCTAGATGCAGATGGTCCCGGACCTAAAGATGCTGCTTGGGCCCTCCCAGATGTGGGAGGCTGCGTATGGGCATGTGGGGAAACAGGAGGGGTACCCAGAGAAGGGAAAGTGCTCTGAAGCGGGTCCGGGCTCTGGTGGCAGCAGACAAGCCCATTGGACCACGCAGCCCCATCAGTGCTAGGAGGTCTGCATCCCGGGGCTTGTAGAGATCCCAGTGGGAGAAGCACAGCTCAGGCCACTAGGCCTTCTGCGGGCAGTGCTCAATATGGTGGCGCCTGGTGTGGCGTGAGGGCCACAGGAATGGAAGCCTGCCTGAGGGCAGCAAGGAAGGAGGCCTCTAGAATTGGCCCATGTGATGTCACCAGGGAAGGCAGGGACAGGGGTGGCTCAGCGAGATGCATGTGGCACATCCAGGACAGAGAATGAGGGAACTCCCTGAATAGACTCCAGGCCCCACGGCCCCACAGGCCTGCCTTCTGGTCAGGACCGTGTGTAAGATGCCGAGGCTTCAAGAACTTAGTAACTGGGGGGTGATCTGCTGCAGGTGGGAGTCTCCCCTGCCCCCGTCTTCCACTCTTATGTCTGGGCCCTCTGTTCCCATGATGTATAATGGCCAACCCGAAGCACAGACAGAACATGCACCAGAGGGCCTGGAAGGTGGCGAGACGTTGATGGGTGAGGGGCAGCTCTTGACCTGGGTGCACAGAGGTGAAGGCCCTTTCCTCTTATAGCCCAGGCCCAACAGGGAAGGAGAAGCTACTAAGTTTGGACCAAAAAGCCCCAGTTAAAATTGGTTTTCTCCAGCCGAAGGACCAAGAAAAGAAGCACTGGGAAAGATGGGAAACTCTCAGACTGGAACCACAGGAAAGACTGCCATCTACACCCGACCACCAAAGGTCAATGGGTTGGGGGCGGTGTAGCAGCCTGGACATCCGCTCCCAGCAGGCTGTAGCGGGGAGCTCTGAGTATTTGGGTGATGTTAGTGAAGCCCACTGAACATGCACCTACATTAGGCAGTAACCAGGGCACCCCTGTTACTAGGTCATGTCAGCAGAGGTCTGCCCCAGAGAAGCCTGAATGTCCCCTCACTGAGAAGTCTGACCCCTTTAGATTATCATGGAATGTGAGGGGGGCCTCGACAGTGATGAAACAGCTTACCCTCTCTCTGCCACCGTCAGTCCCAGGAAGCCAGCTGAAACAGGCAGAAGGAGATCCAGAGCAGGACATTCGAATACAGCAAATGACCCGATAAAGGCATCCAGAGGCCAGAGGGAGAGCACAGGGTTAAGGCACTTGCCTTGGACACAGCTAACCGTGTTTGATCCTGGAACCACCATGAATTATCTCTGAGCACATAGCCAAGAGTAAACCCCAAGTACCACCATTTGTGGCCCCAAATCAAAAGACAACATTTAAGTGGAATAAAAAGCGTTCATATTTGAAACACACACACACACACACACACACACACACACACACGCTCGCATACACACATCTCTGTTCTCTGTTTACAAGTGGTATGACTGCTTGTATAAGAAAAATCCCAGGAATCTACTAACACTTCCTAGAATTGGTGAATTTAGCAAGGTCAGAAGTCAATATAAATAATGAAATTTTACTATATTTCTACATACTAATGAAGAGTATGTGGACTGTAGAGTTAAAAATACAATGCCTTTTACTGTTGCTCAAAAAATGAAATGTTTGGGTGTGAGCCTGACAAAACAGGCTGAGCGCTTGTATGCTGAAAACTATTAGACACCAATAAAATAAAGAAGATCTAAACAGAAGGAAGAAGCCCCCCAGGATCAGGAATTGGAGGGTTCGGTGTAACAGTCAGCAGCCGGGTCTGTGTCCTCACATGATCCAGCCCGTGTATCCCTAATGCATCTGTCCAAACTCCCTTTTGAAATGTCACCATCAGATTTGATTAGAGCCCACCCCTATGGCCTTATTCAACCAGGATGAACTCTGTAAAGACTCCAGCATCCACACAGTCACAGCTCCAGGTGAAGGCTTCAACAAACAGATTCTACGAGGGCAAGATGCAGGCTGGTGACAGTCTCTTTTACCTGGTAACGGAAGGCTTCTACAGTCCGGCTCTTCTCACCTCCCCAGCCTCTTTCTTCATCTTCTCCCACTCAAACCCCTTCTTCAAAGCTCTTTGAACAGTCTTACCTCCATGTGTATCATTTCCTCTGTCCAGCCCCTGCTCTATTCTGCAGCCGCTTACTTCCCTCTTATCCTTAGGCACAGTTAAATCTTACCCACTCAAGAGTCTGCCCCTGGCCTGGCTTGGCTTGGCTCCCCTCCTGGGTTTTGCTCCCCTGTCCCTTTTCTCTGTCAGACTGAGCTCTGTGGAGACAGAAGCTGGGTCTGCCTTGCTGACCACTGGATTCTCAATAGTATTGAACAAGCAGCCAGGTTGCGCCTGTTGGATAATGGTGAGTTTGATGTGAATGGGTATGTGAGGTTGGCTCTGTGGCTAGCAAGCAGTGTCTGATCTCCACTGCTGCTGTTGACCCCCAGGTTGTCCCCATGGCCAGACCTTACCTGCACAGTGGCTTCTAGTCAGAGCAGAGATTTCTTTTGCGCACTTTAGGAGTAGATCCTAGGAAGCCAATAAGGGCACGTCTGTTTCCCAAGTGCTTGTCCTAAACCTGAACGCAGAGTATGTAATGATGAGCATCAGGTTTTACTGCTTTTTGCTAGCTGGACCTAGTTTGAGGCATGTATTCATTTAAAGCATTTGTTTTATCCCTTTCTGGTCATCAGGGAAACTTTAGACAGGAGCTTCAGAATCCCTGCTGCATCTTGCCAATCACCCTTGTTCTCTCCCTACTACCTGCCTTTACCTGCCCAGGCAGAGGTCTATTTTCCTTTCAGTTTCTAGCCCTGCCCTTTTCCCCAACCTCCTACATGCACATGTATGTGGTGCATGCACATGTGTGTACATGCGTGTGTGTGTGTTAGAGAAAGGCGCTTTTCTGAGTCCTCCACAAGTATCTTTGACTTTAGATTAAAAGCGTTACCCCCACTGAAGTTTATTTTGCTCTATCCATTTGAATTTTTTTTAAAGTCTTGTCTACCTAGGTTGTGTCTGTTCTAGAACCACATACGTTCATAAGTCTCTGAACTGGAGCATCTGGGAGACAGACTTATTTAGTTGACTTTGGTTTGCACTGGTCAGCTGTGTGGCCTTAGTCAGGTGATTGTCCCACTCATTCACCGAGTCACTTTAGTAATGCTACCTGTGGTGAGGCACTACCCTGTTCCCCTTTGCTGTGTTGGGGTCTTCCTGCTGCTTCCTTGTCTTTACCCTCAGAGTCAGGAGACTTGCATTTCAGGATGTTGGATAACAGTGAGTTTGACTTCCTCAGAGTTGCTTGGTGAGCTTGGGTCCTGGGCCCTTCTGATTGAGTTTGCCCATAAGTGTGAAAGGCACAGACACTTGTTTGAAGGGCTGCAGAGGACATGAGAGGTATTCCTGCTGTAGGAAGAGTCTCATCCACGCAGTTCTATGCAAATGGCATGTGAGTGTTGGCAAAGGATGCAAGAATGCACACATTATCCTCACATAGCATAACACTGATGTGCATATAACATCTCCCTTCACTCTAGGATGTTCACACTCGCCTACACTCACACTCACAAGCACACACACTCACTCGCACAACCTCACACATGTGTGAGTGCAGAGATTGTGGTGAGGAGATGTAGTGGAGGTCTCTCTGAGAATTTGGAATTTTGGCTGGATTTACTCTGTTCTGTCTCAGCATCATGTTTGCAATCGGTGGCATGCACACATTCTTATGTGACAGTGGAATTTGGGGTCTTGGGTATCAGTCAGTTCATCTCCATTTGCTCCTGTGGAAAGACAGATACACTGGAAGGGTGGTTTGTCTGAGGCCAGACCCTTGGTTGTTCATAGGTTTGGGTTCCTGTCTTTGGTTGGGTTCCCCCAATAGAGATGCTGAGACAAAAACTGCTTAGAGAGTATAAGACTCTCAGGAATTGAGGGAAACAGGCTAGAGAGGGCAGAGACTCCAACAGAGTGTGGCCTCAGGCCATCTGGAGAGTGGCTTTATCCTGGCTTCAAGGAGCATCTCTGAGATTGCTGAGATTGTAGACACAAGAGTGAGAATACACCCATTGTCCACAGCTCAAGGTCAGCATGGGGTGTGGGAAGATGGGAATAACCTACCAGACAGCTCTGGGCATCACTCCCAAGGCAGCCTGGTGGGGAGGGTGGCAGCCACAAAGCGAAGGGCCCATGAGTTGGGACGGGAGCCTAGGGATATAAGGATCCCGGTGTTTGGAAAGCCGAGGTGTCCACCTCAGCCTTTTCCCTCTAGGTTGTTTTCTTCCCTGCTCCACCCCTAGTTCCCAGAACACAAGAAGGGCCTGTAAGAGAGCTCCTGCCCGTTCTTTATTGGTATATATGTCTCCAAATCAGTCTAATTCCTTAGCAGTTTGGCATTCTCCCCTATTTCTGTAGTATCCCACAGCAATTTCCCACCCAGGTATGAACTCATTCCCGGGGATAATAACACACCCAAGAGCACAGTGACCCCAAGCTGGAAACCAACTACGTGCCAACCAATAATACTGTAGCTCCAGAGCCTGAATCCCACCCACCTGCTGGCACACAGCAGAGAAGGAGCTGCAGCTTCACACAGACCTGTTTCTAAAACTTGAAGGAAGAAACTAGCCCACGAAAGCATATGTGGGTTTCTGAGCACAACTGAAACAATGGCAGAGTAACATGAAAATTCCGAGCAACGAAAGGGAAAGGTTGCCAGCACTTTCTGGCGAGGGCTTCTCCCTGGGTGGCACAGTCTGGAGGGGGATGCGATTGGGAGAGGCAAGTTGGAGCTCCCAGGGGAACCTTCTAGTCGTTGACCTTGGGAGTTGCTCAGAGTGACGCCTGCAGGGTGATGCATCATCAGGCAGCATGCAGACTCTTCCAAACGGAGCCTATTCTAAAATGGAAGAAAACATGCACAAAAAAACTAAAATAACGGGTAACTATTTTTTTAAGAAAAGATTTTCTCTTTCTGTCCTTTTGACTTTTTTAATGTGGCAAAATATACAACCAAATGCCTTTACTTAACAATTTTAAGTGTATGATTCAGAGGCATTATGAACATTCAGAAGGTTGTACAGCTCTAGCACTCCCCATTTCCAGAACTTTTCCATCCTCTCAAATAGAAACTCTGTGCCCATTAAATCCATTAACTCTCTATTTCCCTCTTCCTGGCCCCGAGAACCTCTATTCGCTTTCTTTCTCTGCTACCTATTAGGACACCGCCTATGAGTGGAGCCATTTATGGTCCCTTGCTCGTCTGCATCATTGCACTTAGTGGATGGTTTTCAAGGTTCCTCCACGTCATGGTATATATAAAACTTTCTTTTCCTTCTATGGCTAAATCTTGTACCCCAGTGGCTGTGTGCGCCATGTTTAGTTTGTTCATGTGGATGAGCCCTTGGATTCTTTCCATCTTTTGGCAGTTGTGAACAGAGGTATACAAACATCTGTTTCGGTTCCTGCTTTCAATTCCTCTGGGTGGAAGCCCAGGACTGGAAGTGTTGGATCATTTTCTGCTATTTTTTTTTCTTTTAAGCCAGAGGAGTGGGCCTCTCTTCTTGACAGGAGTTTTCTTTTGCATGGCTTTTGGCCAACAGCGGCTGAATCTTACAGGGATGGGGGATACAAAACAGGGACTCCTGGTTCTGTTCCACTGATGATGTTCGGTTCCCCTTTTCTGTTGCCTTTGGTGATGTACTGTCTCCTTAATACGTCTATTGAGTTTTGCGTGACCTCTCTGCTCTCGTTCACAACTAACTTCTCGTGGTTTAACAACATCAGGAACACCACATATTCCATTCAGCTCTGTTTGGCCCCCGCATACTCCTCTCGCTTCCAGTCACTGTGATGTGGGGGCCAGAACTCCCTGCTAGCTGAGGAGGACATGAAGCATAGGCAAGGAGGACATGGCAGAGACTTACAATGGCATCAGGGCATGGCCAAGAAACCCAGATGCAGTATGATGTCAGAGGGGTACACTGGAAGATGAGGAGGAAGGGGAGGCTGGAGGTGGCTGAGGAGAAGAAAAGAGCGGGATCTGCCATCTCTGGGCAGAGTCCAAAGTCACTACCCGTTGCCAGAGGAAAATAACCACCCATCATTCCCTGTGACTGACACTCTGCTCTATGGGGCCTGGAAACAGGACCATGTGGACCGACAGAAACAGACGCAATTAAACACAGGGAACAGCTCGGCCCTCAGCCTGGCCTCCTGGAGCCCAGCCCCACCTAATATATTATTGACAAGGCCGACTTTCATCCAGACATTCTGGCCTGCTGGGTAATAAATGTGTATTGCCCGCTCTTTATCACCCATTACCTCATTAAAATAATTGTCTTAATTTCATTGTTAGAGTGATTAATAGGGCAAGTGTTAAAGGAAATTAATACTCAAAAGGAAGAATAACTATAGCTGAAAAATAACTCCTGTGGATTGGTCTGGTGGTAAAGTTAGGGGTTTTGTAGTTAATGAGCCTGAGGGAGTTAAAGATAGAATAATCCAGGAAAGCGGCCAAGTGTGGAGAAGGAGAGCAAAGTGTGTGTGCAGGGGGCGAGCGGGGGCAAGGGGAGGAGTGGCTGGGGGAGCAGGCACGGGCCCAGGGCTGGGAGCCAGCTCAGTCCTGTGTGTCCAGGCGCTGTGGGCAAGGTGGGGCACCCCGGGACTCTTGCCAGGTGGGGTCCAGCAGACAAAGGTGGAACGACCAGTAACGAACTGGGCTTGGGCTACTCCGCCTCCTCCTTCCCGAATTGTGAACCAGCACCTTCTCTCTTTCCTACAGTCCTCAGCATCTCCCCACTCCCTTCCACCCTCTGGTCCACGGGGGAGGCAGCAGATCTGCAGGGCATGGCTGGGAGCAGCCAGGTAAGGGATTTCTCTGAACTGCCCCCACCCTCCACATCTACTCCCAGAGAGGATGGGGGGATGGGCTGCAGGGCCGTTTCCTCAACCATTTATGCCATCTTTCTTCTCAGGCTTCTTCAGTTTGTTGGAGGCAGCGGGTTCCACATTAAAAACTACACATAGGGGCCAGAGTGATAGTACAGTGGGGAGGGAGTTTGCCTTGCATGCGCCGGGCCTGGGTTTGATCCCTGGCATCCCATATGGTCTCCCAAGCACCACCAGGAAGAATTCCTGAATGCAGAACCAGGAGGAACCCCTGAGCATTGCTGAGTGTGACCCAAAGATAAAAAATGAAAAAATGAATACCAGACATATAATGAGAGGCTGTCTTGGCCTCAGATTCTGAGTTTCTGGTGTGGCAGAGACAAAGACAGAAACCAGTAATTGCCACAAGGTGCACAATCTGTTCGGTGTGAACTGGCTTGGAGACATGCTGTAGCATTCCGGCCCTGACCGTATATTTGGATTCTGAAAGTTTCTCTAGTCACTTAACCTGTGAAATGTCTCAAAGCTTTTCCCACGGGTGGGGTTTCTTCAAACACCACGTGCAACAATATCCTTGATGAACCATCTTCTCTCAAGACACAGGCATAGGAAAGAACGTTACCTCTCGTGGAAACAGTTGGGACCTCCCAGCCCTCCTGCTCTCCTTCCAACCCCAGCTGCAAAGGTGCAACATCCAAAGGCTGCCACCAAGCAACTGGGTGCTTCTGAGCAACAGCACCAGATTTTGGAAATCCAGCTACTGAGATTGCAGACATGATTATTTATTTTTATCAGATGTTTTTTTCTGAGTGCCAGAGGGCTGTCTTACAATGGTAACATTTCGCTCTTAATTGAATGGAACGTTTGGAATTTGGCTGAAAAGGAAGTGAGTTGGTATGTGACTCCCAGGGTGGGTGACACCCCCAGATAGGCCCTGTGGGGCCAGTGATGGAGTCCTGCCTGAGGGACTGGGGGAATTGGGACAAGCTGGAGCTATAGCACAGCGGGTAGGGCGTTTGCCTTGCATGGGGCCAACCCGGGTTCGATTCCTCCATCCCCCTCGAAGAGCCTGGCAAGCTACCGAGAGTACCTTGCCCCCACGGCAGAGCCTGGCAAGCTACCCATGGCGTATTGGATATGCCAAAAACAGTAACAACAAATCTCACAATGGAGACATTACTGGTGCCCGCTCGAGCAAATCAATGAGCAGCAGAATGACAGTGACAGTGACAGTGTGTGTCACTGGCAAATCTACCCAGCACAGCAGAATGAGCTGGGGTGGGGGGGCGCCATCGAGGAAGACAGAACAGTTTCAAAATGTTGAAAGTCGAAATGTTGAATGTCACTCTTTTCCTTCCCATACCTGGAGATGCTCAGGGATCATTGCTGGCAGGGCTCTGTGTACTGTGTGTAGTGCTGGGGATTGAACACGGGTGGGTCACATGCAAGGCAAGTGCCCTGCCCACTGTGCTCTCTCGCCAGCCCCACTCCAGTGCTTTGATCTCTTCATCTTGGCCTCCTCATGGTTGACAGGAGGAAGGAGCTAGTCTCTTTTTCATTCTGAGAGCTACTCAAGACCCTTCCTGCAGCCTGGTGAGAACTGACCTAGGAATGTCCTTTCTCTGTCCCCACCTCCCCAACTGCCTCTGGCAGAGCAAGGGTCCAGCCTGGGGCTGGGGCTGTTTCTGGGATCTGCCATTTAACTAGTCAAGTTGTCAATTATGATGATAATTTTTTTAATGACAGCTCAGATTTTCCAACACCTGAGGCCTCTATTACAGAAATAAGCCAGGGGCCTTATTTCTTTCATCCCAGGGAACCATTCTCATTCTTCAGGATGGAGGGCCACACAGGGGTGTCGGTGGCAGTGTCCCGGCCCCTTCTGTGGCCCAGCGGGTCCTCCACACAGGCCCCTTTTGATGGCCTGCGTCTCCTCCAGTGCAGCTTTCTTGGCGCTTGCCTCCCCGCCTGTCTCTTTTGGGAAAGGGCCGCTGCCTGGCTCTGCTATTGTGTTTGGAAATGAGCCTCCCTGGCCAGAGAATAAATTGTGCATTCCCCTCCCTGTCACTTTGGGTTGGGGAGCATAGGGAGATGAAAGCTGAGACTTCAAACACGCTCCTTTCGACACTGGGCTGCATTTCTCATTCCCCAGGCCCAGAGAATCTCCAGGGCCTCCTTTGCCAACTCAGTGGGGCGGGGCGGAGGGTCAGGGTTTGAGTCTCAGCCGGGCAGTGCTGGGAGCTGGTGGCTGGGTGCTATGGGATGGGGAGTGGGATCCCTGTCTGGAACCACCATGCCATTGGGTTTGTACTTTGACAA
The DNA here is from genome assembly GCF_027595985.1 of Sorex araneus. NCBI lineage: Eukaryota > Metazoa > Chordata > Mammalia > Eulipotyphla > Soricidae > Sorex > Sorex araneus. Next base: position 166,170,608 of record NC_073304.1, on the reverse strand, counting down.
CAAACCAGAAAAAACAAACCAGATGCCCAGGGCTGTTAATTTCCGGGATAACTGGATTCTGCCCCTGCTGCCTTGGCTGTGTTTCCCTCTTTGCCTGCACTGACCCGGCGTGGTCATCCTTGGCACCATCTCTACTGCTAAGACTCATGGTTCTCTCAACGTGGGGGAAATCAGTCCCCCATCACCAGCACAGACCTGGAAGGAGGCATTTCCCCATGCCAGGCTCTGAAGTGCTGAGGGGCCTTGACTACTTGTGGAGAGGGCAGGCACTGGGGGGTGTGCAAGTAGCAGAGTGACAGCCCCCGTGGGCCACTCCCAGGAAAGCTGGTCAGATCTGTCAGAGCCATCAGCATCTCTGTCTTCAGCTTCCCCTCTTCTGCCTTCCTGTGGAAGAGCCCACACACCTGTAGTTTCTTAAACTTGGCAGTGTTAGATGTGGAGATTTTTTAAAAATGATAATATAAGGCTGGAGAGATAGCACAGCGGGTAGGACATTTGCCATGTACATGGTCGACCCAGGTAGGGCATTTGCCTTGTACATGGTCGACCTGGGTTTCATTCTCAGCATCTCATATGGTCCCCTGAGCACGGCCAGGAGTAATTCCTGTGTGCAAAGCCTGGAGTGACCCCTGTGCATCACTTGGTGTTAGCAAAAAAGCTAAATGAATGAATGAATGAGTGAATGAATATGACAACATCATCCCCAGAGAGCTGCCTGTGTGATTTCACAATTGGACTTTGCAGTTAGAGCATCCACGGATCAAATTCTGGCTCTCCCAATTATCAGCTGAAAACCAGTTGTAGGGAGGAGGCCTACTACGTACTACAGTTGTCACATACGGGAAATGGGAAAATCGTGGTCCTGTCCTCACTGCTTTGGAGAAGGCTGGGTGCACTCAGTGTAAAGGGCCCACCCAACACTCAGCACATTGTTGAAAATGATCAGTAAATGCCCATTTGCATCCCTTGAGGGAGGGTGGATGTTGAGAGAACGTGGGTGACTCTGGAGATGAAGGGCGGGGCTTAAATGCCACACAGCCTCTCAGGCTTGGTACCATCCCAGTTTGGGCATGAGTTGCCACAGCCGCAGTCACTGTGGGCTGTGTGGGGTGCATTATTGTCTGCTGTGCCATCCATGGTTTCTTAGGAGATGTGAGGCCCCCTGCTCTGGTTTGGCCACTCAAGGAAGATGAGGTAAGCACACACTGCTTCTAACCACAGCCTCTGTCATGTTTCTAACACCCCAGAGCCTGAGCCTCCTCTCAGGTAAAAATCCACGTTGGTCAGACTCCCCCAAACAGGCGCCTTCTTCCTCCCATAACCATAGGAGGCACCGTTCAATAAATACAAGGCCCACTTATGGGCACAGTTGGAAGGTAGGAAGAGAGATCCGGGTCCCTGGCCCCACAGTGCTGAGAGGTCAGGTAGCTCCAGCACTGAGGGCGATTGTGGGAAAGGCCAGGGCAGCAGGGTCTAGAAGACAGAGATGTCCACCAGGAACTTGAGGGACTCCTGGGGGATCTGTATGGATCTGGGCACCAGGAAGTTTGTTTCCGTTTCGTCTTCCCTTGCACTGCACAACCTGGTGGGAGAGAATCCTTGCAGCCTTGGTGGGTACAGAGGTTCTGCTCCAGGATATGCCCTTTGTCATCTACTGACCCCTAAGTCAGACTTAGAGTCCAGGAACTTGGAGCTAACATTTCCTGGGACACCCTCCTCCGCCCTATCTCTCCTCCCTGGGAGCCTTCTCTGGGCTGGACCATGATGAGACCTGCTTGGTGGATCAGGGGAGGAGCCTGTAGGGGGAGACTTTTACTGAAGCAGCATGAGGCAGAGAGGGGCTGTCCTCAGCCTGGCCCACTCCCCTTCCGTCTTCTCAGGGTATGGGGTACAGAACAATCATCCAAACTCTGTCCAGTGAAGCACTGGGTTGCTGCAGAGGTTGTGTGATCCTGACAGCTGTCACATATCACCACATGGTGCAAATTCACAGATGTTGTTCATCGAGTTACTCGAGCCGGCACCAGTAATGTCTCCATTGTTGCTCAAGTGGACACCAGTAACATCCCCATTGTGAGACTTGTTGTTACTGTTTTTGGCATATCGAATATGTCACGGGGAGCTTGCCAGGCTCTGCCACATGGGCAAGATACTCTCGGTAGCTTACTGGGCTCTCCAAGAGGGACAGAGGAATCGAACCCAGGTTGGCCGCATGCAAGGCAAATGCTCAACCTGCTGTGCTATCACTCCAGTCCATCGGTAGAAAAAAAATAATTAAATAACCTACCCTGAGCACAGATGGCTGTGCAGCAGCAGAGAAGGGAAGCTTCCAGAAGGGCAAGGAGCAGCCTGGTGCTGGAGTTTTATGTCATTTGCTTTCAGTTCCATTCACAGTTATTTCTTGTTTTTATATCTTGTTTTGTTGAAATCCATTTTTTTACTTTAATGCCTGGGACCTATCCTGGTTCTTTCCTTCCGTCTTTCCCTCCAGAGCACAGGAAGGTGCACGTAAGGCTGATGCCACCGGACATGGCTGGAAGCGTTGGGCACTCCGTCCTTTCCACGTGGCTGGGGAATAGGTGGTTTCTGAAGGCAGGCCAGGGTGTAGCCATGACATAGGAGTGTTACTGGAGCCCCAGCTGTCCCCTCTCCTGCCATTGAGAGTCTCTGGGACGATGAGTTCAATGCACAGTGTGGCTGCATAGCAGGTTCTTGAAGTCGGGTGAGAAGAAGCAATGGCTGTCCTGTCCCTGACAGTGTCCCTGTCTCCCTCAACTATGGGGACTTTTGTCCTGTATTCCTCATTCCCCTTTTCTCCCTGACTCACTTTCCCCCACCAGAAACTGGAAGTCATAACAGAACCTCCTTAGGCGCAGTGGCAGCATTCAGCATCCCTCCCATCACGGTTACTTTCTAGGGAGGACCAGCTAGTTGTAAAACTCAGAAATTAGCTGAGGCTCTGAGGCCGACCTAAGTGTGTCCAAACCAAGACCCAGACTTCTTTCCCCTGACCCCCGCAGCCTCGGGGCAAGGCCCAAGGCCCAGTTTCCCTTCTGATTCCTTGCTCCACTGGGCTGGCTGGCTGGGGTAGGAAGTGGGGGTTTCCCTGTGGGAAATAGCTTCTCTTTCCCATTCTGCCCTCTCAGGAGGAAGCATCCCTGTCCTCCCAGGCCTCAACTATGGGTACTTTTGTCCTGTCTTTCTCCTTCCATCTTTCTCCCTGCCTCAGTTTTCTCAATCAGAAACCTGAAATCATAACAGAGCCTCCTTCTTAAAGGCACCAGATTATATGAGTAAATCCAGATACAATTACATAGAAGAGTATCTGGTGCACAGCAAACACTATTCAGATGCAGGTTTTCTTTATATTTTTAATTCAAAACCACTGCAATAAGCCAAGACAGTGTAGCAGATTAAAGCTCTGTGCATGACTCTATTAATGCACAGGTCTTGGCGGTGGGTGTTGGGTGGGAGACATAGCCCTCTCTGTGCTGACTTTCTCTTGGTCTGCCTCTTGTTCTTGGAGCAGAAACCAATGCCATCAGGAGCACCTCGGTGAACTGCCAACCCACGGAGAAGGTGACGCTCCTGGCTAATTCCCAGGGAAACCTGTGATGGGTCTCTGATTTTGTCCTGGACCGGCCCAATGTTCACGCCATCAGCTCCGGCTTTGAGAGGGGAAGAGAAAAGGAGAATGAGTGAAACTGAATCCCCAACACTCAGCCTCTACACATCCATCTCCCACAGCTCAAGGCTCCTTGCACTTGCGCCACTGCAGTTCCCAGCACTGCCTGAGCCTCCTGCGGAGCCAGAGGCCGATCACAGCTGAGCCCAGTCTAGACGGAGGCTCTAGAGAAGTAGCCACTGGGTTTGTACACTCAGGTTTTGCCTGAGTAAGACTCAGAGCTTTCCAATGTTCTCTTGGACTTGGAGGCAGTCAAACATCACTCCCCTCCCCGCTTCTCTCTGCTGCCAAAGTGTGGTGAGACTGGTCAGTGAGGACAACATCAATCAGGAAAAACGGTCACTGGGATTTCGGAAATAAGCCCGTTTCCCAACACTCTGTGCTGAGAGCCAGCAGAGGTCCATCCTGCACACTCTGCAGGGCCTGGCCGCCCTCCTGCACAATGCACAGTCTGTGCGGCTGCAGGCACCGGCCGTTTTCCTGTGGGCACCGGCTGGTTGAGTGCCAGCCTGCAAAGCCCAGCCGAGAGGCAACAGGGAAGCCAGGGAAGGTCCCTCCTGGGGTGAAATCAGACTCCAGGGAAGCATGTAGGGGATGGGTTACTTAGGAGACCGTTTCCTCGGCTCCAAGCTCCCAGGTTGCCACAACTGGCTCATTGAAATCCACAAAGAGGCCAAAGCTGCCGCCCACCTTCTTTCTGAAGGGCTACAGTCCTGACTGTACATTAGTGTCCTGTGGGGCGCTTTCAAAGCACCCTAATCCAAAGAGCTCAGATTCCCTGGGGGTGGTGCTGGGCATTCTTCAAGTATTTTCAAGCTCCCGTGTGGTTCCACTGTGCAGCCACATTTGAGGCCACAGAAGTAGGGGATGAGGAAGAATGACATGCGTCCTCCACCTGGATGACAGGAGAGTCTGTGTCAAGCATCTGCATGCTCCCTGCCTCTGTCCCAGACTCCTCTATGCTTAATCGCCCCCCTGACGTGCATCCTGCTGAACACACCAAGAATATTATGTTCTGAACTCCTGTTTCTCCCCATTCCCATTTTAAGCTCTTTTATTGTTGGTCATTAAAGTGTGGTTCAGAGTGTGGTCAGTCCACCCTCCTGCTGGCCCCATCACACAGAGCTTTATTCACGGGGGCCTTCAGGACCACCGTTCATTAGAAGCTTGAGGGAGGAGGGCCTGTGTTCTCTGTTTGGGGTCTGTGTCTCTGTCTTTCTAGAGTACTTAAGTTGAAAAGCGTTAACTGCTGAGAATGCAGTTGCCTGGACAATTAAGGAGAACAGGCCAGGATGGCTGGAGAGAGTCAAGGAGGTAGTCTGTGAAGACTAAAGTGTCTCATTCCAGAACCTTCTATCTTGGAGGACTTTTCACTAATTGTGAGAAAGGAAAGTCCCCATATTCTGTTGCTTTACCCAAGGCTTCTTTCCTCCTCTTCTCAGGGAGATGAGAATTAAATTCTGTGGATATTGGTGGCAAAAAAATAGACGCTTCATCATCATAATTAATGCTTGGCTTGAGCGTCTGGTGCTTTACATACAAATGGTCACAACAAGGATATTATTCAAGTGTCTCTGAACCTCAGAGAGCTGGTTTGCCCAAGGCAAATGGCGCCTGTAAACTAGGCGGGTTTTTCCTAAGCCAGATACCAGACGAAGTGCCCTGCAGGGGCAAGGAATATGCAGGTGTCACTCAGCAGGAACCACCTTCCTCCACAGTGAGTGACTGGCCCAAGCACAGGTCTGTGAGCTGCCCTGAGGCCGTCTGTGGTATCTGTTCAAGAGGACTACAAAGCCATATTCTGCAGTAATATGGAAAAACAAGTGAAAGATAAACTCTCTTGCTGACTATATGCAATGGCAGCATCACTACCATCATGGTTACTGTCTAGGGAGGACAGCCCATTGCAAAACCCAGAAATCAACTGAAGGAAGTGCGACTAGAGGGTTAGCGGATATGCCAGACTAGAGGGTTGGTGTGGGGGCCCTGGAAGGGGCTCAGTGCTGCCTGCACTTTCCTCAGTCTTTGGGTCCCCCAGCATCTTCCTGTGACCTGTGTGCCCCATTAAACCCTGCCTAGGGAGGCTGCCCAGTACCCTTAAGTGTGCAGAAAGAACGTTCCATGAGACCTGGTGCCAACATTCCTTTCCACATCAAGCCAGTGCCTTGTGGCCAACCGCATCTTGGGACAAGAAATGGGGGCTATGAAGGAAGAAGGTTTCCTAACAAGTCACCGTAATGACACATGCTTTATTCTCCTGAGGCAGACACTGGTTATAACTCTAACTCACCATCCTCTGACACAGGCATAGGTGTTCCCATTTTACAGAGAAGGAAATGGAGGAAATCAGAGGCCTCAACCCCTGAGACACAGGGACATAGATCCTAGTGGGTTCCAAGCACATTTGGAATCGTTTTTCCTGGGAGACAGGTCTGTTTACCATGCACTCGGCCGCAGGCGTGCCTGTCAGGGCCTCTCTGTGGAGTCTACGTGTATGTTCTCCCCTGACTATGTTCTGAGGATCGAGAATGCTCATTTTCCTGCCAGGGCAGGAGTCGGCCGAGACATTCCTGTGAGAGTCTGTGGAAAGCAGAAGGGAGAGAGACTCAGGGTGAGGGTGGGGTCAATGTTTGGGCCTTGGGGACCACCAGTTCATGGAAACTTCTTCCCCACTCTGGGAGGAACAGGGAGACTGAGGCAGAGAGGAGTGAGGGGTGCTATGTTCAGCCTGACTTCTCTAACTTCCCAGGAGATTTGCCTCAGCTCACATCACCACTTTAGCCTGTAGCTGCCCTCACCAGAATGTGAGGGCCAGATGGCCTTCAGGGAGCCCCCCCAGCCTCTGTGCTTGTCCTGGAGAGAATGAGTGAAGTTACTTCAGACACAAACAGGTACAGAGAAGGGCTGAGCTGTGGGTGCATCACTTTTTGGCCAGATGAATGATAAAGCCACAGGAAACCTGATTTCCTCATTTTCATCTTTGGGTCTTGCCTTCCTCCTCTGTACAAAAGGACCTGCCCATCCAAATGAGCTCCAAGGACTCTTCATTTTGGCTCTAGTGGACACTGCACTGAGGAGCCTGAAGCAAACCCATTTCTAGTCCACAATGATCCACTTGTTATGGCAAGAGAAAGGATGTTGTGTTTGACAGAGAGGGATGGGGAAGGGAAAGGGATGAACTGGTCTGGGGGAGGGGTGGGGGGACAAGAGCATTTTCAAGGCCTCCAGGAATTGGTCAGCAATAATTGGTTCTCATAAAAAACAAGTGCAGCAATAAACCAGAAACAATGATCTGAGTTCTTGAAAGTCATTCAATTTCGGTCCACAGGTTGACCCCAGAGATGGACAAATTTTGACCCAGGGACCTACCGGGCCTCTGCTGTAGACCCCCAACTAGGAGTCAATGCTTATATCAATACCCGCCCTGCCAATGAGCCACCATGTGCTGGGGACTGAATCTGGGCCTCCTGCGTACCAAGCATGTGCATTAGCCACTTGAGCCACTTCCTGGCCTTCATCTTAATGTCACTTTGTGGTCATTTATAAAAGTGTTAAGTTTTTGCTACACAGCCAAGAGTTTATGGCATTAAAATACATACATATATATATGTATACATATATATACATATACCTAAAACAAACAAGAAACAACCTTCCATGCGGCTTGAGCAATAATAGTACAGCAGTTGGGGCACTTTTCTTGCACACAGCCGACCTGGGTGAATCCCTAGCATCCCATATGTTTCCCTGTGCACAACTGGGTATGGCCCAACAATTCCCCTTCCCACCCCCCAAAAGTGACCGGAACTTGCCACACAGGCGTGTGGCTGACTTCTTGAGGCAACAGCTCCTGAATTCATAGTACAGAGCTGGCATGATGTTGTGTCCAGTGCTTTATTAGGCAGCTGACAGCTCACAGTTCAGCCTGGATTCCGGAAAGCAGCCCACTAGAAACACTTTGTGAATGGTTCCAAGCAAGACAGCAGACGCACAGGAAGGAGTGAGAACTGAGTAGGTAGAGCCTGCCTCAGTCTTTTCACCTCCCTTGCTGCCCATCCCACCAGGGTTTAACCCCCTGAAATAATTCTAGGATGCCCCCAGAGTTCCCCTAGTCAACCTTCAGATTCTGACTCCCCTCTCGTGCCATAACCCAGCACTATGGATTCGTTTGGAGTCCCAGATCCTACAGAAGTAGCCAGGAGTACCTGGGATGGCCCAGGGCAGCCGGGTGAAGACTGAATTGCAACTGAGTAAGAATGTTGGTCTCCCGACTCTGACTTGGCCCTGGCCCCATGAGAACCAAAGCAGAGCAGAGAGCTGGTGAAGACTGATGGTGGTATGAGATGGGGAAGGAAGAGGGATGTGTGTTGGAGGGGCCCATCAGAGAAGGGCTGAACGTGAATGGCTCAGAGGGTGTCATATGAAATGCAACATGGGGTACCTGGAGATGGAAAGCTTGGCTCAGAGGTGAATTTTCCAGCAATAATTTTCATGTAGTATCCTGAGCCTGGAGTGGGAGAAATTTGGCGCTGTACCTCGGGGTCAGGTCCCTCTTGCTTAGAGAGTAAGAAAAACGAGGCTCATTGTGGAAAAGGATGGGCTAGTAGCCCTGAGCACAAAGAAAGGTGCTAGGTCCCCTAGCACAGGCCGCTCGACCTCCAGAGTGTGGTTTGCATCACCCAGTCCCGGAGAAGCCCACTGAGCAGACACCAGCTTCCTCTTGGTCCTGGAGTTTCAGCTCTGACAGCTGGGCTCGAGCTTGGATAAGAGCACCAGGCACTGGTTCATGGACGCCAGACTCACAGGAAGGCACCCCCTGCTCCCATTTGCCCCAAAACGCCGCTTCAGCGTCCTCTGCATAATTCATTTGTGTGTGACATGGAAGCTCAACCAGCCTAAGCAACACGACCAGCAGAAAGTGATAGCAAGTGTGGATTTTAAGTCTTCAAGATGGGGTCCGTGTCACTCACACAGGCCAGTGATGGAATCAGCGAGCCTCGCCTTCCTCCAAGGCTGGACCTAGTGAGGAAGCAGTGACAGCCTGCTCTGTCTTCTCAGGCGTGTCTGAGTAGCGGCAGCTGGCACGGAGCCCAGTGCTCTGTCCTCAAAGGACCCCGGCCCCAGCAAAGACTGGAAGTAGACAGGCAGGCCTGGGGGCTTTGAAAACATGGGCAGAGAGACCAGGAGGAGGTGGAGATTTTGTACAGGAACTAGGGTGTCTGGCACCACAGATAGCACTGTGTCCTGAGGCTGAGCACTGGACCACTGGTCAGATTGACCGAGTACCACCTGGAGTGCCCCCCCAAAAGCCCCAGGGGGAGTGAGCTCAGAGGACACTGGTGCCAGAGCCGCAGGGTGTGAGTGGACGCAGGAGTCTCGATTCTCCCAGAAGAGTCTGTTAGAGTCTGTTAGATGACTCAGGACTGGCAGAAACCAGCTCTAAGACCTCTTCCAGAAAACTACCTTAAATCATCGTGACTTGAAACAAACACTGTTTCCAGCCCACAGTTGGATCATTAGGGATTCAGATGTTTCCGAGATGGCTTTCTGAGTCTGTGTGTGGGGTTCCTCATCATTACAGATGCTACATGGGGCTCAGCTTTTCAGAATTTGGCCCTGGAGAATGGGACACCATCAGGGTAGGTTTAAAACCAGGTGCTCGATGAGGAAAAGAGGGACGCTGGAGGCATCTCTGACCTGACATGGTATCTGCCCCACGGTCTCATGCACATGGGTAAGTGAGACCAGTCCAAGGGGGCGGGCAGAGTTCTTGGCACACATTGGCAGGAAAGTCAGTGCTGATGGCACCTGAGAGGATACTGACCCTGTGCCCATGCATCTGAGCTCATAGCAAGCTCTGAATTCCATTCACATGGGGCCTGAGTGATAGTCCAGTGGTTAGAGTGCCTGCTTTGCACGCAGTCAACCCAGGTTATATCCCCAGCATCCCATATGGTCCCTGAGTACTGCCAGGAGTAGTTTCTAAGTGCAAATCTAGGAGTAACTCATGAGCATTGCTGGGTGTGACCCCCCCAAACAAACAAACAAAAGCTTTGAATTCCATTCATTGTGACCAACACACCCCAGCTCCCAAATACCATTATAAGCAGGTAAATAGTGTTCCCTGGGGGTGCATAGTCACAGGTTTAATGGACGCATAATAGATTTAACTTTTCATCATTCATAGAATATGTATTTGGAAATATACTAGCACTTCTGTCTTAGCTGCATGAATAGAGATGGGAGTAGCATCCTATTCTCTCAGCTGGCAATGCCATTTCTGGGTACCCAGAAATCTGGAGCGAGGACAGAGAGTTCCCGCTGTGAGTGGGCAGGCGGATAACTGGAGGGCTAATTCAGAATGCCTAGTCAGTTGATGACTCTGGGTGGCATCCTGCTTCCATGCCCCACTCTTGATTTCAAACCCCCAAGGTACTACTCTGCCCTTTGCAGGCTGCCCACGAGCCACAGAACTCCAGTCAACAGAACTTTGATGCTGAAAGATGTCTGTCCTGGCTGCTTACCTGAAGGCAGAGTCACTTGGCCCTACACGGCCCTTTGCTCAGTTTTTCCTTAATCGTTTGTAGGGTGAATAAGGCCCATCCACCACTATGAGATGGGCTGGGTCCTCATTTCCTGCCGGTCTGGAAATGCCACATGGTGATACCCAGCAGCAAGGTTTACTCGGCAACTGTTCCAGATGGGGCACTGTGCACAGTGCCAGGGGCTCTCAGGAGGAGGACGACACAATTTGGGCCTCTTGGAGCTCAGGGCAGAGCTGGTGAGGGTTACACTCTATCTTCAGCTCTCTCCCTCCATCCAAGAGTCCACAGAAACCACCCGACCATATGGACACCAGCCCTCTGCACCCCACCCAGCTGGTGGCGTCACCAGGCAAGATTATTTAGGGGTGATCATTTCTCAACCTCCTCCCAGCATGCCTCATAAATAAAGGGGGTGGGGGCAGCATCTTGTGTGCATAAATGTTCTCTAAGTAACACTGTTTCTGTAGCTTCTGGGTGCCTCATAAACATGCCTGGATTTATGACATGATGATAACCCCCGTCAGCAGCTGTGACATTCATAGTTCTGACCGTCCAGAGCCTCCTCGTGCCCAGGCGGAGCGAAAGGTCACACGGCTCTGGGACTGCAGCACAGTGTCACCCCTGAGCTGGCCCCTGTCCCCCACCCGCATCCCCCAAGGTTTCTGGGCTGGAGAGGGGCCTAAGTGAGCCTGAAGGCTGCCCTGCTCTCCTCTGTCTGCCCCATATACATCCACCCCAGTGCTCCTGGAGGCTTCTGCTCTGTCACTGGGACTCTGCCTTTTTCCTGCCAGCCTGCTGGGGGCCCCACATTCAGAAACTCTGGTCGCCATGGCTAAGAGAGCCCTGGGGTCTCAGAGACCTTTGGTGGAGGGAGGCCGAGCTCTCACCCCTGCTGGTCTGCACATCCTGTTGTCTGGGCAAACAGTCATCAACGTGATTCTGATTCCACAGAAGGCCTGGTTTCACGCAGTGCCCTGTGACCACCTGGAGCCGGCTGAGCTTTCACTGTCAAGGATCCCAAAGAGATGACCTGGGGTGGGGGGCAGGGGGTGGCACATAGCAGCTCCCACAGAGAAAAGCATCCAAAGATTCCGGGATCTTGAAGAAAAAGTGGCCTTTTCCATTTTTCCATCTCTTCGCCCTGAGTCTGCAGCCTAGGCTGATCCCTCCTTTTCCCCTTCCTCAGGAGTGAGGGCAAGGACCACCTGGGCCAGGACCTCAGGCCCCACTTGCAGGTTCTGACTGTCCCCCACCAGGACCTCCAACACTTCCTGCTGCCATACAGTTCCCTCGGGCTCATGTGCAGACCAGTGAACCCCAGAACCCACATGCACTAGAAGAGGTGCTTCTCCTTCCTCCCCTCCCTTACCTCCATCCCCACCCCACCCCCATCTTGTCCCCGAATAACACATCACATCTCCCCAGATCCATCCCCAGGGTCCCATTTTGGAGATCTGCACTGCACTGTCACTTCATCATCCGCTGAACCCCAACCGCGGTGAGCTGCAGCTGCTGTCAGGACGTTATGAACAATCTCTCTGGGATGCGGCGGTGACAGGAGGAGTGAGGAGAGCAGACGCACACCCATTCTCTCTACCCGCCCTCAGAGAAAGCCAGAGCCAGCACCTGTCCTCTCCCTAAGATGGGGTGAGTACCTGATGCATGGGAGCAAGAACGGGGCGGGGACACAGAAGGGAGACCAACGGGGCTCGTGGACTCGCAGTAGTAGGGCTAGAACTGGAGATGGCTGTGGCTGTTTGGGAGCAGGAAGACTGTGGCCCTGTCCTTTGGCAGGACATCTGCCTGCCTCCAGGCTGTCCTCCCCATGTCGTGCTGCCATAGGCTTCCTCCCATAGCCACTTGCTAAATGTTCTCCCCACCCAGGTACCATCCTGTTCTTATCCCAAACCCAGCCCAGCATGCCTGACTTGGGTCCCTTTGCTTCCTCTTTCATGCTAACCTTATTTCTATTCTTGCATGGCAAGTGCCCTACCCACTGTCCTATTTCACCAGCCCCCTCAGCTTATTTCTGTTCTGTGAAACCAGCGACACAGCCCAACCAAGCCATAAAACCTCACTCCGAGCCACGTCCCCAGCACATGTGCCTTCGTTCCTGCCTCTCGCATCCCCTTCTCTTTCCACTGGCTGTCGCTGCCATGCACAGCTTGCTCTGTCCCCAACACAGCTCTGTTCCATGTAGCACCTGCTCTGTCCTCAGCAGCCTCCTTGAACCCGCCAGGAGCCTGGCGAATCTGGAAGCAGCACGGGATCGATTAATGGTCACTTCAGCCCAGTCCTTGGGGAAGGGCCAGGGAGCAGGTCTGCATGGATTTGCTTGGGGGCTCAGCTCCAAGGTGGCAGGAAAAGCACGGAGCACTGGGTCCTGGCTCCCAAGCCATCATGAGTAAGATCTCTGGCTGCTGCTGCCCCGCCCATGGAGTGACCGAGAAAGCGCCCAGTTACCTTCTCCACCTGCCAGCCTTAACTGCTAATTTCAGTCTGACTCTCACTTGTTTTCCAAACATGCAAATCAGTGGACACAGCAGGTGTCTCCTGCATGTCTCTCACTGATCATCAGGTGCCTGCACATGCTCAGAACTTGCCAGCCAGAGGAGGCCCCTGACTGACCAGTCCAAGGACATGGCCACACCCGCCTCCACGACTTTTGCGCACTGTCAGAGCTGTCAGTTATTCCTAGACGTCCTCACAGGGGAGCCAAGAGCTCTGAGGCCTGCACCAGACATTTGCTTGGACCCCTGAGTGAGGGGTGTGTGGGGTCATCCTGGAACTGAGGTGCCATCTCTGGCCCCTGCGGTGAGCAGCTAGACCGTGGGAGGGCCCAGGAGCCCCTAGCAGGTGGGCAGTCACCCGTCTCCGTCTCCCAACACTCATGTCGAAAATCTATGCTCTGGCCTCCCTGCTTAGGTCTGTTTTGGTGGAGACAGGTCTTCATTCAGTTTAACTGTCTCTGAAAACAAACTCACACAGGTTCACCACCATCTACTAGCGCTTTCCCCAGCAGGCCACGCCCAGCACAGTTACACATCACCATCAAGACGATGCTTTACGTAATCAAGGTTTCTGCAACATCCATTGTTTCATCAGCTCCCCACAACCGTCCCTCCATTTAAGACACCTTCATAGTCCCCTCTGGCAGACCCTGCAAGAGTGAGCAAACTGGCCTGCAGCAGCGCCCACATGTACCACATTGTGTGCACTGCTTCCATAGGATTGATTGACATCTGCACACGCTCCAGCAGAAACTGTGCTAGCTCTTATTTCTACCCTTACAACTAAAGATTCAGAGTCTGGGGCAAGAGGGATGGCATAAGGGTTGAGGTGTTTGCCTTGCATGTGGCAGACCTAGGTTAGATCCCTGACATATCTATGTTCCCCAAGCACTGCCAGGAGTGATCTCTGAGTATCATCCCCCACCACATAAAACAAACAATTCTGGGCTGGAGCAATAGCACAGAGGGTAGGGCATTTGCCTTGCACGCGACCGACCCGGGTTCAATTCCCAGCATCCCATATGGTCTCCTGAGCCGCCAGGGGTAATTCCTGAGTGCAGAGCCAGGAGTAACCCCTGTGCATTGCCCAGAGTGACCCAAAAAGTGAATACAAAAAATTCTGAGGCTCTGTAGGGGTGTATCCAGTTGACCAGGGATGTAGTGCAGCATTAAATAGCAGATGAAAAACATCAACAGACTGAGGGAATGCCAGAGAAAGGCACCCTCAGTTGTTTGTTTCCTGGATTTTGAAACTTTTCTTGCCTTGGACCTCACAAATTATGCCCAAAACTCACCAACTAAGTGCCTTTCATCAAAACTCATCTCCAGGGTGGGGAGGCTTCAGGGGTCTGACCCGGGAGCCCCTCAGACATCTGGCGCCTTCCATCTCCCCCCCACCCTTGCTGACTGCCTGCTGTGTGTGCATCTGGGTTCAATCCTTCACTGCCATTCTGCTTCCCTCAGCTCCTGCCTTAGCCTCTCCTAGAGGAGCTCTCCTCCCAGTGTCCAGGGCCACTCCTTTGTCCCCCAACACCACTGACCCGGGAGTGTTGCACACACCCTGCCCTAGCCACCTCAGTGCCGTCAGCCCTTTCTGTGTAACGTGGCCTGTGCTATGTTTCTTCCATCAGCTGCCACTGCCGGGGCTCACTGAAAACCTTCAATTTGTGTCTCCTGAAGGGCTTGTGAGTGACCCCTCAGCCTGGAGTCTTCTCCCTGCCAGTTTCCTAGGCTCTAAGAACAAGCACATTAAAAATTGCTTTGCTGAGCCAAGGAAATGCTTTCAAGGGTTGGAGAGCAAGTGTTGCATGGAGGAGACCTCAGCATCTCTGAGTGTGCCCTTACGTCCCCAACTGCTCTGTGAGGAGGACTAGGGGTGGCGGATATTTCAGGGTGCATGCCTGAGTTTGTTCCTCATGACCAAGACTACCACTGGGTAGCGCCTTGGAGGTCCCCACCACTGAACCCTCTTATCAGATTGTTTGAAAGTGGCCCCAGGTTTCCTAAGCATTGCTTGGGAGCCCCTCCCCTCCCCCAACTGCTTATTTGTGGATAGTGTAATTCCTTTTACTTCTTTTTGGGGGGAGGGAGGTTGGGATGCACACATCACAGTGCTCAGGGATTGCTTCTGGTGGAGTGTGGAGTCCACATGGAGTACTGGGGATTGAACCGAGGTAGGCTGTCTGCAAGGCACTTTACCTGTAGTACTATGCCTCTGGCCTAGTAGTATCATTCTACCACTCAAAACTTTTAGTTGTCTTCAATTATTGTGTTAGAGCAATCTTCTCCAGTTTTCTGGTCCTCAGAGCTGGTCAGATGAAATCATACCACTTCCTACTAAATCCTCATGCTTTTCATTGCTTAAAACAATACTGATAGGACATGGATGGTCTCTCCTCTCCCTCTCCCTCTGCCTCCCCCTTTCCCCTCCTCTCCCCTCCCTTCTCCCCCTCCTCCCCTCCCCTCTTCTCCTTCCCTCCCCTCTTCCCCTTCCCTCCCCTCCCCTCCTCTTTCTTCCCTCCCCTCCCCTCCCCTCTCCTCTCTCCTCTTCTCTCTCTCTCTCTCTCTCTCTCTCTCTCTCTGTGTGATTGTGTCTGTTTTCCCTTTCCCAAGGAAATTCCACATCATTCTCCTGCCTCAGCAACTTTATCACAAAGGGTGACCATATTTTTTATTTCCCTTCTAGAACCTTTATCGTTGTTGTGATTTAACTTTGTAATCAATGATTTAACATTACCTGTCCCCACTACATGTAAGCTTTGAAAGGGTAGAGACTGGCTGGTCTTGGGTGTGTGTGCCCAGGGCTCTCTCCTCATCGGTTGTGTAGGCGTTTAGTAAATACAGATTGAAAGATGTATTGACCCTTGAGAACCAGGTTTTCTGTCAGGTGCTTCATCTCATTTCATCCCAGCATTGCTTTATTTACTATTATTTTAACTCTAAGAAACCAAAACTGTCAAAGGTCATTGATATCGTAGGCATGGAGCCATCATTCTTCTACCTGGTTAGAGAGGTCTGTGCACCTACCAACAGACCCTGCATTTCCTTGCCTAATTGCCTTTCTGGCTGGGCCTTCTAATGGATTAAATGTTCAGTCTGGCCTATTAAATGTTCAGAAGAGACACATTTCTCCTCCCCTCCACTCCCCTTCTGAAATTCTTTCTATCCTTTATGGGCTCTTATCACTTCCTCATATGTTTTAGATCAGACTATACATCTGACTGCATAAGATTCAACAGCAGATAATATGCATTAGAACATCTGAGTAAGATTGTGGACTCTTACCAAACAGACATGGATTTTAGTCATAACCACTTTTTCATGTGCAAGTAACAGGACTTGGGGCCAGTCCCTCCAGCTCAGTTCCCATGAGCTAATGTGTACAATGGCCTTAGCTCATGAGGCTCAAATGAAATGGTGTTTGGAGGGTTTTGAACTTGGACAACAGCTTCTAGAAAGGGCTAATGCAGCATTAGCTCTCCTCATTCAGTCCTTCTCCTGTCTTCTTTCTCTTCTTGTCTTCTCCATTTTATCCTTCCAAATCTGCTCAGATTCTGATCACCAATCCATATCCTTGTACACACTCCCACCATCCTTGGACTATTTCCTTATAACACCAACTGTTTTTCCTGACAATACGTCCATTGTTAATGAATATCCTTTATGGAAACATGAGCCCACTGGCACACTGCATTAGCCCATCTATATTTTATGCCAGGATGCTTGCCATAGGTCACTCAAGAGAATAGTGGGCTTTTCATTTATCTTTGGACCTCAAGCTTGGAATTCTTTACACTTCAACTTTGTAAAATGTCCTTTGGCATCCAGATCTTGAGGTTCCAGACAGATCACCCAATGGTAAATATCAAATACTGTGGATGCTTGGTGAGGTTGCACTGCCATTCATATTCTTGGGGAGAAAGGGATGAGAAGACTAACTCACAATGTGAATGGTTTGTATTCATTACCACCTTAGTCTGCCTGCTTTATGATACAGAGTGCCTCTTCCTATCCAAGCAACATTGAGTGGGTACAGAAAGCCTATCCAAAGGCAGCCATTTCCTTCCTATTTTCTCATGCCATTAGAAAAGCTTAAAAAGATCATCACCATTAGATACTCTCCAAGAAACGAGGAAGATGTTTCTTTGGTACATCTACACAATGGAATACTATGCAGCTGTTAGGAAAGATGAAGTCAGTAAATTTGCTTGTAAGTGGATGGTCAAGGAGAGTATCATGCTAAGTGTAATGAGTCAGAAAGAGCTACAAACATAGAATGACCGCACTCATTTGTGGAATATAAAATAACATAATATGAGACTGATACTCAAGGATAGTAGACACAAGGGCCAGGAATATTGCTCCACAGTTGGGAGGCTGTCTCATGAGCTGGGGGAGAAGGAAGCTGGAATAGAGAAAGGATCACTAAGTCTATGATGGTTGGAGGGATCGCTCAGTATGGGAGATGTGTGCTGAAAGTAGATAAAGGACCAAACATGATAGTCTCTCAGTATCTGTATTGCAAATTATAATGCCCAGAAGTTGAGAGAAGGTATGAGGGAAATTGTCTACCAGAGAGGAAAGGAAAGAGGTGTTATAGTGGGGGAGTACTGGGAATATTGGTGGTGGAAATGTGCACTGGTAGAGGGATGGATGTTCAATCATTGTATGACCAAAACTCAAACATGAAAGCTTTGTAACTGTATCTCACAGTGATTCAATTAAAACAAGAAAGAAAGAAATGAGGAAGAATGTCACTTTCTAATCACCTCAGGTAGATTCTAGAAGACCCCTTAGAAAAGACCCAAACAGTTTCCTCTATGTGGGAAAATGCATCATGACCTTAAGAAACAGATTGAACATTCCTTAAAAAAAAGCAAAAGGGGGCTGGAGCGATAGCACAGCGGGTAGGGCGTTTGCCTTGCACGCAGCCGACCCGGGTTCTAATCCCAGCATCCCATATGGTCCCCTGAGCACCGCCAGGGGTAATTCCTGAGTGAAGAGCCAGGAGTAACCCCTGTGCATCGCCGGGTGTGACCCCAAAAAAAAAAAGAAACAGACTGAACATTCCTGTGCCCTAGGCCCCTGACTCTGTCCAGCACTTTGGTCAATCCCACTAACTGGAGCAGGCCCAGCCCTGAACCCAGCGTTCCACCCGGTGCAGCAGTCATGCGGCTAATTCACCAGGGAAGCTGATTACATTTTTGGCTTTTCAAGGTATTATAATCAACCTATAGGGGGAAATGTTTTTAAATGATAGAGAATCACTTGAGCCCTCCAGAACCTGCTGTGTTGTTTCTGCATATTTCTAAAAAACACTTAGGATGCAGGAAAGGTATTATTAAGGAAATAAATAACAACATTTATAAGCTTTCCCTGGAGAGTGTGGTCAGCTTTGTGTAATCTCCTGACACCGTGCTCAGCATGGATACTCTGAGCAGACCTCTTAGGGACCCCAAAGGCATATCCCATCAGAGGATGGAGCCCATATTGGGTAGATCTCATCTCCCAAGTTACTTCTCAGGAGCATTTCCAGGAAAGCCACTGGGCAAAACTCCCTCCAGTTCTATGGTTGAACTGAAACCTACTCCCCTGCCAAAGGACTTCCATGCCATGAAAACTTTAGAGAGAATTAACCAACAGGGTTTCGTCCATGATGGTAGGCGCCTGCAAGACTGGAAGCCGTGGGTGATTGGTTAGACAGAACAGTCTGAAAGAGTCTGGCAAGAGGGTCTGGTGTGAAGGGCACAACAAGGAAATACTTCACTGATGGAGGGGAAAAGAAGGGACTGAATGAAGGAGGAGGCTCCTGAAAACTTCTTTCCCATGCTCTGCAATGTATGCCTTCTGGACTTAGCCCTGTCAAGCTTCCTTACGCACTGGCTCTCTCCTCTCCCATCCAGTCTTGTTGATTTCCCACCAACTCCAACCAACATTCTTTTTCCCAGTATTTTAAAATTTTTATTATTATTATTTTTTTGGCTTTTGGGGTCAGATCCAGCGATGCACAGGGGTTACTCCTGTCTCATGCACTCAGGAATTACTCCTGGTGGTGCTCAGGGGACCATATGAGATGCTGGGAATCGAACCTGGATTGGCCACATGCAAGTCAAATGCCCTAAACACTGTGCTATCGCTCCAGCCCCTTCACCAGTCTTAAGACTGCTCTATTCCCATCCTCCATGACTATCTTTTCCTTTTTAAAGGATTCGAATAACTTAGTGTGAGGCCAAACTGTGCTCAACTCAGGAATGGGTATTTGTATACATCTTAAATGAAGCTCAGGGCCTCGTGAGGATTCAAGGGTCTCTTGCAGAAACCTTCACACCAAAGAAAGGTAAGTCAAGAAGTGCGTCTTCAGAGCACAGAAGGTAAGTGATTCTGAGTAAGTGCCTGCATCTGGACGCTATGCCCTTGCATTGGTATATGGGGCCTGTAGTGAAAGAGAAAGTTGAAACAATGCTCATTAAGGAAATGCAACCAAAAGCACAAGAAAATATTATTAGGGGCTGGAGCGACAGCACAGCAGGTAGAGCATTTGCCTTGCTTGCAGCTGACCCGGGTTCAATTCCCAGCATCCCATATGATTCCTTGAGCACCACCAGGAGTAATTCCTCAGTGCAAAGCCAGGAAGTAACCCCTGTGCATCACTAAGTGTAATCCAAAAACAAGAGAAAAGAAAAGAAAAGAAAAGAAAAGAAAAGAAAAGAAAAGAAAAGAAAAGAAAAGAAAAGAAAAGAAAAGAAAAGAAAAGAAAATATTATCCCACCCTTGTGGGAATGACCTATGTAAAAAAAGAATAAAAACTAGTGCCAGTAAGGTGTGGAACTCTGGAATAGTTTGTGAGACTGTGCATTGTACAGTTTCTGTGGAAACCATTACAGAGATCCCTTAAAAATAAAAAATGAAAACACCATGATTCTGCAGTACCACATAGACATTTTTACCTGAAAGACAGGAAAATACTCACTTGAAAGAGCATTTGTATCCCTGGGTTTATAGCATGATTCACAGTTGCCAAAACACAGAATCAACCCACGTTCCCTTCAGTCGATGACTAGATACAGGAGTTCTAATACATGTAATCAATAGAATGAATACTACTCAGCTGGCAAAAAAGAAGAAATTGTACCGTTTGCCACTCCATAGATAAAACTAATAACACTAAGCAAAATGAATCAGGAAATGAAAAAAGTTACCAACGATTTCATTTGGATATGAATTAGAAAGAATCAAAAACAAACTGACAAAACACTTCAAAAATAACTCTCAGATTCTGGGAAAAGAATGGTGATACCAGAAGGACTAAATATAAGTGTGGGAAGAATGACAGTAGGGGTAGGGGCATGGAATTGATCATGTAGTTAGTACTAGAACTTTGGCTGGGGGTATAGTGAGGTTTCATACTGTATGAAGTGAGATATTGAGCTCTTAAATGTTATAAAGCAATGACAAGTCAATACAGCTTGCTTCTAAAAGTGAGGATGGTGATGGTGACCACAAAGATAATCATGAAACACAACTTCACTATTGTCATCCTGACTTAGAAGGGAATTGGTGGCATGGGAGCAGATCTCTTTGACATGAGAGATGGAGCCTGACTGAACCCATGTGACTGCCAGCAATAGCTCTAGATGAAGGATCTGAGGAAAGTGTCTGACCTACCACACAGACAGTCCAGCCTGTGGAGATCTGCAAGATTTAAGACCTGTCTTGACTCCTCAAACTATTTAGGATATGTAAGAAGGGGATTGGTATTCCCAAAGAATGAGAAAAGACAGGAACAGAGAAATTCTGAAAGGTGATGTGATGAATCCTTATGGCCTGTTTTTACTCCCACGCAAGTGTGGCTGACAAGTTAGGTAACTGACTCTAGAAGGGAGAGCATGTCTCGAGGAATCTCATAGCTACTTCCACTCACAACTCTCTTTACACACATTTTCTTTTCCAAGAAAGGATTAAAAAATCACAAGCAAAGGCTGTATATGGAGAAAAAAAGGCTAGTGGTTTTTTTTTTCTTTTATCCCAAAACTTCGCACAACATTCACCAGTGTGATCCATTGTGACACCTCGTTGGCAAAACATTAAGAGTCAGCTCACAGGGTGTATTTTACCAAATGTTCAAGCATTTTCTCTACCATAAAAGTCGTCATGCTTCCAATACCAAGGGTGGTGGGAGTTTGTACTACATCAGTACAGATGAAATTGGTTAATTCATGCAGTTTAAATTATCTCGGTTCCTAAATTGTGGAGTAGTTTTTAAAAATAAAATTCTTTTCACTGGCTGAAGATTTTTACATATTGTGGAGATGATGCTGGTTGTTTTAAGTTTAGCCTCAGGCTCATATTGTCTAATTAGACACCATCAACCTCAACATAAAACTCTGCACTGTGGTTAGAAAACAAGGAATAAAAATACTTCGCTTCACTTCCCTCCTCCTACCTTTTGGGACTCCCTCAACTCAAATTATCTGTGATGAGGTCAATCTAGCCTTGTTTCCGCTGGATTTCCTCCCCACTTCTGGATATTTCTATGTTCCTATAAATATTCTGGATGGTTTTTTTTTATGGGATACAGTTAAGCTACTTGGACACAGATGAATGCATTTTGGTTTTGCATTTACAATTTGTTAGATGGGGCTGGGACGGCATTCAATTTAAAGATAGTTAGTCCGCACTACTGAAGCAGGACGTCTGAATGTTCAACCCATGTTCATGGCCATTAAGAAGAGATTGTGACTCATGGAAACAGGAACTATCCCAAGCTTAAATACTAGCTCCTATTCCCTACTCCCTTTGCCATCTCTTTCCTGACTACTGGTAGTTCATTGATTATCTGTACTGATGTGGTCTCTGCTAAAGACTCAAGAGGAGTCCTTGATTAATCTCTGGGGTTCCGGAGCTGCTTGTGGCTCTCTCCCTGTGTCTTTAGCCACCTTTTTCTTCCCACACCCTCAGCTTCATCCTTTTAAATCAGAGCTTTTGGCCTGACTCCCTAAATGAACGAACCATGGTGTAGCAATGCTCACCAGGCAATAAACTGGAACATTCTCTGGTGTCAACTCATTTGTTTCCCATCTCTCAGGGATGACTATTCCTTGTTACCTGGTGCAGAATACACAGCTTCAAAATGACTGCTTCAAAGAATTTTACTAGTATTTTTAGTTGTTTCAGGCAGGAAGGCAAATTCAGTTTCAGGGTACTTGATCTCTCTCTGCTGGGAACTTAAGTCTCTTTGTTTGACTTTTAATAGGAGGGAAAAAACCCTATAGTCAATTTAAGTGAACCAACAATGTGCGACTTGAATAGATGAAGTGTAGGGTGTCAGGAGTATACTACATGTTTAAGTGGGATGAAAGACATTGGGGTCTATCACTCTCAGCCCACAATAATGGAGAAGTCAAGTGGTGGTGTATTTACATAATCCTATATAGGTAACTTTTTAAACTACATATAACAATATTATTTATTGTTATGAATATAAATGCCTGGCAGATATGACAAGTGAGCTGAAAGATATATGCCAAATGAACTGTGATGGTTGTCTGGGGGAATGTAACTGGATTTGACAAAGGGAACTGTTTCCTTAATCAGTAACAACTGTGAGAAGTCTTTGAGAAAATGTGATATTAATATTACCACTTCCCTTGGGAAGTTAGCTATGTAGACCCAAAAGCTCAGCCACATAAATAAATGATGTGTTAATTCAGAGAAGAAGCCTATTTGTTAGGAAGGGCAGAGGTGGGAATCTTGTTAGAAATGGGTAAAGGGTCTTGTTATGAAGGAACATGGGTATGAAACCCTAGTTTGCTCCATTTTAGAATATAAGAAAGCAGATCAATAAAGAAGTAACATTTAATAATGATGCCACTTACATCTCAGTGATAAAACTAGGTCCTGTCTTAGAATATTAATGGGACATTTTTAAAGCTCATTTTATAATTATAAACAGTTCATCTAGAGGACAGAGTTAATAACAGACTTTTAAAATACATGAATCAAAAACTGATAGAATAGACATCTATAATTATACTGGGAAATTTCTAGACTCCCGATAAATAAATAAGAGGATAGAAAATCTTCAAGAATACCATAGGTACCTCCACCTAACTGACGTTTATTGAACACTCCAGTCAATTAAAGTGGCTTATGCATCCTCTGTCTTCAAGTGCACATGGAACATTTACCAAGACAAATAATACTCAAAACCATAAAATAAGCTTCAACATGTTTAAAATAATTCAAGTCAACATCATTAGTCATTAGGGAAATGCAAATTAGAACCACAATGAGGTACACCTCATTGTGTTTTAATGATGTTGATTTTCATGCATAAACACATTTCAGAAATTTGGAAAACTACTAAGAAATAAAAAGGAATCATAGAATAATTCTGTTTTTAAAAAAAACAGACATGTCCCTGATGAGAATGAAGATCTTTACATGTATCCATTGGTCCTCTGTATGTCTTCTTTGAAAGTATATCTGGGATCCACTAGCCATTTTATAGTAAGGTTGCTATGTTCTTTATATGAGTTGAATCACTTTTAAGATCTGTAAATTGTGGATATCTACCACTGAGCTGGGTGTCTTTTCATTTTTCAGTTTCTTTCACTCTGCAGAAGTGTTTAACTTAAAGTCCAGTTCCTTGCTTGTTTTTCTTTTCCTTGCTCAAATCCACAAATGCATCTCAAAGGCCAGTGTCAAGGAGCTTTTTGTCTGTTTTATGTATTTTTATGGTTTCAGTTCTTTCATGCAAGTCTTGAGATCATCTTGAATTGCCTCTTATGTGTGGTGAGAGCCTGGAGTTTCATTCTTTTGCAGTTTATCCAACACCATTTATTGAAGAGATTTTCCTTTCTCCATTGTAATCTCTTGATTCCTCTGTCATATATTAGCTGTTCATGTATGTGTAGGATTACTTCTGGTATCTTAAGCCTGTTCTGTTTATCTATCTGTGTATCTGTTTTTATTCCAGTACTCTACTGTTTCACCATATATACCTTATTATTATAGTTTTATAGTACCATTAAAATTCAAGGAGTATGATGTCTCCATTTTGGTTCTCTTTTCCCCAAAATTGCTTTGGCTCTTTAAATTTTTTGTGGTCCTGTATAAATTTTAATATTTATCCTATTTCTGTGAAAAATGCTACTGAAATTTTGATAGGAATTATATTACAGTAATATGCTTTAGACAAGAAGGCCAAATTAATAACATTAATTCTTCCAGTCCATTAACACAGCATCTTTACACTTCTTTGTGTCTTCTTCTGTTTGATAATGTTTCATATGTTCATCTCTTTTAATTCCTTAGTGTTTTGACATAGAGAAGTTTAAAATTTTACAAATTTATGTCCTTTAGAGATTGTGTCAAAATTCCTCCTCTAGAAAAGTTCCTAATCTACCATATTTTCTAATAGCTTTAAATCACATCTTTAAAGTTACATGTGCCTTTATTTTATCAGCTATTGTCTTAATAACATCATCAACCTACATAATTTATTCTTTATTGATAACTGCATCATATCAAATTATCATTTGATAACATAACTTAACATTTGATAAGACTGTTTGGTCCTGTTTTTCTTTTGAGTTCTACTTATGCCAACACCATGCCTTTCTTCATAATTTTGCAACTCTTCAAATTTAAAAGTGTCTCAGACTAATCTCTACGCTAACCACTCCCTAAGACAGATATAAGTCTGTTTTGTTTACTGTAGAATCCCCAGCACCTTGAGTAGCATTTGCCACATGGCAGGAACTCAATGACTACTTGGTACCTGAAAAAAAAGGAATCGGGGCTGGAGCAATAGCACAGAGGGTAGGGCATTTGCCTTGTACACGGCCAACCTGGCTTCGATTCCAGTATCCCATATGGTCCCCTGAGCACCGCCAGGAGTAATTCTTGAGCGCAGAGCCAGGAGTAACCACTGTGCATCGCCGGGTGTGATCCAAAAAGGAATTACTGTCCCAGTGGAAACCTCCCTTTGTTTCCTGGGACTGTCACAATAAATGGCTGCCACAATAAAGCAGACCAGGTGTCTAAAATGCACTTAATGTCTCCCCATCCTGGGGTTTAGAATACACAAGTATTTGTAGGCCCAGGTACCCTCCAATGCCTCCAGGGGAGAATCCTGCTTTGACTCCATTTCCGGTCACCTCAGCATCCCTTGCTGTATGGCTGTGTAACCCAAATTTCTGCCTCTTTCTTCATATGTGCATCTTCTCTATCTCTTTCCACAGCCCTCTTCTCTGTGTCCTCTTATAAGGACACATGTTGGACCAAGAGTCTACCTTTCTCCAGCATGACCTCCTCTTCCCTAATTAGGTCTGTCAGAACCCAGTTCCCAAACACTGCCATTCTGAGACAGTGGGGGTTCGGAAGTCAGGATACTGTGTGAGGAATGTAATACCCTAAGAACATCACCATAGCAACAGTGCCTCTCTTCTTTCAAACTGTTCTCCATACATTCTGCCGACCATTTTATTCTTTTTATTTCAGACAACTGTGTATTTTGATAGTAAAATGAGATTACTGTCCTTGCTTGATTAGTCTTTTCCATGATCTCTGTGCGGATCTTGTTTTAGCCCTCTCCTTCTCTTTGTTGTTGGTGCTATGACCAGGAGTCACAGATACTTAGTTGCTGGAGTTTGCACTGTTAGTTGTGGTACTTTCTGGAGGGCCATTCACTGCCTTATTGCATTAATATCACCAGTACAGTGCTAAATACTGGGTATTCTCACCTCAATGAGAACATAGAAAAACTTCACAACTTTGGCCAGAATGACAATACATTGGAAGTTCAACATGGCAATGACATTGGGAGCTTGTCTTGCACATGGCCAACCCAAGCTCGAACTATATGGTGCCCTGAACCCACCAGGAGTGAGCCCTGAGTGCAGAGCCAGGAGTAAGCCCTGAGAACTTCCAGGTGTTACCCCAAAACAAATTCACAAGTAGGTTTTTAGCGGATACCATTTATTAAGAGTTGGCATTTAGAAGTGCCATTTTATTTCTAGATTCCTAAAAAATAACTGAAATCATGATTTTAAACTCATAGAAATGCTTCTTTCTCTGCATTTATTGAGATGATTATATGGTTTTTCTTGTCTAATCTATTAATACAGATTTTATTGGTAAATTGTGTTGACAGTTTTGAATCTCTGGGATAAGCTGCATTTGATAAGCAGTTTTTATTTTTAAAAAACCTACTGAATTCAAGCTGTTATTGTTATATTTAGAAGTGTTTCCATGTATACTTTTGGTGATATTGGTCTAGAAATTTCTTGTTTTACTTAGTGGCTGTCAATATAGGTGTAAAGATTTTACTCATCTTCTAAAACTAGTTGAACACTCTCCTACTTTCTAGAATTTTTAAAATTCAGATTATCTATTTTTACCGTAAACATCCTCACCTATTTGACCCTGCCATCTATTTGAGGTTTTCATTAAAATATGATTATAAATATATTTATTCATATCATGTCTTCCCTTCAGTTTTTCCCCCCTTATAATCCTTTTGAAATTCATTCATTCACTTACAATGGGGCAAGGGGTTACATCCTTATTCAGTGAGCTTGGTTGACATAAACTTTCCTTTCATCCTTCAGGCCTTCACCCAAAATATTTTTAAAATTTTTTTTTCCAAATGCAAAACAAAAACCAGGGAAGACATGTTTCATCCTTTGTATAACTGATACTGTTTTACTCCCAAGAAGCTTACACTCGCTTATTTCTGCTGTTACAGTGTTTAGAATGTAAGCATATTGGAACCTTTGTTTAGAAATCTTTCGGGGGGGCTGCAATTCAAATCAAACTCCCAACACTGGTGGTTCAGGTTTGTATCTTCACGTTGGGAAATCTAGTGGGACTTTGTTGCATAGGAGCCCACATTGTACCTTCTACTGGGATTTAAAGTACAGGCAGAAAATATCAACCAGCAAAACCCAGATTGCCTCTGCTCAGTTCAATGAACACTAGAACACTATGGCTCCAGATGTAATTTCTAATACTGTAATTTTGAGTGTACATGAGTCTCTTCCACTGATCTCAGGGCCCGCTGACTTTTAACAGCAGGCCCCGGAATGAAGATGAGTAAATAATACCCAACAAACAGGTTTTTTAATGTCTTGTATTTTCCACATCCTTTTTATTATCTCAAGTTTCATGTTCTGACTTGATTTCACAGGGGTTCTGGGTAGTTCGACATGGGTCCTGTCCTTGTTGGAAGAGCAGCTGAGCTGCCCCATCCTTCCCAGCCCTAGACGTGGAGGGAACAGACACCATAGTTCCCTGAGTCAGATGAAGAGCATGGGGATCCCTCCTCTTCAGGCTTAGACTATGGGCCCGGGGTCTACATAGGGTGACTACGATTTGACTCTTTTTAGGGAAAGGGAGCAGTGGTTTCTGTACATCTGCGTTAGTCGATCTGATATGAAGCAGGTCATAGAAAATCTTCAAATGTTTTCAGATTCTCAGGACAGTTTACTTACACCACTAACCTAGACACCATAAGGGAAATAGAAAACACTGGAATCCCATGGGTCACTCTTAATTAAAGTAAAAAAATTCTCCTACCAGGATGGAGTGTACTTCTAAGCACAGATCAAGAAGAGTCAAAGCTCCCAGAGATGGACCTCCACGAGGGGATTTCTTCCAGGACCAGTGGTCTGGGACGCTGTGTGATGGTAGACAGATTTAGATGTCCTAGGCATTGAGCCACATCTGCCTAAAGGCATCAACAAGATCTAAAGAGATCAACAACCTAAACTCTGTTAAGTTCTTGCCTATGGGTATATGTTTTTTAAATCTTATTTTTTTCATATATTAATGTTTTCATATTTAAAAATACATCTAATGAACCATAAAGATCACATAGATATAGGCACTTGCCTTGCATGTGGCTAACACTGGTTCCAATTCCCAGCACTGCATGTGGTCTCCAGAGCACTGCTAGGAATGATTTATAAGCAGAGTTAGGAATAAGCCCTGAGCACTGCCAGGCGTGGCCCCAAACCCAATGTATAGTAGACGTCATCTATGAGTGATAGAAATTCCAGCTTCAAAGTGATGAGCAATAATAGAGTTTACTTATAGAAGAGGAGGTTCAAGACAGTGGGACTTGCTAATTCAATAACCTAAGTTCTGTGCCAGAGCAATAGTACAGAAGATAGGGCACTTGCCTTGCACACAGCTGACTCAGGTTCAATCCCTAGCAACCCATATGGTTGGTTCCCCAAGCCCACCAAGAGTGACCCCTGAGTGCAGAGTCAGAAGTAAGCCCCAAGCACTGCTAGGCATGACCCCCAAACAAAGCAAATAATAAAGAACCATTTGTTCTACCATTACCCCTCTTCCTTCTTCAGTGTGTCAGCTTTCTCCTCAACCACCTCCTTTTATGGTCATAAGACAGCTACCACAGCTCAGGTAGCACCTGACCTGTCAGCATGTGAAGGAAGAAGCACTCCCTCTCACTCTTCCTCTCCCTCTTCCTCCCCTTCCTAATTCCTCCTCCCCCCTCCTCCCCCCTCCTCCCTCCTCTTCCCTCCACTCCCTCCTCTCCCTCTCCCTCTCATTAAAAAGCCTTCCCAGAAACTCTTCTGGAGACTCCCACTCAAGGCACAGAACTGTATCATATGTTCACCTGGACTGCATCTGAGAGTGGGTTGAACCCCCCTTGAAGCCTATGACGGAATGGGAGAGAGTGGAGATAGGAACAAAAGCAAGGTTCTCTTTAAAATGAAGGAAGGGGGTGGGGCAGGAAGTGGAAACAAGCTAAGCAATCAATAGTGGATACTCCATTCACATTTTTCTCAATCAGGAGGCTTCCCAACCTGGGTGCCACCCAGAAAGGGATCAATATTTGTCTGGTGATATTTGGAACAGACCAGAAATAGCCATAGGAGAGAGGAGTGACTGTTCCAGCAGTGAGAGAAAGGAATCAATATGGGGCTACCCATGGATATTGGCTCATTTCCTCCAGGACCAGTTCTTCATTGTTAGTTGCCTCCTCCATCTCCCTTGCAAAATCTAACCTAAAAAGCTAAAAGCAACAAGTTTTCAAAGTATTGTCATGCGGGCTTGGCTCCCTTCAAATAGCAGGATTAAATGGGACCTCAGGAATGTGCCCCTACTAGAGGTGCCATCAGCCAAAAGCACAGACTGCTAGGTGACTGGACTGACTTCACCAGGATGATCTGGTTGTGAGGGTGTTGAAAACTCTTTTACATATCTGAGTTTATGAAATTCTACAGCAGTGTTGATGGCAGTAACAGGGCCATACTCTCCAACTCCAGAAGTATTTTGCCTACAGAGTCAACCTAGATGGGGACCAGTAGGAAATAGAGGAAGCTGAAATTGGACTCAAAAAGTAAGACTTCCCTGTTACGACTGCCTTAGATCAGTACTCCACAATCTGGAATCATATGCCCCCCCGCTACGGGACCTCAATATATCCCAAGAGAGACTAGTTGAAAATATTTTAAATAATAAGCCATGACACAAGATTGGGAGGGAGGGCACTCAGTAGGGCAAGAGGGACAGGAAGAAAGCAAGGTCATAAAAGGTTGGAGAAATACTTAAGCTGTTGACAGCTAATATTATAGTTGCAGGGACAGCATCATCCCTGAGTGTTTGGCGGAAATGCAATTTCTAAAGTTGCATCTATGCAGGACTGGATATCCAGATTAGAGGGACCTGTGTTGTAATTTATTTCCTAGGGATTTATTCAGTTTTAGAAGCATTGCTTCATATTGTTGTTCATATTTTCCCCTACAATTTTGGTAGATCTTAATGGTGGGAGTGAGGTTAGGAGAGTCAATGGTTAAGGTTCCAGATATCCTCTTCCAGATATTCAAAGAAAGATAATTAGCTATTTACCATAAACTAGTGATAACAGGGTAGGCCTATATGAACGGATCAGTAGCTTGCTCTTGAACTGGTAGGCAAGAGGCATCACCGATCTGCAAAAGAACTCAGCATGCTTCAGTGACATGCATACTAAAGGGGGTAATTTTGATTTGGGGGGAGAGAGGCCACACCTGGCAGTGCTCAGGGATCACTCCGGGTGCACTCAGGGAATTGCATGTAGTGCCAGGGGTCGATCTCAGGTTGGCCATGTGCAAGGCAAGTGCCCTACCTGTTGTACTATCCCGCTAGCCCAGGGGAAGACTTTTATGAAGTAAAACCCATAATTCACTCTGCAAATGTTTGTTTGGTTTTGCACCGCACAGCTCCAGGAGGAGATTGTGACATTATGGGCAGCTTAGAATCATCGTGCAGCATAGCAGCCGGCTAACACACTCCTGAGATCAAAGCATTTTAGATCTAGAGAGGATCTTTATGATCTTAACCCCATCCCCACCCCTGGCAATGCATAAACCAAAGAAAGTGAAACCTCTTGTCCAAGATCACATGGTTAACTGAACAACAGATCCAAAACCTTGAAATCTCAAATTTCTACCTTAGAAAGTAGGTCCTTAGAGACTAATTCAGAAGAGATAAAGAGCTAGATGTTGAATACATTGGTTTCACTTTCATAACAACTACAAAATCCAACACAAATATCTAAGATGGAAACAGCTAGGTAAATTACATTAAAATCTATAGCTAAAATATTAGTTATTGGAAGTATATTTAAGTGCTTTTATAACAAACACATGCATATATGCTTTTCTATGAACACATGTATGCATAAATTGCTTATGTAAAACTGTACATTAGAAATCCTGTATATGAAGAAGCCATTTGAGACCTATATCTCCAACTGGAGAAAGACTTGCCTCACTTGGTCGTGATCCTTGATCTCTCTTCGGTCCATAGATAAAGGTGCTCATCAGTGTATATTGATGTATACATATATATGTTTATTTTAAAATCCACCTTTTTTGTTCCCTCCCCATATAAATTAGTGAGTGTAAGATGGAAATTAATGATGCAAAGACATGAAGACAGTTAAGGTATGTGTGAGACTTAGTACAGCAGATTTTTAAGGTTTGTGTGCTTCTGATGAGAATTTTCAAAAGCGAGCCCAAGTCTCAATGTGCTCTGTGCCTTGCCGAGCAGACGTTTGCCTGTAACCCATCTTATTAGAGTGAAACTGTTCAGTGATTCTGTTGACTGAGTTAAGCTCTGTCTTCCTGCCTTAAGAGCACTGGCCGGAATTAGGAGGATACGGTCATGCCAGCAGTGAGCCTTGCCGAAGGACTTCATCAAGACAATGAAAGGAGTGACGAGAACTGCAGACCAAAATGCTTCTAATAAACGCACAGGCCCTCTAGAGTTACACGTATCCACATTCTCTTGGAATCAGTAATGTGAATAATGGGACAGTGTTTATGTGGCTTGGTCTAATCCTCTCATTCCACACTCCGGATCCTCTTCCACATGCCCACGTGGCCCGAGCACCGGTGTCTGACTCTGCAGGGACTTCTGTCTCCCTTTGGGAAATGGTTTGGTATTTGCTCAAGAGTCTTTAAGAACAAGGTGATTTACTTGGAAGACCTGGTTTCTCAACAAAATGATCTGTAAAATGACTTTTTTATTTGTTAATCCTAGAGAGAGAAAAAGACTTTTCTTCTCTATCACAGGAACAATTTGTGTATCTGCATTCCCCTTAATTTTCAGAAGTGCTCCCAAGGGAAGGAAATATCTAAAATCTCTTTGAGAAGAGGTGCAACTTCCTAGGTTCAACCTAGAGACGGTTTCCATTATACATTCTATGTAATAACATTAACACCCTCACCCTCACCCTAACCCTCACCCTCACTTGATAATAAGAGGTCTTTGGCATAAGAGCTAACTCTTGCCCACTGTCACGTGTACTACTCGCATGCCATGTGCCACTATTTACATGGAAACCATGACAGCCAAGACAGAAACAGCACTTATCACACAGGATTTACAGGATTATTGGATTATTAACTTACAGGATTTACTCTTTTGCCCAAATTTGCCTACACTATTTCTGCTTTTAAAATTACATTAAAAATAAAAATGTGCTATTTCTAGAAAATTTTATAACCTCTATTTCTTTCTCTCAGGCTGGAGTGATAGCACAGGGGTAGGGCATTTGCCTTGCATGCGGCCAACCCGGGTTCAATTCCTTGGTCCCTCTCAGAGAGCCTGTCAAGCTACCGAGAGTATCCCGCCTACATGGCAGAGCCTGGCAAGCTATATGTGGTGTATTCGATGTGCCAAAAACAGTAACAACCAGTCTCACAATGGAGAAGTTACTGGTGCCCGCTCGAGCAAATCGATGAACAATGGGACAACAGTATTACAGTGCTACTATTTCTTTCTCTCGATTCTCTGAATATATCTGCCACAGAGGAATTTATGCTTTACCACCCATTCACCCCGAGGAGCCCAGTTTTGGGAAAGAATATATTCCTACTTTCTTTGAGCATGCTATTTTTCATGGACACTTTCCTAAGACAAGAAGTGCAGGAATCTGACTTGAGTGCTTGGTGGAGCTACTGGGTTGGTCACAGTTTTGGTACCGGCTGTGAGATTGCTTGAAAAGAGCATCGGGAACTTCAGGCTTTACTGACACCAAGACTCTGCTGCTGCTTTGTTAGAGAGTTGGAAAGCTCTCGGGACTCTTCAGCAGATGCTAGGTTGTAGAGCCAAGAAATTCCCATGAAAGTTGCAAAATTCTACAATCATCCTTAGAAATAGGTTGGAGCCCAGGATCATTTGCGACAGAGGATCCTGGAGTCCAGGAAAAGAGTTAGAGTCTCCAATGCACATGCTCCGCTCAGCCCACTGTGGTGTCCCAGTGCTTAACAGCCGCTGGGAACACTGTGGAGACACTCAGAAGAGACTATTCAAAATTAGGGTGTCTACCTCTACCAACATGAGCTCTGCCAGCCCTGGCAAAAGGCATGTTCATCCTGCACCATTGCTGTCTGTGGATAGAATGGTGGGAAGCACAAAGATCTCCTCTTGCTGGGAGAGTTTTCTGGGCTTTGCTTTTGCATTGGGGCCAATGGTTCTGGGGGCCACTCCCAGCTCTATGCTTGGGGACTGCTCCTGGGGGTGCCTGCGGGACCATGCAGTGCTAGAGATTAAGCATGAACTCAGCCCATTGAGCTACACCTCTTTAGCTCTCTGGGAGAATTTTTCTACAAAAGGGAGGTCCCAGACATTTTCCTGACTCTATAGGACTCAGGTCTGAGATTTATCAGTGCAAGGATGGGCACTAAGTCAATCCAGTTTCTGTCCCTGGGAGAAAGTAATGGGGGAAAGGTTACTCTTTCAGTGATGATGGGGTAATGCAGGGAAGATGTACCTGCATTACCTGCAGTACCCTTAATGGCTGTTTCCTCCTTGGAATGGAAACCCCTTTCTCATGGAGGGAAGAAGCCTGGGTTGGAAATGGAGAAACTCCTGGAGTCATTTCTATTCCTAATTCTAGTGATTCTTGACGCCCTTTCTTCCTTCTGTTACATGGGACAGGTCAGAGTTTAATCAGAAGCTTCCATCTGTGCCTAAGACGACTTGAGCTGCATTTCCTACACAGGCATCAAGAGGGTCCTGCTATAAGTCTCTGGGTGCTGGTCAGCCCCTGGTCCATCCTTCTGGCCACTGCAGGGTTCTGTCCCATCTATCCTCAGAGGTGGATCTGATTGTGAGATACTGGCAAGTTCTCTCAGCAGCTTTGCTGGGAAAAGGTGGAACACAGCCACTGCTGTCAGGAACAGGGTGTCTGCTCCTCTGACACCCCTGGGAGAATCCCTCCCACCTCTGTTCTAGGAGTCCCGACACCCGGGAGTGGGAGGGCCCTGACTAACAATGGCTTTGTGCCATATGGTTCTATGATCATGTCAATGATGAATAAGCCATCCCAGCCCGACGGCTGCGTGTAGAGCTTGCCTGCATTCTCCTTTGCTGGGAGGTTTCCTCCCACACCCCGCAGAGGAGCCCCCAGAAACTCACTCACATGTTTCAACTGTTTCAGTCCAAGAGAGCAAGTACATGGCATATGGTATTCCTCCAGTCCCCCACTTACACCCTGAGCTACTGCTAGGATGAGCTCTGCGCCCCATCCCATAACCCTAAACTGAAACACACAGACTGGGAAATGAGTGAATGAATGAATGAATGAATGAATGAAACGTTGCTGAGTATCAGACATGCTTTGGGGCTTTAGAAGTTTGGTGAGGATTTTTGTGGCCCCCAAATATCCCACGGGAACTTAATCTACTTCTGTCAGTGTCAGGTGAAACTTGTGCTTCATCTGGATTCTTGGTCCAGGGTGCCAAGATTCTATGTGGTACATCCAAAAAAATTGGAGAGTGGAAACCCATGCCCCCCCTCACTGCAAATAAAATAAAACATCAATACTTCATCTTGATTTTATCTCCCACTCAGTATGATCTCCATATAAAACCTCTGCAACCTGTCTGGTCCTTAAGTCCTTCTTGGAAAATTAAGAATACCTAATTTTCTCCTTGTAACTTCCAAAGAATAACATGAAACTGTGGCACAGAGGTGAAGAGATGAATCTCGGTCATAAAATTCACTCGCTGGAACTTTTGGACCTATGTGTGCTCTTGGGTCAGTGCTAGGTTTGCCTGAGACTTCAGACTTATTTAATTAAACAAGAGGGCAATGAGTTTCTACTGGGATCCAGACTCCAGAGGACAAAAGTGAAGCAAGTCACATGCTCTAGAGGAAGTGGAAGTTGGGTGAATCGGGCTGCAATCAGTACCCCGCTTCTCTCACCACCCCCCACCACCCAGTGCCCAGTGATCCCTGCAACCCAGCTGCCTTCCTCCACTGGCTCAGAGCCTGCCCATCTCTTGAGCGTGACTACTGGAGCTGACCCCCATCATAACTGTCTTAGGAGAAAATAAATCAGTCCTGAGAATAGTCACCCACACCCCGTTTTGCCTGAAGCCTCTTAGTCACAGACCTAAGGGGAAATGAGGTGATGTGCAGACCTAAAGGAGAAAACGCCCCCAACGAACACTCTTTTATGGCTGTTTTTGGTCTTTCTTGACCTTCAATGACACAATCTTATATTTTGAAGTCCAGGATAATTGGAAATAAAATGAAATCTTCGATGTTCCGAGTTCATAGCTCCTTGGAGCAGAGGCTGGCACTGGATTTGCACTGAATATTAAGTACCCTGTATTCACTGGCAACTTAGAGCACCCGCAAATCTGCCCCTCAGCTGTTATCTGGGGTAAGAGACAGTCGCAATTTAATGAGCACGAAGGTATATACATTGTGTGTTGAAATCTCTCACCACGGAAGGAGAAGGAATTTCCAAAAGAATGAAAGTAAGCCCCAATACCAGACATTTTAGGAGGCGGTACCCATGTTGAAATGTTAAACATTTACATTTTACAACAAAGTGACATTTCAAAAGGGATTATATTGCCCATTTGCAGCCGTTACTTGCTGCTGGCCATGGGTTTGGGGCTGGAGCTGGGTGATGAATCAAAGACACCCTTTGTGTTATGTCACTAAGCAACTCCCCCCTCTTCTGCTGCTCAGAGCCTAGGCTGGGCACACAGCCTGTGTCATCCACACAGCGGTTTATAGGTCTTGATTCATGCCAGCCGAAGTTTCCTAAAGAAAAGGAAGCTGAGTGTAAAACATGGAGAAAGTGGGATTGGCATCAATGGCCAAAGTGGGCCTGACCCTTTGCTTCAGGCCCCCTGAGCAACTGTCTGGAATGATGCTTTGCCTACAGGAAGCAAATGCATGTGAGCCTGACCCTCTTGCCACCCAAAACCAACATCCCAAGCTGATCCATCACAGGATCAGCTGAGCCAGACGTGGTCTGGGAAGTGAATTTGATCCACGTTCCAGACAACTGCTACCAGCTGATGGGCTGGCACATGAGCTGAACCTATTTGTCATCCCTGCGCTGATCTATCTGCCAAAGTCTAGTTCCCATTCCGGCCTTTTCACAATAAGACTGGGTGCTTCAGGTATTTCCCACATACGGCTGTCTCTGGAAATAATTCTGCTGACCGCTAGAATAGTCAACATTTGGGTTTCTTTTGGGCCAAGCACTTGGCATGCATGAAATTACTGAATCCTCACCACAATCTTTAATCCACAATTTTCATAAGATGTAAACATGACTGTGCCATACAAAATACTGTCACCTAGTGACCTGTGTATTGATACCACATGGAGTGCTCCAATTTCTCCAAAATTCCCATTTTACCATGAACTGAAGACGCAAAGCTCTGGGGCTGTCAGGCCATCAAGTGACACTTTTGATCCTAAGCTAGCAGGACAAATTGCCTCTGGACAAGGCAAGCTACAGCCAAAACTGTGAACACAGACAGGCTATAAAAGATGTCCCTACCACTGTCCTGTTAACTAACAATGTCCCCCTTCTTTTGTCCCCCAGCCCTAGCCTCGTCTGTACAGACTCCCTGGTGAGCTGCTTCTGGGAACAAAGCCAGCACGGCTGCCATGTGTCGAGCTTTCTGTTGCTGGCCAGACCAGGCAGTTCTGACAGAGACAGGAGAGCCAAAACCATTGGCAATGCCTTGGGGCCTCTCTTGACTTTTGGAATGGTTGCAGGGCAATAATCAGGACACGTGTATTGAATCTGTAAATACTGATACAGGAACACACCTGCCCATGTAACATAATCACATGTACTCTTGGGCTCACATATACACATATGTGCTCTGTGAATTGCAATATTATTCACCCAGGAATGACTGAAGGTCATACTCAGCTTCCTAAGGAAGTGGCAGGAATTTGGTGCCCGTTTCTCCTCCATTCTGAGGCCTGGAGCTTCTCAATTTTCATGGATTTTTAATATTGTCCATTCCTTCTTTTATTCACTGCAATGGGGCCTCTATAATGTCTATTCTGTATGGAGGGCTGGCCTGGCTCTTGGAAAGAGATTAGATGGAATAAAGTCCGTGTCCTTTAGAACCTGGCAAGGAGACAAACAGCTAAGCAGATAATCAGAGTAGTGTGAACTGTGTTCAAGAAAAAACAATCATCTGGGAGTGTGGAGGAATCGTGCCAAAATCTTTCCGAAAAGTCAGGGAAGACTTCCTGTAAAAGTTGGTATTTGTTTTCTAAAAAATCAAATATTTTATCAAAGCTTTTTTTTTCTTTTTGGGTCACACCCAGTGATGCACAGGGATTACTCCTGGCTCTTCACTCAGGAATTACTCCTGGTGGTGCTCAGGAGATGCTGAGAATCGAACCCAGGTCGGCTGTGTGCAAGGCAAATGCCCTACCTGATGTACTATCACTCCAGCCATTTTACCAAAGGTTTTAATGTATAATTTGCATGCAACAAAGTACATCCATTTAGGATATGTGTTTTAATGTTTTGATTAGGTTAGACATCTGTGTACATACAAAGATGTATGGCTATTTTCTATCTTCTCATAAAATCTGTGTAACTTTTGAGATAATCCCTAACCTCACAGACCCTGTACAACCATGACTTATTTCCTGTCACTACAATATATATTTGTCTTTTCATGGATTTCCCACCTTCTCCTTCTTGGAAATCAGGGAAGATCTCTGACTTGCAAATTTGGAGCAACATCGGTAAACTAGACATCCTATGAGCAGAATTAGAATCCACGTAAGTAGCATCAATTAAGGGGGTGTTGAAACCTGTAGTTAGAGTAACTCATCATAACCATTCATTCCTCCCTCCCTACTCCTCCAGGAGTCAGCACTCATCTTGGTGATAGCTTTTGCCTCTGATAGGTTACAGAATGTGAGAATAAATTAATTCCACTTAGATTTTAAGAGGAAAAGAGATTCTGTTTGAGAGCTGGGTAGTAAGTTCAAGAATACCATTAAGTTCAAGCAAAGGAATGGGACCCAATGAGCAAAAAGTAATTTTACCTAAAAGAAAATGAGAAGTTTCTTAAAAGAGGCAGGATCTGACCTGGACTAAAACATAAGAACAGAACAAAGGAAATTTCTAGTATGGACAGCAGCGAGCCACTAAATAAGGCAATTAGTGATTGCTTAGCTTGCTAACTACAACGAGGCATTGTGTGGTTAGGAAACTAGCTGCCAGCAGTTTTGTGCTGCTGGAATGTCCAGTGCAGGGGTGAGAGTAGGAAGAAATTGGGGCGGGCACTTAATGGAGTTGGGGAGCAGGTGAGGTCCCTGACATGCTCAAGGGTTCAAGGTCGAAGCCAAGGTGTTAGCTGTGGGAAGGCGGGGCCCCCTGTCTGCTGTCTTCCTCCTGTCCAGCAGGAAACCAAGTCCTCCCGGGAGAAGCATTGGCTGCCCCCAGTGTCCTTCAACCACAGTGCAGCAGCCTGAGTCCATCAGGGAACCCAGTGGGGGCCATGTCTGGGTGACATCATTTACTGACTGTCACCATGCCAGCTGCCTTGAAAAAGCTGCAGATAAAGCCCCTTTGCTGGGTTTTGTCATCTGTCTGTATTGCTATACTGATTTTAGGGGGGGGGGAGAGAGAGAGAGAGAGAGAGACAGAGAGAGAGAGAGAGAGAGAGAGAGAGAGATCTTTTCCCTAAATAAAGTAGATATAAAACCCAAAGAATGAGGGGCAGAATAAAAGTACAGTGGGTAGGATGTTTGCCTTGCATGTGGCTGCCCCCCCACCCCAGCATTCCTGGCATTCCACATGATCCCCTGAGCACAGCAGGGCCATCAAGTAAAAAGACCTCCCATGACAAGACAAGGGGTCTGTACCTGGAGTCTATGGGCTCCATCAGAGGGCACTGATGTTCAGCCAAGTTTGGGTTCTCTGGCAGACACCAAGCCTGTCCCCCCAACTCCTGCCTTGGTGCTTCCCAGATGGGCAGTGGCCTTCCCCTGGTCCCCGTACACTCCCTCCACCTGTGAGTCTGTCTATCCCTCCTGATTTCTATTATCCTCTGGCCTTCTCCCTCACCCCTGGCTGCCTCTGCTGGAGCTGGGCCCATGGGGCCCATAATCTGGGCCCATAATCTCAATTATGAAATTATGAAATCTCAATTTCATAATTGAGATTCTAAAAACTGAGCTAATCTCCACTTAACAGGCAGGTGATGGAGATCTCCCTAGTAAGCCAGATGCTGGAGACTCAGTTCCACCTCATAGATAGGTGACAGAGTGCAACTCTGCCACTTGCTCTTGTGTCAAAAAAAAAAAACCCACCAAAATCCCTCCTTTAGGATTCCAACCCTCCAAGCACTAGCTGCAAGGATCATGGGCAAAGGAGAGTTCAATGGGTCACCAAGAGATTTGCCTTTCTCATCTCTTTTCATATGGCACTCAAATTAAAATTTTATACCTGCTTCTGGAAGCTCATCATCTCTGGATTTACTTTTTCCATCTCTATACACAATCATGCCACAGGTTGGAATAAGAGATGGGAGGGCACAGATCTGCCTCCACACTTTCATAACTACAAAACAGTCACACTGAAAACAGCCCCTTCAGCCTGCCATCACACCTACTCCTACCCCACAAAATCAGTGGGTCTTGGTCAATGCTCAGTTCTCTCTTATGACCCCTGGGACCTCGGGGCTCTGAAGCATCAGTTGCAGACTGAGCTCCTGACCCGAGGAAGCCAGACTCTCTCGGTAAGTCTAGTGAACCTACAATCCGCCCTAAGGTTCTCAGGCTCCCTGTTGAAATTGGCAGACTTAGCCCCAATTCTCTCTTTCCTCTTTTATTATGAGCTCTTTCAACAAAGTAATAAAAATCTGAGATAGGTGTCTAGAGTTCACCAATGCCAAGTGATGTTGCCTTCACTGTCTCCCTGTGTTGCCTCATCCACTCCTCAGCATCGCCCTGGCGCCAGGAGCAATGAAGATCCAGAGCCATAGAGATTGGGCTCAGTGTTGAGAAGAACAAATGGAGGCCTGGAGAGAATTGCCTGCTCAAGGCTACACTGATGGGGGAAGGGGCGCCTTCCTGTGACTGAACCTTTGACTTTGGGACACACGTACCTCTCCCGCCTTGGGGTTCCCTGGAAGCAGGCATCTCTTTTTGTGCATCAATCCAAGATGGCCCCCAAGAGCATCTGCTCTGGCACCTTCTCTCTCGCTTGTATCCACACCAGCCGCTCTTTCTAACCACAAGTCCCTTCCTACACCTGCTTCCCACTCATGCCTGGCCTGTGCTGTCCAGTGGTCACGCCAGGCCCTGCGTATTCACCAAAATATTTCTCCACCACGTTCAATGTTCACATCTTCTCCTTTCAAATTCACAACAATGGAGCGGGCAGCTTGTCTAGCTCAGCTGGGCACTTTTACAAGTGACCACCGAAACCCAAAGCTGGAGAGTTTGGGAAACATGTTTAATCAGAAATTCTAGCCTTCTTATTTCACAGAAAGGAAAACTTGCTGAAGCTCAGGGATGAGAAGGGATGTACCTGGGGTCACTCAGCCAGGCAGGTTCACTTCACAGATTCCATTCCTTCCTGACGGCCCTGGGGAGGGGAGCTCATCTCCCCCTCTTCCCTGGAGGGCCTAAGCAGGAAATGGAGATCAGTTCCCCTCGACCACAAAACACCTGAGTAGCCAGATATGTAATTAAATATTGAGTTAGCTCGGTTGCTTCTGGGTGACAGCTGAGAACCAAGAAACAAATAAATAATACAGTTGCAACAAATTTTTAGAAGTTCTAAAATTGGAATTGGTACACACTATCAAACTAATAACATTTCAACTTATCACAGAGACAAAATAAGCACAAATTTGAGATGGAGCTGCCATAGGATTGACACACATATAATTTATTTGACGAGCACAGACTTTTTTTAAAAAAGAAAACCACTATTGAATGTTACCAAAATCACTTTCAGTTTAGACTATGACAGCCCCCCCCCCCCATCACATTGAGGGACCGGCTACTCAGGACGCAAGCCGTATCAGCTACACAGGCTTCCTCCACTCCCAGATCCTCATCTCAACTGAAGCTCCCCCAATCTCCCTCTCCCTGACCACCCTTCCTTGATCACCAGACCCCATACAGGGACACAAGGCGTTTTCCCAGCAGAGACTCAGCCTTTGATCAAAATAATTGTTGTACTTATTTTAACCATGTCCCTGCGAAGTGCTGCCAAGCATTATCATACTTAATCCTTACAGCAACATCAGGAGGTGAGTCTTATTAGCATTTTATAGACATTTTCCTCTGTGACACCCACTGAGGAAACATACCTTTGAAGTTTCTTCCTTCTATGGCAGAAGCTGTTGATTCCAGGCCTCTGGCCTTAGTTACTCCCTCATCTGGGAGATGACCAGGTTCCCTGAGGAAACACAGGCAGAAATTCAGTGAACATTGCTGTATATGTGTTAGTTCCCTTCCATCTTCAGATCAACCGTTTCTCCATGCTCTTCCCCACTACACTGTCCTTATTTTCTTCTTTAAAAAATTTTTTTTTTGTATTTTGGGCCATACTCAGTGGTAATCTCAGGGATCTCTCCTGGCTGGGCTCAGGGGACCATATGAGATGCCAAGGATTGAACCCCAGTTAGCTACATGCAAGGTACATACCCTACCTGCTGTACTCTCACTCTGACCCCACACTATCCTTATTTTATTAGAAATAGAGCCTTTGGGATTTTGAAGAAAAGGGATTTTAATGCTACCAGGGATATGGGCTTTGAATATCACAACTATCTTGACAAACATTTTTAAATAAAGGCCACAAGTTGACTTGACTCTATTATCTGTCCTCTAGTCTACGCCA
Organism: Sorex araneus; assembly: GCF_027595985.1. Taxonomy (NCBI): domain Eukaryota; kingdom Metazoa; phylum Chordata; class Mammalia; order Eulipotyphla; family Soricidae; genus Sorex; species Sorex araneus. The sequence goes on along the minus strand of NC_073304.1, from coordinate 166,129,199 downwards.
TCACTGTGAACCTACATTTTAAGCTAGCTTTATGTATATTTGTTTTAGATTCAGCTTGAGGAATAAGGATGTTTATGAGGACAGAATCCATAATCCTGCCATTCTAAATCCTGTGTAGGAATCAGGGAAGTCTGGGGCTAGCTCATCCCCTATAGAACTCTCAAGGTCCCTGAACCTTGCCAGAGAAAGCCTTTGAGTAAAGAAGTGGATTGGAACATATGGAAATTTCATTTCACCACCTTCTCCTGCATTAATGTGCACTGGAAGCCCAATGCTGAAACACACAAATTCCCCAAGCTACACTGTTGTATTGGACGAGTGACTCAACCATTCCAATTCCCATTGTCCTCTAATACTAGGATAGCAATAGCTCTATCAACAGATTATTGCAAAAGTGAGATGACATGATTAATTTAAGTGCTTAACACAGTGCCAGTACACTATGTTCATGTTACCTAATAGCCATGACGAGTAGACTAGTACCGGGAGGAAGAGTTGTAGGTGCTGCTATCACAGCATTTGTCAAAGTCATAACATGTTCTCAGCAGGGACTGTCTCAACTGCATAAACATGAAATGGGACAGCTCAGATATTGATCCCAGCTATACTTGCCATTTCACTCATTGTACCCCAACTTATGTCTCAAAAATATTTAAGACATTATCATGAGGTATTGTTGCATCAAAGTCAAAAATCAGGAATTCCATTGAAGAAAGAAAAGAGGCAGAAGAAACAACCAGGTTTGACCATGACTTTGAGTCCCGACCTTTTATATAAGAAGTTAGTATAAAAGACCGAACCACATTAATTATCTGATGTGTGGTCAGTATCAGCTTAGGGTGAATCCAAGCGAGCAGCTTTTCTTTGAATCTGCGATTCACAGAATTTGCCATTCATTAATTGTGACTGATAGAAAGCAATTTCATCAGCTATCTTTGCACTGACCTTCTCTATATTCTCTTTGTGTTCTGTACCATTCTTGAAAGAAGTTGTACTATAGTCACATTGGTGACTTCATATTCCAACTTTGGTGGTTTATAAAATACTGAACAGTGAATAGATTGTGTACAAACTAGTTCTCACTCTGGTAAATGGGTATTGTGCGATAGCTCAAATGAGACTATGTCTTGTGTGCAAAGTCTATTAAGAATTTTACAACTTGGGTTAGATAGATAGTACAGTGAGTGTTGTGCCCACCCTGATTTAATCCCCAGCACCATATATAGCTCTCTAAGCACCATCAGGAGGAATCCCAATGCTCAGAGCCAGGAGTAGCCCCTGGACCAGTGCCAGATGTAGCATCGCCTCCACTTAGAAAAAAAGAACTCTTACAACTTAAAAATAATATCACCAATGCTCCAGTGAAAAACAAACAAACAAAAAACCAAGTGAAAGACTTAAACCTGTCACCATATAAGATCTAGAAAAGACAGTTATATGAAAGGGTGCTCAAAATCATTAGTAGTCAGAAATATTCAAATTCAAACCAGAATGAGGTATCCTCTGGGCCCACTAAGATAACAAAATTTGAAAGATTAACATTATTAAGTATTGACAGAAGCAAAACTTTCATGATTGTAGGCAGGAATATGAAATGGGTAGGAGATGGTTCAACCACTTTCAAACATGAGAAAATTCCTTTAAAGTTAAATATACTAGTGTCCTATGACCTAGAAATCCATTTCTCAGTATTTCCCCAATAGAAATTAAAGCTTAAGGTCACACACAGATACAAAAAAAAAATTCGTTAGGAAGCAACCCAAATATTCATCAAGGTGAGAGTGGATAGACAAGCTTTAATCTAACACTCAATGAAAACAAGTCACCAGTTCCCTACACTGAATGGAAGAAATTTCCAAAACTGCACATCGGTGCAAGCAGCCAGACACAAGGGTGTCATTCAGGTAAAGTTGCAGAAAACAGCAAAATAATGTGGATCAAATGTTTTTACAACACAGTTGGAGGGAGGGAGGAAATTGTTCTCTATCTTGATTTAGGTGGAGGTTACAGGGGAGTGAACTTGTGTCAAAATCCACTTTAGATTACTGTGATTTCTGCTTAATTATACCTTTAAAACTCTACCCCTACGTAGGCATGAACACTAGAAACTCAGAAGGTAGAGCAAGGAAGTAGAAAGCATACGGAAAGATAGTAGACTTAAACCCAAATATAGCAACCATTGTATTACATGTAAGTGTGCCAGATGCCCCAATTCAAAGACAAAGACTTGTCAGACAGAATTTTTTTAAAAAATCTCAACCATTTTCTACCTGTAAGAGACAAATCTTAACAGAACTATAGAAAGGTTAAAAGCAACAGAGCAGGGCTTGGGGGTGGGAGGAAGATAATATATGCAAAATTTAGTCAAAGCAAAGCCTGCGGGGCTATATTATCATCACACAATGTGGACTTCAGGCTAGAGATGACTAGGGGAAAAGAGAAACCTTTCATAATGATTGAGGTTTCCATTCACCAGGTAGAAAACAGCAATTCTAAATTTATATGCACCTGGTCTCAAAATATTTAAAGCAACAGCTAAGAGGAGAAATAGATGAAACACAATCATAGTTGAGCTTTAACTCACTTCTTTTGGTAACTGACCAAAAAACAGGCCTCAACTCCATGAAAACATCATATATTTTATTTTATTTTTTGGTTTGGGGGCCCTACCCAGCGATGCTAAGGTGTTATTCCTGGTTCTGTGTTCTGGAATTACTCCTGGTGGTGCTCAGGGGATCATATGGAATGCGAGGGAAGGAACCTGAAGTAGTTATGTACAAGGCAAACACCCTACCAATCTCTCCAGCTCTGAGAACAGAAGACATTTTATCAACATGAAGTGTAGAACTTAACATTATAAATAGAACATAGTGCTCCAAGTTGAGGAATACAAGCAATTTTCCAGTGTTCATGGAACACTTGCAAAACTTATCATATGTTCAGCTACAAGTCTCAATAAATTGCAAAAACAAAAAGCACAAATACATGAACCACTCAATAAAACTAGAAATCAATTGTCAAAAGAAAACAAAGAGCTCCATGTGTTTTTAAAGTACACTAAAGGATAATTCAATATGCCAGAATATCAATCAAAACTAGAAACTATTCTAATTGCAAGGAAATAAAAATATGATACACCAAACGCTTGTAGAATGCAGCTAAAACACTGTTTAAAGAGAAACAGGTCTCAAAATGCATTCATAAGGGCCAAGGGTGCAGCTCAGTGGTAGAGCATTTGCCTTGCATGTGTGAGGCCTTGGGTTCCATCCCCCACACTGGAAGACCTTTTTTCTATATATAGAAAATCAGCAAGAAATTACTGCTTAGCAACTTTACAGATGCCAGATCAATATACAAAATAAACTGATTCCTTTCTAGCAATAGTAAGTAGAAAATTTTAAAAATTTAAAACTTTTCCATTTACAAGATCTTTGTAATATTGTAGTCGTTGATATTATTTAAAGTTACAAGTATCTAGGAATAAATCTAACCAAAATTGTCTGGAGCCTTTATGCAGAAAATTCTGGGGTATTATTGGAACAAATGAAAGGAAACCTAAACATATTATATATTGGGGTTAGTGGGTATTGGCTCTACCAAGTTTATTACTGAAAACCTCACTATTAAAGAATTACTATCCCTTTCTAATTTTATGTGAAGTATCAAGGGAATCTAAATCAAATGTAGAAGATTTTGTGAGTCCGTATAGACAAAAAATTCTAGGATATTAGGATCATCAAGTCACTTTCAGGTTAAAAGAATAAGATGGGAAGGAATCACTAAGACAATGATGATAGGAGGAATCATTCAGAATGGGAGATGTGTGCTGAAAGTAGATAAAGACAGATGTGATGGCCCCTAAGTATCTGTATTGCAAACCATAATGCCCCAAAGTAGAGAGTATAGGGGAAATTGTCTGCCATGGAAGCAGGGGGAGGGTTGGAAAGGTGAGGTATACTGGGGATATTGGTGGTGCAGAATGTGTACTGGTGGAGGGATGGGTGTTTGATCATTGTATGATTGAAACTCAAACATGAAAGCTTTGTAACTATATTTGATCAAAAATAATAATAATTAAAGAAAAAGAATAAGATGGGAAGAATTTCTCTTTAGAAAAAAACAGCTTCGAAAACCAGGTTACATGTAATTGAGGACCTTCCACAAGCACAGCCGAGTGGCACCAAACAGCATTCAAGTTCAAACAGACCCATGCTATAGCATCCTTTTACTTCTGATAATGCTGTCATAGCTCAGAAAGAAAATCTGTATAGTTTTCAAAAACTAATTTTCCAAATCAACTGAATATGGGAAAACATCTTTAACTTGACCCCTACCTTACACTGCATATAAATTATTATCAGGTAGATAGATATAAAAGACATCTATCTTATATATGAAATGTAAAGATCATAAGACCTCTTCAAGAAAACATAGAATGTTTTCATGGTTTGTGACAGGAAAGACAACTTACTAGAATAAGACATAGAAGCAACAGTAAGAATGAAGAAAATACTGATAAATTGGACCATTAAATTAAGAACTTCTGACCATCCAAATACCCCACAATTTTTTTAAAGAGGTACATTTTTTAAAGAGTTATAGTCAACACTGGCAGAAGTTTCATATCCACGAAAATAAAATGCATCTTATTATTAGTTAGGAAAAGATGGACAAACTGATGAAAAATGGACAGAAATCACACTAGAAACACCTTAAAAGAAATTAGCTACACAACTACCAAATAATTAGATGAAGAGGGAGTCAAAATTGGTGAGATGGAAAACACTGTCACTGTCACCATGTTGCTCATCGATTTGCTCGAGCAGGCACCAGTAACATCTCCATTGTGAGACTTTTTGTTACTGTTTTTGGCACATCAGATACAACATAGGTAGCTTGCCAGGCTCTGCTGTGTGGGCAAGATACTCTCGGTAGCTTTCCGGGCTCTCCAAGAGGGACAAAAGACTGAACCTGAGTTGGCCGCATGCAAGGCAAATGCCCTACCACTGTGCTATCACTCCAGCCCTAATGGAAAACAAGCCATTCAAAATATAGACATATAGTTTAGCCTACCCACAATGACTAAAATGAAAAAGTGATTGTAGCAAGTGTTGCCAAAGATGTGGATCAATTGGAACCCCCAATACAGCACTGGGAGAGAAAGTGTTACCTTTTTATAAAAGCCACTTGTTATACTTATTAAGGCTAAGCATTCTTCTTCTATGAGCCCCCAAATCCCACAGGGAGACCAAGCAACATGTTCGACCATGATTGCAATGGCTCCAAAGAGGAAACGACCTAAATGCCCATTAAAGCATGGTTTCTATTTAGAGATGCCTGATTCAGTGATGAAGCCAAAGAGATGCAAATAAGTGATGACCCGAAATTAGGGGCACAAGAGGAAGGAGATATGGAAATTTTTGAAAGATTGGGTTTTGTCTTTTGTGGTTTTTTTTAGGATCGTGATTCTGTCTATGGAATAATTAAGTCCCACATTTTTGCTTTAACTCACTTCCTGTATTCTGCTACATTCTACAGTAAGAAAAACAACAATAAATGCAGAAGAATAGGACCAAAGTGCTAGTCCAATGGGCTGTGAGCATGTGAGAGGCCTGGGTTCCATTCCCAGGATCTTCTGGTCTTCCAGGAGATCAAAGTGTGACAAGCTCAGAACTAGGATGTGGGTGTGATCCCAAAAATATATGGCCCTGGTCACACAGACCCTAGGAAACCCATGAAGACTTCCTCTTGGATAAGCCTAATTCATCTATGAGTGCTCTTTAGACCAAGCTGTGCCCAAAAGAATGAAAAGAACATGGCACAGGCATACCCTAGTCCACCAGGCTAGAGTGTCGCGGCCCTGCGACTTTGCTGTAGACAGCTGCTCTGCTTTGTTTTGGACTGGTTGGCTGGTGATTTGCTGAACACAAAACTTATTTTTATGGCAGCTGCCTGAGAAGCCAGAATTAGAGTGCAGGGGAACGCTCTGTGGAGTGTGGGGAGATGAGGCGGTAGGTGACACTGATTAAAATGGTACCCCCCAAGTCCTCCTGCACAGCCTCAGCTGCAGACACACGAGAAACTCATGCCAAGATGCCTCCTTGCACCTTCACCCCAGGGAGGCACTGGGGCCAGGATGCTAAGAGGAGCCAGGGGAGCAGGAGGGGCACCAAGAAATTCGCCCAGAGTTCCTTTGTGAGGGTTCATTTATGCATCAACTTGATGGGCCCTGGGATGCCCAGAATAAACATTATTTCTGGGTGTGTCCATGAGGTGCTCCCAGAGGAGATCAGTAAAAGAAGATTGCAACTGGCAACTGAGGGACAGCCCCTGCCCCATTGTTCCTGCCTCACATTTGAGCTGGCACATTCCATCTCTTCTCCTGATCTAACTGGAAGTCGTACTGTCAGCCCCCCTGGTCTCACCCCTTAGACTCTGAGTGACAGCACTCGATTTCTGGAACTTCTGGTTTGCAGGGAGCAAATCCTGAGACCCCTCAGCCTTTCAATCACTGGCCCATTTCTCCCACTTAAGCCCCTTTTATCCACATCCGGTGGGTCCTTTCCTGTCAAAGAACCCTCTTCAAGATACCCACTGCCACCCCTTCTTCTTGCCTGGTGAAGCCACCTCCTTCTCTGGCTTTCTCTTTCCCACCCTCTCCTGGAAACCCATGGGTGCTAGAGGACAGCTGGGTGACACAGCTTCCCTCCCACATAGTCTGGGACTGGGGCACTGGCGAAGCAGCTGCCGTGGGGTGATTTGCATCCATGACAGGAGTGCGCCTTGCCAGGGGACATCTGGAGGAGATGAATGCCCATCAGACAGGCCTCCAGAGGGTGAATCTGGAGCTGGGTTTGACCATTCCCTGGCTCTGAGTTCTGTGGCCTTGTGAGTGTCCAGCAGAGCTGCCTGGCAGTACTCAGCACAGGCCTGGCACCAGAAGAGAGCTCAGTAAGCACTCTTGCCTTCTTACTGAGTCACATCACATAGTGGTTATACTTCCCCCCACCCACTTTTATTTTTATTAAAGCACTTTGATTGACAAAGTAATTCATAGCTGAGTTTTAGACATACAATATTGTAGCACCGACAGATAAATGGATCATGAAGATGTGGTCTGTATACACGATGGAATACTACATAGTGGTTACTTCTATTTACTAGTACAAGCATATGTTATTAATACAATATTTTCCTATTGTTATTATCATCTGTGAGATACTAGAAAAGCTGCTGACCTCTGCTTCCCCCACCTCAGGTTATTGGCATCAATCACCAGAGACCTGGTAACTTCCTAAGTGGAATGAACACTACGAGGGGGGTGGTCAGAGGATGTATACAGCAGGAAGGTTGCTTGTCTTACATACAGTGGATGCAGGTTAGATTCCTGGCACCCCAGATGGTCCCATGGGCCCCTCCATGAATGATCCCTGAACATATATGGGTGTAACCATCCACAAAGATGTTTTAAAAGCTGCACTTGGAGCGTCTCTGTCCTAGTTTCTGACTTGGGGTTCTGACTTGGGTTCTTGAGTTCCTTGTCATTGCCTAGGTGGCAGGAGAGTCCTGGTCTCTGATGCCACTCTGGGAGGGATCCTGGAGGCACAGGAGCAGGATGAGAAGCTTTGGATTCTAGATGTCATGTCCCTCCCCACTCCTAATTTGCTGGAGAAGGGAGAAGGGTCTGGAAACGGAGCCAGAGGTGACCATCCCAGGAATCTGGAGCCTGGGAAGCATAGAGGCATGGGAGTACAGTCTCAGGCTGGGAGAGTGAGGGGCTCCTGTCCTTAGGTCCTGCTCACCTTGGGTGACCCTTCACATGCTGTCCACCAGCATCTCCTCCCATGTCCCTTAAGAGACTGGGAGTTGCAAGAGTCCCCCCAAGTTCTCTGCAGGTAACTGAATCCAAGAAGGAGGAGGGCAAGGAACACTCCCATTTTCAGCCAAGTCAGACTGATGTTTTTGGGGGCCCCAGGGACCGACCCTTTCTGATGGGTTCCCAAGGGGCTGGGGGAGTCTCTCAGTAAGGGACTGTGGATCTGATGGTACCCTGGAGTCATCGGTTGACACTGATAACTTCCAGGGCACTCGATCTGGGGTTGCAGAACTGTGGCAGGGAAATCACCTGCACACACATGCTGACTGGAAGTGTCAGAAGGCAAAGTGTCCTGCGTGGCCAAGACCCAGGAGGTTGAGAAGCTGGGTTCCTCCCAGCATAAGAAGGACTGCAGGGTCTGTCCAACCCCCCCTTCGCCTCACACAGCTTACTGGGCATCTTTCCAGCAGGGTACAGACAGGAGGAAGCCCCCATGTCAGCCTGTGGAGGGAAAAAGGAGCTCATTTAGGGGTGGCATGAAGTGGACCCCGCACCCTGAGGCTGGAATCAGCACTTCATTTTCAATCTAGGTTGAGACCCTGCAGCCTGGGGACAAGAGACAAAAGTGAGGGATCAAGAGGACCGGGGGCAGGGCGCTTGGCCTCGTGCCTTACTGCTAGACCTGTGCTCATTTTTCCACCACGGAAGGTCAAAAACACAGCGCCACCATTGCACCCTTCCCAAGGGTTTTCCATCGCCGTTGCTGGTGCCACTGCATCATAGGCTCCAGAACCATCCAGATATCTGTCTCTTTCCGAAAGTATGCTGAGAAGCACCGTTTGGGAGAGCATGCCGAGGAGCAATGACCACCATTACTCTCAGCCCCAGCACCATGGCAAAGAGGGAAATGGTGCAAGAGAAGCAAAGAACACGAGCAGAGGAGAGATGGGACAATGGAGGTAGCCAGGGCCAAGGCGAGCAGCTGGGTCCCTCCAGGTAACACATCGGCACAGTCCACAGAAAGAGGCTGGAGAGAAACCAGAGCAAGAAGGTGTGGAGAATTACAAGTAAAGCCTCCAATAATCCCTTCTGTCTCCAGACACGTGGCTGCTCTTAGGGGGAATCACAGGATCTAGACCCAACCTGTGCCTTGCTTTGGCCAAAGACCACAGCAACATGATGGTCAGCGAACTTCCGGTCCTTGTCCTAAAGGGGTCTGGCAGCTTGCGCTTTGACCTGGGACGAAGCCACCCTGTCACGAAAGCCCTGCCAGCCCACGCCTGGAGAGAGGCCATATGGAGAGCACGCGAGCGCAAGCAGGCCCAGCTGTTCCAACCAGCCCAGCTGGAGCAGCAGGTGTGAGCAGAGCCGTCCAGGAGGCTCCGTCCCAGCCCAGTGTCCAGTGGACTGCAGCTGCCTTAGTGGCCCTGGCCAGTACTCCGTGGAACGGAATTGCCCCGCTGAGCCTGGCTGACCCACAGAGCCACAGGGACACAGTAAATCCTTGCTGTTTAAGCTACTGCTGCTGGTTCGGTTCTCCGGGTGGCAACGGATAACCTTAGCTGTGACTCACGAGTAACTTTTTGGAGAAAGGGGAAAGCAGATCAGGTCCCATCTCAACCCCGCTGGTTTCGGACCAGAACGCTTATCGGTCCCCTGTGCTTTTAAGGCAATGGCTGTTTTTAACAGCCCCTGCGGGCAAGTGGGAAACTGGGGTCAATACCCCAGACTCTGCCATGGACTCACATTGGAGATGGGCCCAGCGAAAGACAAGCAAGCATCCACAACACCCTGGAGTGCTGGCGCCTCCTCAGGGCCAGGCCCTGGCCTCACAGCGGTGGATCCCTTGGAGGGCTGCATTGTGAGGGAGGCAAGTTAAAGGGTTATAAAGCTGAGCCTGAGCCCAGCATGGACCCATTCATGGGTGGCAGAGTACAGGGCGGGGAAGGTGTGACCTCACAGGTACCCCGTCTTCTCCAGACCAGGATATTCCAACTGCTTCCTGGTTTCAGTGGTGTCCTCTGACTGCATCTGGGGGGGAGGGGGAGCGGGTTCAGAGCGCCCAGGAAGGTTCTGGAAGAACATTCTCTCACTTTAGAAGAGGTGAGTCAGGCAGGTGAGGAGCAGGCACGGGGCCGGGCAGAAGTGACATTTTTTGTGGCCAACGGGATACCCAGTGTCTGAGGACACGAGCAGCCACAGCACACAGAGCCGCGAGTTCCACATTCTGGCTTCACACGTGGCTCTTCCTTTCTAAGAGTCATCGCTTCCCCTTTGAAATCCAGGAGTAGCCTCAGGCCAGGCAGAGCCCAGCTCTGTGGAGTTTCCCCTTGTCCTAGAAGGAAAAGCGTTTCATTTCTGCCCCCCCTTTTAATCTTGGAAGCCTTCCTGGGAGAGTTTCGCTTTGAGCTCTGTCTGTGTTGGAAGGAGCGAGGCAGGCAGCTGCGGAATGCTAAGTAGGACATTTTTAGTTTGAGCAGCTACTCTTGAGACACTGCAGTGAGCTTGTCGGGGAGGCGGAGACGGCAGACACAGCACACAGGCGTGCAGCAAACTGCAGCTCTCAGTAACTGCACCGGGTTTCGGCGGGGATCCAAAAGCATCATGACAACCTCTAGCAGGAAGAAATGGAAACTTCCAAGGGCAGGTGAGGATGGTTGCTTATACAATGTGAGGATGGGAAATGGTGTTCGGATGCGGGGAACTGCACAGTGGGGATTAGAGAATCTGAGGGCCCCACCTCCTAGGTTTGGGCCAGCTGGAAGGGGCAGAGTGCCCTGCAGAAAGATGGACGGAAGACATTCAGAGCCCAAGGGACAGGGCAGTGTCCCTGGGGCAGCACATCTGGCTGGACTGACAGGAAGCCATCTCACACGTGCACAGTAGTAGGCCTTAGAAGGTCTTGGCACAAGTGCAATAGCAGAGCTGCCAGGCAGAGTGACAGGAAGACCATGAAGATTGTTCTGGACTGGACCTGGGTAAGACACTGTGAAGCCCCATTCATTCACCTCGAGTGTGCACTGTCTTGGAGAAGTGACAACTGCACAGGGGGAAAGGCAGGGCTAAATACTAGAAGTTTCCCAAGGTCCTGTCCAGCAATGAGCAGAGGAAAGACCCTCATGAGGAGCCAGGGACCCTCCTTCAGCTCCCGGGAGCTCAGCTGGGTTGAGATTACACAACTAGCAAGTAACAGCCAGAGTTGGGGGCGGGGCGGGGCAGGAGACAAACGCTCAGGGGTGGGGAGACAAATGCTAGGAGTGGGGAGGGGGGCTGGGGACAAATGCCCAGGGCGCCCCACCCCCCTCCTGGGATCTTTGTTCTCTTCCCTGATGACCCAGAGGTGAGGGCACCTGACAATGGGACTGTCCCCCGGATCCTTCTGCCTGGCCACCTGCCCACCTTCCACTGCCCCTCACTAATGATCTAACTGTAGGGTGATAAGCAGAACGGGCTCTGGTAGGGAGGAGGTAGAGGAGAGTTTCACTCCCACCCAAGCATGGTGGAGCAGCTGCTCTATGACAAGCCCCGTGCCCTGTGCCAGGGGCAAAGAAGGAGAGCAGGCCTGCCTCTGAGGTGCTTCTGTCCAGAGGCAAGGTGGCCACATAGACGGATGGCACTTGGTTCTCCATGGATGAGTGGGATCTGAGTCTGGGCTCCGCGAGAACACTGGAGTGTCACAAAGAGACGCATGGGGCTGGAGCAATAGTACAGTGGGAAGGGTGTTTGTCTCACACATGGCCAACCCAGGTTTGATCTCTGACATCTCCTATGGTTCCCAGAGCACTGTCAGGATTGATTCCTGAGTGCAGATCTAGTAGTCACCCTTGAGCACCACCGGGTGTGGCCCTAAAACAGAAACAAGAAAAACAGAGAGTGACACATCTTGGGCCCCTTAGAGAGCTTCCATTCCAGTGGGAGGCGGGCCAGAAGGCAACCACACCCATAAAGGTCATGGTCTGTGGCACAAAGGACCAGGAAAGAGGTGATAGGTAAGGGGACAGAGAATGAGACATTGGCATTGGCACCTGCTGTGGAAAGATGAGGGGACCTGTCCAGCAAATCAATGTTTTACTTTCCAAAGTTTGAGGAGGTTGAGCAGAACCTCTGGGGAAGGGGAAAATTATGAAAGGGGTGGGCAAGGTCATGGCGCACGCACTGGTTCAGCAGACAGGACACCAGGTTTGGCTGATGATGGCATGAGGTGGGGGGGGGGCAGGATGGTGGAGCAAAGGCAGGTGGAAGCTCCTCTCGGGATTGGTGGGAAGATTTGATTCCAAGTCTAGCCCATGACCCCCATTTCTAGTCTGGGAACTTTGAGGTGTTAGAGCTGAGGGAGCTCTCAACTTAGTGTGTCCGATGCAGGGCTCTGACACCCACTGGCAAGTGTGATGTGTCCCCTATATCCCATCCCCAGGTCCCAGATGGAGTTAATGGTACCCTCAAACATAATACTGGGCCAGGGTCTTAGAATCAGAGACGGTCCAGGAAATGGTGTAAAAGATGTAGGAGCCAAGAGATGGTCCAGACTTTTGCCTTGCATGTGGTCTCAGGTCCCTAAGCACCATAGGGTATGAATCCCCAAGCCCTAAAAAAAAAAGAAACTCATACAAGACCCAGGACTCAATGTCACCTGTCCTTCAGCTCCTGAAAGTCCGTGTGGAGCAACTCTCTCTGTTTCCTTCCCGCTCCTCACTTGTCTTCTCTGCAGAGAGACTTCTTCCAGGAATAAGTGTTCAGAGCCAGCGTTACTGCTGTAACATTGACCTCAGCAGTTCCGGAGAACACACGGGAAGCACAGCCGCGCTGGAATCAAGAAACTCGAGAGCTTCTCTGGTTCAATCTCTCCTTCCCCGTTCTATTTTTTAAAAACCGACTTCGCAAAGTGATCTAGTTGCCAAGTGTCTGAAAAGGGAAGCAGCAGAGAAGCGCCTTCTGGGGTAAGCGAAGAGAATTACATAAACCACAGTAAATTTAGTCTGAAATGGCACTGCCAGCCATACGGGAGGAAGCTGCCCTTCTCTTCTGCATGAGCCACATTCAAGTGCCCAGGATCCAGAGTCCCCATTCTGCCCACAGCTCAGGGACACCGTGGCATGCAGAGGTAGCCCATACCATTGGGCAGAAGTTCTTCCCGTGTGCTTGTAAGACCCTGCTTTGGGCATTGAGTTTTAAACCAAAGTTTCTCTTGGTATTTATCCACTATCTCTTCTTCACCTTCTAACTGGAACTTGGGCTCTTGCTGAATCCTGGGCTCAGTGAGGTCAGAATTCCCTCTTCTGGGGGTTTTCTGAGTTCCATCAACCTCCTGAAGGAGGCGATGTCTATGGAAGCTTCTGGACTGAAAGGAGGAAGTGCTAAGACTGGGATAAGGATGTCAGGCCCAGCTCAGCCAGTGTGTAGCTGTGTGACTTTGGGAAAGTGACAGAATGTCTCTAGGACTGTTTCTCTGTCAAAGGATGATGGCCACCGTATAAACCTGCCTGCTTCTAGAGCAGTACTGGTGCTCAGTGGAGAAAATGCCTTTGTAGGTTTTCCTGGCAAAGTCTGGGCCCAGAGTCATTTTGAAAACAGGGTGGGCTACATTTATGGGCACTTTCTTTTCCGTTGTTCTGGAAACAGGTCTTTCTGGGAGACACTGATTTTCTCCAAAGGATGCTGTGTTGTGTGGCCTTCATCTGCAGCCCCTATAAAACACGCTTCATTCACTCTCTCATTCAACAGACACGAAGTGAGTGTCTATAAGCCCAGCACTGAAACATACTCCGATGATGAACAGGAAACTCAGACCCCGTCCCTGTGCTGTTCTGCTTTGTGATGCAGTTCCTGAGAAATGCCATGCCCGAGTCCTGTACAGGCCAGGCCCTTCTAAGCCGCCCAAAAGCACAGAACACAGAAAGAACTGTGGCTAGGTTCATGTGGGATTCCCACAGCAGCTCACAAACTTGGGAGATACCCAACAAGGACAGTCACTCAGCCCTGGGTGGTCCCTGGCACCAGCCAATCCCTAGCGTAGGGGTCTACCAAGGCAGGTGGGAGCCATGAACTCTGAGTAGAATCCTCCCCTCAAAAGACAGACCCGATCTAGAGGACACCGCCCTGACCTGAATCGCAGAGCAAAGCCAAGGCCAAATATGAGAAAAGTTTGGTTAGGGAGGCCAAAAGGACTGGAGAACCCCAATAATTGTTCTCTAGCCCTGTGGTGGCTTACTGATCCCTCCTTCCCTCTTCCATCTCAGAGAGAGGAATGGGGTGTGAGGCAGCAGAAATGCAGTAATCGACACCTTCTTTTGGGGGGAAGTGGGGAGCTAGCTCTTCTCACTGGGCCAGTAGTTCAGTAGTTCTCTGAACTCTCCAGCTTGAAATCAAGCCGGAAACTACAACTTTCTCCCACCCTTTCCCTTTCCCTGGAAGAAGAAAAAAAAATTCAAAAGCCCAGATTAGTCATAGATAAGAGGACTCATTTTCCCTGAGTCTGAGTTGTAACATGACTAAACTGGATGGCCCTTTGCCTTATGTGTGTGCCATATGCTCAACGCCTTCCCCAGGGCTGGCCTCCAAGTGACATTTGATAAATTGTACAAGTCTGCGAGGTACAAAGATCAAAGGACAGCGAGAAGGCCCTGCCACTGCTCCACTCACATTTCTGGGAGACCTCATCAGGCCCAAACGACTTTGTCTATAGGATTGAGTTCTGGAGCCTTGGCCAGTCACTGTCCACCTTTTGCCTGGGTCCCACCCAGCTCCTCAGAGGGAGTGGTGGAGGGAGAGGAGAGGGGATCTGGTCTGGACCTGCACCTGGACCCTTCCCGTACTTGGGATCTCGGTTTATTTGAAACAAAGAGCTGCAGTTAGGGACTTTTTGTCCTTACAGTTCTCCCCCATGACACACCCCATCACAGAGAGACTCCCATCCCAATGCATATGAGATGCCAGGCGGGTGTGGAAGCTTTCCCACCGAGCAGGCAGGAGGGTTTTGGCTCCAATTCCTTGAGCAGAGATGGGGGGTGGGGGAGGCAAGAGCATCATAAGAATGTCTAACTTCCCTTCCGGGGGGTGAGTGAGCTATGGTGAGCTGCCAGAAGGGACAGTCCCCTGTGGTAGGACAAAAATAGACTGAGGGGACATTTCCAGATTCCACTGGAGAAAGACGAAGTTCTTCCTCCCCACATTTCTCAGAGTGTGTGATGGGCTGAGTCTCATCCGAGGCAGGAGGAGACACTAGGAGTGGGGTGCTGGGGGTGTGGGTGACATCATGGCAGGGGGAGGGAGCGCTGTGATATCACAGACATGTGGAAACTTCCTGGGTGAGAAGTCTGGGGGAGGACTAAAGAGCTTGGGAGCCTATTTCTGGCTTTAATAACAGCCCTGGTGACAACCAACCACACAAGAGGGGCGCAGGCAGGCGGGTCTGTCAGGAACACTGGCACCTCCTGCTTGGAAAGTCGATTCTGCATGAGGTCCTGGTGACTTCTCATGTGGGGCTGGGGTAGGGACTGTGGGTTGCGTGTTTAGTAGTGAAAAGGTGCAGAGGCCTGAATAACGAAGGAAAGCAGAAGAAAACTGGTGCTGTGACCAGGCACCCAAGGGGATCCTGAAATCCAATGGAAGCAGCTATGTTCGGGGCTCATGGAAGAAGAAGCCCCCAGCTTGCATCATCCTTGAGACACTTACTGAACCTCTTGGCCTTGGCTATCTCCTCTGCAGAGGGGGAACAATAGCAGCGGTTTCTTGGCAGGACTGTCAAGATGAAACAAGCCAATACATACTGTAAGAGCTTAGGCTGAGACTCCGCTTACAGACGACACCTAAGAAGAGAGATCTCTTGTTATGTTGGAGTGGAAGGGGGCCAGAACTGAGCAGCCCCCCAGTACTGCTGGGTGTGACCCAAAAGGAGAGAGAAAGAGAGTGAAGTGTGTGTGTGTGTGTGTGTGTGTGTGTGTGTGTGTGTGTGTGTGTAGGGGGTGATGAGGGAGAGAAAAGAGATAAAATGGAATAGCAAACAGAACATTGAATTTTAATGCTGATCTGCCAGTGACCAACTCAATGTCTCTTTAAGCCTCAGTTTCCTCCTTTTCAAGAAGCTGATGAGACTCGAGAGTCTCAGCTCTGTCACTCTAACTCCTTGAGGCAACTGCCTATGTAGAGCTGGCACAAGTCTACTTTGCTCCCAATTATTGCCTTGGGCATCCCGGCCTACAACTCAGCCATCAGGAATGTGGAATGTGGACCTCTGAGTCAAGGTCTGGTCATTCACTCTCTACTCCCCAACACAGAGCAAAGAGACCCTGAGGGGGACTACTGGGCAGTAAGTCAGCAATAACTGGGACTGAATCAAGTCCTGTAAAATCCAAACAGTCCAGCGGTCACGGGAGGGCAGTTCATGCAGCTTGGGAGGGAGGGAAATGAACAAATCATGAATCTAATTCCTAGTACATGATGTGGTCAAGGATAAACCCCGCTCTCAGTGACTGTTATATGGCAACGTGAAGCCCAGGGCGAGTTTGGGTTAGATACATGTGAAAGTTCAATGAATAAAACATAAAGGGATCAACCCCCCTGACTGGAAAACAGGAAGGCAGGCTAGTTGTCCATCAACAAAGAAAAATGTCTTGATAAAGAAGCTGGTGTGTGTGTGTGTGTGTGTGTACACATTGCAAACCCAGCTCAGAGAATATTAGACATGATCTAGTCATTGGGCAGAAATTGTGTGGCACAAATGATAGAATTCTGGTCACAGAAGTCAGTGTCCTCCCCCTCGTGTAATGGATTCAGACAGGGAGAGGAGAGGAGAGGGGGCAGAGTGAGAGGAAGAAGAATGCGGAGTTTCCAATGGGTCATTGCCCGGGGCTTCCTCTCAACTCCAGCAGAAGATAGAGTGGGAGGAAGAGATGGCTGAGGGTGCTCTGCAGAGCTTCGGGCTAGCAGGTGGCCAGGGAGAGTGAGTCCGGTTTGCTGCTACTGAAAAGAAATTGGGAAGCCAACCCATTTACCTGGCCCTGCCTGCTGCCCTCCCAGAGCATGATGCCAACGCTGTCTGAAAGGAAGGGCACAGGGAAAGGCATCCAGGTAATTGCTCACTCATTCGCAGATCTGTCCCGGTGTCTTGAGATGCTGCTGTATGGCAAAAACTATGTCAGTGCTTCAGACACAGAGAAATGAAGGCTCTGGGTGGTGGAGCGGAGAGTCCACAGGGAGTCTGTCTGCACACATCCTGAGTGCTGATATGTGCCTATGTGTATACTTGTGTATTGCGGGTACCTGTACTGTGGTGTGTGTGAGTGTGCCTGTGTTGTATGTACCTGTGTGCTATGGTATATGTGTATCTGTGTGCTATGGTATGTGTGTACCTGTTTTGTGTTGTATGTGGACCTGTTTGTTGTATGTTCCTGTGTGTTGTATTACTTTTACCTGTATGTTGCGTGTAGCTATACTGTGGTGTGTGGGAGTATACCTGTGTTGTGTGTACCTGTGTGCTTTGGTATGTACATACCTGTTTTGTGTTGTGTGTGGAAACTCTGTGTTGTCTATTCCTGTATGTTGTATTATTGTGTACCTGTATATTGCATGTAATTGTACTATGGTATGGGGGGTGTACTTGTGTTGTGTGTATCTGTCTGCTATGGTACATGTGTACTATTTATTGTTTTGTATGTGGACCTGTGTGTTAGTGGACCTGTGTGTTGTATTATTTGTACCTGTGTGTTGCATGTACTTGTACTGTGATGTGGGGGTGGTGTGCCTGTGTTGTATGTACCTGTGTGCTATAATATATGTGTATCTGTGTGCTGTGGTATGTGTGTACCTGTTTTTGTGTTGTATATGGACCTGTGTGTGTACCTGGGTGTTGTGTTATTTGTACCTATATGTTGTGTGTACCTGTACTGTGGTGTGCAGGGTGTACCTGTGTTATGTGTACCTCTGTGCTTTGGTATGTGCATACCTGTTTTGTACTGTATGTGGACCTGTGTCTTCCTCTGTGTATTATTATGTATGTGTATACTGTGTATAACTGTACTGTGGTGCATGGGGGAGTGCCTGTGTTGTGTGTATCTGTGTGCTTTGTTATGTATGTACTAGTTTTGTGTTGTATGTGGACCTGTGGGTTGTAGGGACCTGAATATTGTGTTGTATATATACCTATGTGTTGTGTATCTATTTGTTGTGTGTGCCTCTGTATTGTATTCTGTGTGCCCGTGTGTTGTATTATTGCATACCTGTGTGGTGTGTGTGCCTGTGTTTTGTTTTATTCATGGACCTGTGTATTTGTGGACCTGTGTGCTATGGGGTGTGTGGGGCCTGGTTTCCATCAGTGCTGTGTAGCGTGCTGTCCTCTCTCGGATCAGGGTGGGTGACAGCCCTGCCATCTGTTCCCTGGCCATCCATGATGCTTCTGCGTGTCCTTCCATCCTATCCTGTCTCCTGTCCAATTTGGGCCCGGTGATGAGGCGTGGGATGCAGAGTGGGGGAAGCCCCCCGCTGCTCCCCTAAGAAGCTATTTCCATTTTCACCCACTGACAGGGGGTGAGAAAGGCCTTTCCTGGCAGGCTGGCTTGTGCAAATGAGAAGAAGCTCCTCACCTCAGGTCTCACGGAGTGCACGGCCCGGCGAGCAGACATGCAGACAAGGGTGTGGCCCCTAGTTCTACGGGGAGCCCTCAGGTTCCCCAGACCGCAGTACAGTTACATACAATATACAGGTACACACGATCTACAGCCCAGACTCGGGGCAAGATCTCCTGTGGAAACCTTCTCCCTCTCTGTGATTCGCCTCCCCCACCATCCCCTCTGCTTGCTGCCAGAAATCAGACTGAGAGCAACTGCCATGAGTCCAGCCTTCGGGCCAACCCCTGCCCTTCAGGTCCCCACATCCAGGGACACAGGGAGATTTAAGGAAGACCTTAGAGAGAGCGAAAAACAGTAAGGAATGGACTGCCTGGCCGTCGGAGCCAGCATCTGTCACCCTCTTCATGGGACATCATCTGTATGAGGGAAGAAGGGTCTGAAGGGCTGGGGGTCCAGGCAGCAGAGGTTTGGGCCTACTGGCACTGGATCTGGGGGGAACTCTGTCCATGTGCATGCATCCTTGCACTGCGGTGCCTGACCCCAAGCTTCTCCCCGTCTGCCCCGCTGTCACAGGAATAACTCTCTTACCAAAGTTCACTATCTCCGTCTTATTTTACAATGGATCACTGACAATGGCCTGCCCACCCCAGAGGGAAGAGCAGAGGGCAGAGCACTCAGAGGCTTGTCCTTGGACCTTGGATGCTGGCCCTGGAAAGCAGGGGATCGTGCTATCCAGTGCGCACAGCTCACAGCCTTGGGCACTTTCCTGTCTTCCCTGCCTGTTTGCATCAATGGGCAAATTGAATCACGAGACACATTTGTGCAAGGCTTGCCTTGTTCTGCTTATCTTCAGCAGCCAGCCCGCTGCACCCTACTGCTGGCCTGGAGCTCCTGGGGGTGGCAACTGGCCCAGGATTACACAGCTGCTCGGAGGCAGGATCAGGAGTGTTGCCCAGGGCGCCATGGCAGAGCAGTATGCTCTTAGCCTCAGAAATCTCTGGTTCTCTTTAATTGACAAACAGGAGACAGGAGTGAAGGCTGCATTCACCTGCTTGCTTGGTGGGGTCAGCACTTCCGCAGCTCCTCAAGCACGGGCATGCATACGTGAGCTCAGAGTCTAGCCAACAGCGGTCTAGGAATCCCTCTCCTCTCATTTTATATTCCCTCTAACTCCAAGCCAGGGATGCTCAGTAAATGCCTATTGGATGAGTGAATGAAAACCAGTGGCTGGGTCCCTTCCAAAGATGCCTGAGGTCTTCACTAAAGTCTCGATTCTGAGGCCCAATGAAACCATTTACAGGGAAAGAACAAAGAGAGAAGAACGCATGATAAAAGTTAGTCCCAAGATAGGTACTTGAATGTGTATTATCTTAGCTAACCTCAAAAATGATACCACCAATTAGCAGGCATCAACTCCTAAAGGAGTGACCCCACCACCCCTTCCTAGGACCCTTCAGATGGGCTTTCTATCCAGGCCCCTGGATGATAAACTTGAACAGGCTTACAGCTAGACATCCGTTTCTGCTTCTACATTTATCCCCAGATGATCAGAAAAAGAAAACAACATCAGAACTTCTGAGGACCAAAAGCTCAGAATCCTAAGCTTGCTGCCTCCCCCTTTGTGAGCTGAAGAAGCAAGAGAATATTAAAAGGAGCGCATGCAGGAAGCTAAAAATATCTTCAAAGCTTATGTAAATTCAGTGCACATCAAGGCACTGGCCTTTGGGTTCCAGCTGTTCTCCGGACTGACTTAGATGCCCTTGACGCTGAGAGCCAGACAGTCTGAGAACCCGCCGATCATTTGAAACCTTGAAAAAAAAATCTCCCTAATTGTGGTCCATGTTTCAATGGATAGCCCTTGGGAGATGAGCTCCAAAAGGCTAATGAGGCCGTTGAAAAACCCCCAACACCACCCAGACTCTTGGGAGAACAGTGCCAGGCCAGATATACCCATCCTGGGAAGAATGGGCACCTTTAAGAGGAAAGAACCCCTGACCATTACATGTTCATAGGAAGGGAATCAGAAGATCAGTCAATCAACACCCAAATTTCAATCAATAGAACAGTGCATACAAGTCCCCATGCCATGCCTCTGACCAACACCACACAGAAACAATTCCTAATCGAGAACCCACCTTCTCTGATACAATCCTGAACTTGACCTTTTAAAATAATGCCAAGTTCAGGAACACAGTTGACTTCGTGAGTCAGTCTGGCGGTTTGGACACGTTTAATGGTTCTGGTTCCCTCACAGCTGACACTTTCCCTTCCTGGGTCACATAGGAAAATGAGAAGGGTGTCACTTCCCCCAAAGGCCACAGCTGAGTGAAGTGACTCAGAACAGGAAAGGGGGATGTTCACTGAGCACATCTTAACCCCAGGTGACCTACAGCCAGCTGGGCACACACTGGACTTCTCCGTTTGGCAGCCGGTTCTCACAGAGCAGGATTCAGCTCTCAGGTTCTCGGCATGCTGCGGCCAGGCCAGGAGACAAGGAGCTTTGAAAGCACAGACGACACTCTTCCTGACATCAGAGCACGGACACGAACCAGGTGGCCAATTACTCGCAGAAAGAACAGCTCAACATCAATTGTGCTCGATTCGCTTAGTCACATTCGACAGGGGCTATTCACCATCCAGATGGATCCGATTTGAATATCTCCATTGAACACAGGGCAATTCACTGCATGTCTTGCAGAGACTGCCTGCCAGCTCATTCCTAATGTGCCTGGGAGAACCAAGTCCTGGCCCACATGAGATATGCTTAGCAAGAAGAGCAAAATAAAAGGCAGAAACTCAGACTCTTCCGAGTCAGCATCCATCATCTCATGGTATGGTTAGAACTTCAAGTATACACTGAGATTCTGGTCACAGAATATGGAAAGGTATAAGACAATGGTGGCCAGTCTTCCAGAAGGTGTTGTTTTAGTTTAGTTTTGTATTTTTGGTGGGGGGTAGGACCCTAAACCCAGCAGTGCTCAGGGTTTACCCCTGGTTCTGCAATCAGGGAATCACTTATTTTGAGGCTCCTGTGACCGTATAGGATGTGGTGGGTTGACCACATGCAAGATGCCTTCTTCACCGTACTATGGCTCCAGCCCTGAACCTTGCAAGGTGGACTGGCTCCACCCGGGTTGACAGCAGTTCAGGTGAGTTGCCTTATTTCTCACCATCTGGGAATTAGCACATGTGCTCCCCTTCCCAGACTCCTCCCCAAGACAAGAGCTTCTGTACTGCATTATTTCACTGAGAAATGAGGAGCTGATGTATTGGGAGTGGGTATTCTGAGCCAAAGTTCCTCTTTTCTCCATTCAGATACAGCAAACTGGTTGACAACTGGTTAAGTAGAGCCACATATGTGCATGCAGTGTCTCTTCCACCCCAACACACACACACCATGTTTTCTAAAATGCAGCTATGAATGATCTTGTTTTTTTGTTTGTTTTTTTCTTTTTTGGGGGGGTCACATCTGGCGATGCACAGGGGTTATTCCTGACTCATGTACTCAGGAATTACTCCTGGCGGTGCTCGGGGGACCATATGGGATGCTGGGAATCGAACCCGGTTCGGCCGTGTGCAAGGCAATCACCCTACTGGCTGTGCTATTGCTCCAGCCCCAAAGCTATGAATGATCTTAATTCGAGCCCTCTACTTTCAGGGTTGCCATAATCCTGCCAAATCTCACTATCACCTGTCTGGTTTCACTCATTTACTGTATCTCCTGGACACAGAGAATGTCTGAGTTTGTCAAATTCCACCATAGTTGAAATGACTCACAAATGTATATGCTGGAGCAACAGTTGGCTCCTATGGGTAACACATTGGGATTATAAGCAGTAGGAAAATTCACAGCAACAGCAGATCATCTGATTCTCCCTTCCCCCCCCCCCCAGCTCAAACTACATGGGCAGAAGGGAGAGGAGAGATTCTAGCATTCGTTCTAACTCTAACTTTGCTGCTGCTCTTCTCAGACACAGTAAATTGTTCGTGGCTGTTTGATTCAGCACTGCATAGGTCTGGTCGGACGGTCGAACCAGAATCCAAGCAACCGAGGGGCTTCAACAATGGAGCTCTCTTGCTCTTAGTTTTGGAGACTGGAAGCAAACACATTGGCTAACGTTTCTAATGAGACATCTCACCTTCATGTTGTGTGGTTTCACAAATGCCTGAATTGTGTGTAAAGGGGCAGGGGTGAGAGAACATGTACTCTTTTATTTCTTCTATGAAAATATCTGTCCTCCTGGAATAGAGATGGCACTTTGAGCCCATTGTCTAAATTAAATAGACCCTAAAAGACCCTAGATGCAAAATTAGTCACATAGGAGTTAAAGCATTAACATATAAACTTGGAGGGCACATGGTTAAGTCCATTAAAGGGTTCTAATGAGCCGGCTGTTGAGATAGTACAGCACACATGCTTTGTATGTGGCCAACCCCCATCGGATCCCAACCACAGTCCCCAAGCATCACTGAATATTGTCCTGTGGGCCCTGAGCATTGCTGGGGTGACCCTTGTGGTCCCTTGTACCACAAGGCCTGGGCAGCACTGCCTCCTTGGACCTTCCTTGACCCCCTGGTCCAGTTGACGGAGTTTTCACTAGGAGTGGCCCCCTGGTCCCAGGAACACCACTTGGAACAGCAAAAGCACAAAATAGAAAGTAGAAAGTCCTTCTGCAATACTGCAAGCGTGCCCGCATTGGGGCAGTGTCCTCCACAGCCAGGCTTCCTGTGCCTGCATAAGGACCCGGAACCAGAGGGAAGGTTCATGCTCATCAGAATGCCTGACCTGCAGGCATGACTGACGGAGAAAGTCTGACTGGAAGCTTCTTTTATTTGTTTCTATAGTGAGCAAGTCGCAGCTTTTCCCATTGCGCAATAAGCTATAGGAACAGCTTGATAAGAACAGCCCAAGATAACACTTGGAACTGTCAACCCTGCTTGCTGACTTGGGATGGGCTGTTGTTTCATACGTTGTTTCTTCTCAGCCTCCACAGACACACAATCTGAGAGTGAGTTTCCTCTACTTTTCCTGGTATTTTTATTCTCACCCACTTATCTGTGTTGCTTCTCCAAGGACTACTGTTCTCACATTGCTAAATCCCCCCCCCCCACACACACACACACATAGACTCCATTTGTCTTTCTGTAGAAGAGGCAAAGAGAAAATTTGCTAGGGAAAGATGGTTCCACACTGTGTCTCCATAGAAATGTCCTCACAAAAATAAGATTCAGCATTCACTATGAGATTATTTTACAGTGAGAGACCAGAACAAAGAATGATATGTGGTTTTTCCGCATGGCAGCTTGTGAAGATGCTCATCGTATGACTCCTTGAGTTTCTCCTTGAGTTAAATGCTAAGAAGCAGATTGTTCTTGCTGATAAATGGGATGATAAGAAACTCATCATGTTTAGTTCTATTCTTTGGCTGCCTGTAAACTCACAGTTATGTTCTTTGCTCAGTGGTAATTATTATCCTGAACTAAAGATGTCTTATAAATTATCTTCTTTGTATGTTACTGGATTCACTTATTTATCCTTAGTGTGTATTTATCTTCTATATGAGCCATCTCTTTCCTGGGGAAATGAGTGAGGTATCTTCATAAATAGCACTTTCGTGACTGAGTCAGAGACAGAATCCAGGGATCAAAGCCTTATCCCCAAACCAATTTCATTACCCCCATTCTGGGATGGTTCCAAGCCTACCCTTAGTCTCCAGAAATGGATGTTGGAACTTTTAACACTGTAAAAGGCTCTCGAATTTAAAACTGAGCAAAGGCTTGTTAACAGTTGTCAGACTCTCTTGTAGCACAATAAAAAATCCAAAATCCCCAAACCAGCATAATCTAAAACAACAGAACACCCATGTTTCAGCTTCTCTTTCAATTTCAATCTAGCTCCCACACTCCAGACCTGAATTTCCTATTTTATATCCTGGACAGCTCCTTTTTGAACACACTAGCAGCTTCTAAACCTAACAGGCATAAAACTTAATTTCTTTTTTTTTTTTTTTGGCGTTTGGGGTCATACCCGGTGATGCACAGAGGTCACTCCTGGCTCTGCACTAGGAAATTACTCCTGATGGTGCTTGGGGCACCATATGGAATGCTGGGGATTGAACCCAGGTCGGCCACATGCAAGGCAAACACTATCGCTCCAGCCCAAAGCTGAACTTTTTTGATGGCATACTCGTTGCCACAGATTTGTTTTCTTCTTTATTTTCTGTTTCAGTTTTCAAAGTCACTGTCCCCTGAGATTCCTGAGTCAGAACTCTTGATTGTTTCCCTCACATACAGTTGGTCCCCAAATGCTACAGAAGGAGCCTTGGAACTTGATCCCACCCCTGAATCCCCAATATCCCTGTCGACACACAGGATGTGCTGGGCTGAATCTGTTATAACCTTCTGAGTATTTGTTCTGCCACCACATCTTTCTCTTCACTCTCATAGTGCCTTCAGACATCTTCCTAGTCTCTTTGTTTCAGAACCTTCACAGAACCCTCACTGCCTGTAAAATAATTGACAAGTACATGAAGCAGAATGGTCAATAATCGACAATGGCATAAAATAGTTCCCTGCAACATAATTCCAAATTTTCCCAGTCTCATCTCTCATTTATTGCTAGGACCCTCATGGTGGAGATGTTCTCCTGTTTAAAGCAAGAGAGGTCCTTTCAGATGGTGCTTCTCTGTCAGGAATACTGGCCACATAGTCTACTCCTCAAAGTCTTATTTTCCACTATTTACTTCAAATGTCTACAAGAATCTGGACATTTACCCTCCAGTTAAAACTTTCTTGATTTGTCTACCTTTCCTCAGCTGCTTTTTAAAGCATGTTTTCCATTTAAGATACAAGTATATTTCAACATATGCTAATGAATAAATTAAATATGGCACACCAACAAAAGGAAAGATAAAAATCATATAATCAGATCAATAGATGCAGAGTCAACACAATTTATGATACAAAATTCTCAACAAATTTAGGATAGAAGGAGTTACCTCAACAGAAAACAAGCCATGTATGACAATTACTGCCTGCATCAGACTAAATGGTAAAAAAGATAAATAAATAAAAGCTTTTCTAAAATAAAGACAGAGGGATAACTGTTACCTCTGGTGTTTCAACAGAGCATTGGAATTTTAGACCAACCAATGAAGAAATAAAAATAAATAAAAGAAATCCAAATTTAAAAAAAATAAGTAAATCAATCACTATTTAGGACATATAAGACATGGAAAATCCTGTAGGCACCATTCAAAAACTATTAAAAACAATTAACCAATCAAACTACCAAAAAAGATCACTATAAAATGAACCTGTTGTATTTCAATACGCAAACAACAAGCTATAAGACGAAGTAATCAATAAAACAATCCCATTTACAATCGGGTCAAAAATAAGCACCTGGAAATAACACAGGGGTTGTGAAATACACACTTTGAAAATTATAAACAGCAGTTAAATTAAATAGAAGGAAACAAGGAAATGGAAAGATACCCCAGTTCATAGATTGGAATAAGAATGCTAAAATGGCTATCATGGCCAACACATCATACAGATTCAATGTGATCCATATAACTATCCTACTGGCATCTCTTGAAAGCAAAACTAATGTTACTGAGATTTGTATAAACCTACAGAAGAACTAAAATTGACAAAGCCTCATAATAAAAAAAAGAAAAAGGGGGGCACCAAATGCCCCACCTTCAAATTATATCACAATGGCATGCAATGAAGAACATGTGGTATTAAAAATATGAAAAACATACATAAATCCATGGAATAGAATTGAGAATCCAAAACTAAATCCTCTCATATATGAATAGTTAGCTTACAACAAAGGAGCCAAGTGCATAAAATGGAGAAAGCAAAACCTTGGTAATAAATGGTGTGGGAATTAAAAGACAGGAGCATAGGAAATAATAAAACTGCATAGTTACATTACACCATGCACAAATGTTCATTCAAAATGGATGTTATACCAGAAACTATCAAATTAATTGTTAGAAACAGAGGCAAACACTCCAAGGTACTGGCTTCAGTGCGGTTTTGGGGCACTGGACTTCAAAGATAGGGGAAATAAAAGCAAAAGTAATTCCATCAACATAAAGAGCTTCTTCGCTTTCCGCTGCTGCTGCTGCACGAGCACGATCCCGAGGCCAACTGAACTACTTTGGACACCAGCAGCTCCCAGATATGCCTCCAGACTGTGAACTGAGCCACTGCCCCATGCGGCGCCAGCGGGCAAGGGTTTCTCTCTCTCAACCCTTCCTTCCTGGGCACAGCATGGCGATCGCCACTTTTTGAGCACAAAATGGAGGTACCAGTCGGGCTGCCAGTGGGACTCGCAGGAGATCCCAGGGCGTGGGGATACTGGCCCCGCCCTCTGCAGATATTTAATCCCAGCGGCCACACTTGTGCAGCCTTTCCACTGCTGCTGCTGCACGAGCATGATCCCAGAGGCCAACTGAACTACTTTGGACACTAGCAGCTCACAGAAATGCCTCCAGACTGTGAACTGAGCCACCGCCCCAAGCGGCGCCAGTGGGCAAGGGTTTCTCTCTCCAGGCTTTTCCATCTTATGAGCACCACAAAAGGGAAGTAAAAGCTTGCAGTGATGCAATTTCTGGCAGAACTTTCCCTGGACTTTATACAGAAATCCAAAACTGTGCGGCCACAACAGCGGCCACACGACCTGATATCTCTTCATTGCCAGCAATGTGAAACGGTTCCTTTTTAGCAGGTCTGACTTTGGGGGGAAACTCCAAACAATAATAGTGAGTTTTTTGTTGAAATATTGAAGGTAATCAAAGTAGCAGCCATTTCTCTATACTGTGAACTAAGCCATAGCCCCACACCAGCCGAAGAGAGGAAATATCCTTCTTTCTTGGTTCTTTTACCTTTTCCGGGAGAAACACAGCGTGGCGTCAGCCATATTATAAGGTCTATTAAGCAGGCACAAACTTGGTGGCGCTGGAATGGGAAAAAAGGAAAAAAAATTATGTACTTGGAACAGAGGGGCACTTGGGCGGTCTCGGGCCTGGGCCTATACCAGTGTACGCTATGCCAAGATTCCACCCGGGTGGCCACACTTTTGTGTGGCCACTTTACTGCTGATCTACCAGAATCAGGAGGCCAATTATACTACTTTTGGTTCCAGAAACTGCTTGCAGCCATGTCTCTAAACTGTGAACTAAGCCATAGCCCCACGCCAACCGAGGACAGGAAATATCCTTCTTTCTCGGTTTTTTTTTTCTTTGTTGGGCGGCATGGCGTCAACCATATTATGAGGTCTATTAAGCAGGCACGAACTTGGTGGTACGGGAAGGAGAAAAAAAAAAGAGTTATGAACTTGGAACAGCGGGACTTCATATCTCTTCATTCTCAGCAATGGAAAACTAATTATCAAATGCTTCCTTGGCAGTAGGGCTGTCTTTTGGGGGGGTGGAACTCCAACAACAATAGTGAGTTTTGTGTTGAAATATGGAATGTAATCAGGTAAAGAGAAAATGAAGCGAAATTTATCAGTTATGCAGGCGGGGGTGGGGGGTCGAGGGGTGGGAGGTATACTGGGGTTTTTGGTGGTGTAATATGGGCACTGGTGAAGGGATGGATGGTTGAGTATTATATAACTGAGACATAAGCCTGAGAACCTTGTAACTTTCCACATGGTGATTCAATAAAATAAATTAAAAAAATAATTATGAATTTATCCAAGTTTCCTGAGCCAGGCTTCTGTCTGGGTTTTCTGCCTTCTTCCAAACCAACTATCCTGCTCATCCTCATTATGGAAGGGGCCCGGCGTGAATTTTCTCATTCTTCGTCCTCAAAACTCCCCATAAGACACATTACCCTCCACTTCTTCTCCGATCAAGAAGTCACCCTGAGGTTCTGGGACCTGGGTATCTACCCTATGGAGGTCACCCTGACCTGGAAGCATGATGGGGAGGGCTTTACCCAGGACACAGGCCTTCAGGGGATGGAAGCTTCTGCACCTCAAAAGAAACAGGGAGGGTTGTGACGGGAGAGAAACTGGGGACACTGGTTTTGTTCAATGTACTCTGGTGGAGGGATGGGTGTTGTAACACTGAATGACTAAAATGTAATCATGAACAGCTTTGTAAGGACCTATATCACAGTGATTCAATAAAATAAAATAATAATAAAATAAATTAATAAACCAAAAAAAGAGCTTATTCATGGAGAAAGAAACTATCATTAAAAATAAAAATACATCTTAGTAAATGTGTGGAAACATACACCACACATCTGACAAAGGTGGATGTCTATGTAGTTCACAAAACACAACAGCAGCAAAACAACCAAAATCAACTAGGGCCCAAAGATGGCTCAGGACAAAGCACCTGCATGAGGCCTAGAGTTTGATCCTGGGCACTGCATTATGTGCACCAAGTTCAATCCCAGTATAACTCTGTTATCACTGGTGCCATCACCAAGTGTACAATCTGCACAGCGAATAGCAACCTTCACAATCACCACAACCTCAGGTCATGGCAACAGCAACAAAGAGGGAAGGAATGGGAAATAAAGATTCATTAAAAAAAAAACAAATAAGGGGGTGTAAAGAGAAGAGCTGAACAGATTCTTCACCAAAGGCATGATGGAAAGAAGTTCCGTATCACTTATTATCAGTGAAATGCAAATCAAAATGGCAACATGGTATCAGTTCACCTCTATGAGGATGGCAAATATTAAAGAATTTCAGAAGTAATAAGTGCTGATGGGTGTATGGGAGAAAAATGTTTTCTATACTATTGGTGAGAATATGACTTGCCCAACTTCTATGGAAAACAATGTAGTGACCTCAAGATATTAAAATTATATCCTAATGAGTCAGAAAGAGAGGGACAGAAATAGAATGACTGCACTCATTTGTGGAACATAAAGTAACAGAATGGGAGAATAACACACAAAAATAATAGATCGGGAGCCAGGAGGATCACTCCACGGCTTGGAAGCTGGCCTCACATGCTAGGGGAAAAGGTAGCTGGGATAGAGAAGGGACCACTAAGCAAATGATACTTGGAGGGCTCGCTCAGGTTGGGAAATATGTGCTAAAAGTAGACTACAGACCAAACATGATGGCCATTTACTACCTGTATTGCAAATCATAACACCCCAAAGGAGAGAGGGAGTAAAAGAGAATGTTCCTGCCACAGAGGCTGGGGGTGAGGGTGGGGGATGAGATGGGTGTGGGCGGGAGGGATCCTAGGAAATTGGTGGTGGAGAATGGGCACTGGTGGAGGAATGGGTACTCGATCATTGTATGACTGAAATACAAGCACGAAAGTTTATAAGTATGTAACTGTACCCCACAGTGATTCATTAAAAATATTTTTAAAAATTATATCCTATGATCCAACAATTCCATTCCTAGGTATAAATCTAAAGAACACAAACACACTAACCTGAAGAGAGCTATAAGCCTATGTTCACTGCAACACCATTTCTAACAGCCAAGATAGGGAACCAACCTCACTGTCCAAAGAAAACTGCACATAGTGGGGTACTATTCTGCTCTGGATGACATCATGGATAGAACATGACAACATGGATGATTGGAGCCAGTAGGGGGGTAATGCAAAGTGAAATAAGTCAGAAGGAGCAAGACAAATACTGGTTGATTTTTCTCATATCTGGGACATAAAGAAACAAAACAAAGGAGTGAAAACAAATGAAAATAAAACCTTGAACTCTAATATGGACTAGGGTTACCACAGTGAAGCTGGAGAAGGCAGGAAGAGTCAAGGGGAGCCACTGGACAGTGGATGGGAGCTGAATCATGGGTGGCAGGTGTGATGAGACAACAAACATTTTGTAGACGTGTGCAACTGTACCCCACATAAACACAGTACTGTAAACCAATGACACCTCCATAAGAACAACAGAATGACAACTGAAATAAAACTGTTTTCCTTATAATGGTGAGTATATGACATTATGACATTATGTATTTGTTAGCAGATCATATAAATGACCCATCATTCTCAGTTCCTTCAGGTTCCAAATGTTTTTCATAGCCAAGATGCCACTCACAGTAAATGACACAATGTAAATGTCCATTAAATATTACTCACATAAGCACTGGAATAGGACAGTGGAGTAAGTGACAAGAAGGGTTGATAAAATATTTCCATGAAGCTGTTTTTCCATGAATTTTTCCAAAATTTTCCATGAAGCTGTTCCAGGATCCTTTATTTAGTCATGGGAGTACAGGAAATATTAAGAGGGTAGACTTGGGTACAACAAACTTTCTATTCACTCACTTCAAAAAGGCTATATTCCAGGGGGCTACTAAGTGAAAAGGGGGTGGTAGGAGGCCAAATAGGTTTGGGGAGCTCTGGTTTAGAGTGGTGAGGAGAGAATCAAAACCTGTTCTAGTGTCTGTCATCTTAGCAACTTTGGATCTCAGGAGCATCTACCTTTAATCAATTTTTTCATTCTTCCTCTGATGCCATCATAACCAACCCTCTCTTCTAAAGAGCATCCTTCTTAGATAAGGGAGCAGGGTGAGTGTGAGAAACAAGCATTGTTCTATTTGGATCTTGTGTCGATAACAGTAAAATGATACAGGTAAGGTGACAAGGTTGGTTGCATTTTCCAAATTTGGTGGCAGGAGTACTTCCCTGGGTCTCCTTGGCACTTCCCCATCAATACCACTCCACTCTCCCCACTTTGAATCTAGGATTACTGCAACCTATAGAGAAAAACAACCCTGAGAAAAGATTGACACATAGAATGAGGAGAAAGAAGAAAGAAAGAAAGAAAGAAAGAAAGAAAGAAAGAAAGAAAGAAAGAAAGAAAGAAAGAAAGAAAGAAAGAAAGAAAGAAAGAAAGAAAGAAAGAAAGAAAGAAAGAAAGAAAGAAAGAAAGAAAGAGAGAAAGAGAAAGAAAGAGAGAAAGAGAGAAAGAAAGAAAGAAAGAAAGAAAGAAAGAAAGAAAGAAAGAAAGAAAGAAAGAAAGAAAGAAAGAAAGAAGGAAGGAAGGAAGGAAGGAAGGAAGGAAGGAAGGAAGGAAGGAAGGAAGGAAGGAAGGAAGGAAGGAAGGAAGGAAGGAAGGAAGGAAGGAAGAAGGGTTAGGTCAGCAAGGTGCCTCCAAAGAAAAAAACAATGGGATATCATTTCACACCAATGGGAATGGCATATGTTAAAAATAAAGCAGTTAAAAAAATACAGCAAATAACTATTTTTGATGGGGGATGTGAAAGGAAGACAGAAAGAAAGAAAGAAAGAAAGAAAGAAAGAAAGAAAGAAAGAAAGAAAGAAAGAAAGAAAGAAAGAAAGAAAGAAAGAAAGAAAGAAAGAAAGAAAGAAAGAAAGAAAGAAAGAAAGAAAGAAAGAAAGAAAGAAAGAAAGAAAGAAAGAAGGCTTAGGTCAGCAAGCCTTCTACATTCCAAGCATGTGTCCAAAGACAGGGACACATGCTTGGAATGTAGAAGTCCAGTAGCACATGGTCCCCAGGGACCCCTCCCCATCTCCCCCACCAAGAAGCATTGCCTTTTAGGCCCCTTTCCACTCCACCAAGAAAACTAAAAAATTCTATTGTGTGATAGCAGAAATTCCGGCCACATGGTTTTGCTCTGTTTTCAAATCAATGCAATTGTTTTCTGCAATGATGTAGAAGATAAAAATAAACGCGGTGAACCAATGAATCTGGCAAGAGATTTCCAAGCAGAATACCTAAGTATCAACTGAGTTATTTTCAGTCATACGAAAGGCAGCATTTGGGGTTAAAAAAAAATTCAAAGGAAATGTAAAGGGTCCAGGACTTGTTGGATTTGTAAATAAGATTATTTATCATTTGTATTCTCTCACAGCAGAAAAGTCTTAAAAACAGAAATGGCTTCAGGGTACAGATCAAATCCAGGGTATGGAATGTGAAAACATCTCAGGATAAATAAGAAGCCAAGGTTGTGGCTATAAAATTTGCTCTTAGAACCTTAAAAAGATTGCACTGATGTATCATCCTCTCTTTCAACTAGAATAAATGGCTCCCAGCACTCTTAGGGGCACCCCCTGCAGATATTTCTTGTTAAGCAATGGGGTTTCTAAGACTGTTAGGGATGCTGCCTTGTAGCAAGCTAACAGACATCATGGGGCAAAGATGGGGCTGATCTCAAAGAGAGTGTGGGTGTGGAGTTTGTGCAAATTTGAGTCAAAGTACAAAGAGGCCATGAGATTTATTTTTAAAGATTTGTGGTATCATTTTTTGATAAAAAGTCAGAGAAAGTATAAAATAAAGACCTTTGAATCCCTACGGTTTACCGGTAGCAAGCATGCAGAGTGGCTGATTTGCTTGCAAACATGGAAGATTCTGCATCAGGAAAGAAGGATGACTTTGAAAGTAGAACTTAGAGCTCAGGGGCAAAGACGGGACCCTATAGAGCACAACTGAAACTTAACTAAGGAGCTGGCAATGTGGGAGAACCTGGCTGGATTTTCCAATCACTATGGGTCCGGGGCTGCTGTGTGCCTTTCCATTCTTCCTCCTTTAGAATGAGATAACTGAAGTGATTATATGATGCTTAGCCCTCCCAGGTGTGTGAAGGAGGGTGCTGATCCCTTTCTCTTTAATTCATAGATCTTCAGAGCAAGACAGACTATCCTTGAAGAATTGCACCGAAGAAGCCCCATTGTCACCTTGACCTAATTTCACTCAGAAGAGCTTAGATTTTTTGAACTGATGCCACAATAGGATGAACTCTAAGGTCTGGGGGGGAAGAGCAACTGCCTTCCTGTAAAGGTGGGTGTGAATTTGTGCAGCTAGAGGCAAACTATGGCAGGTTATATTTTCCAAAGAAGACCACACACTATCTCATACTTTACATGCACCTCTACAATGGAGTTTGGCTACTATGCAATCAAGTAAGGGAACCTAATTCCCTTACTTTGGATTGAGTTGAGCTTGTGATTATTTCAGTCAATAAGGTAAAAAAAAATAATAAGGTGTGATCTCCAAGGCTAGAACAGGGATACAGTTTTGATGGTTACTCTGAGATTTGTTGTAAGAAATCTAGTAGCCCCAAAGCCACTGTAAGAATATCCAGAGACAGAGAGAGAATATACCTGCAGGTGCTCTGACAGCCACATATTGGGTGAGAGACAAAAGCCAGTATCAGCTGCTGAGAGACAAGAAGAGCCATCCCCACTTACTAGGTCACAGCCACTGAGGTCCACCTAGCCGGATAAAAACATCAGGAAATGAAAACCAATGCCACTGGGCTCTGAAAGAATTCCTGACTCACATGATCCATGAAAAAATTAAATAGTATATATATATTATCTATCACTTATAATCTATGCATATTGCCTTTTTCTCTACTAAGAAAGTACCTATTGTAATGCTGATAATTTACCATTTTTTTCAGGTTTTAGCTTTTTTTAAAATTTATTCTTTTATTGAATCACCATGTGGAAAGTTACAAAGCTTTCAGGTTTCAGGTTTAAGTCTCAGTTAAACAATGCTTGAACACCCATCCCTTCACCAGTGCACATATTCCATCACCAAGAATCACCATATACCTCCCCCTTCCCCCCACCTCCCCAGCCCCCCATCCCACATGTGTAACTGGTAAATTTTACTTTACTTTCACTTTACTTTGATTACATTCAATATTTCAACAAAAAACTCACTATTATTGATTGGAGTTTCTCCCCCCTAAAGTCGACCTGCTGAAAAGAAAGCATTTGATAATTTGTTTTCCTTTGCTGAAAATGAAGAGATATGAGGTCGAGAGGCCATACTAGCAGCCTTACGGGTTTGGATTTCTGTATTTTAGTATTTTAGTAACTAAGTCCAGAGAAATATCTGCTAGAAATTGCATCATTGTAAGCTTATACCTCTCAGCTACTTTATATTCCACATATGAGTGCAATCTTTCTATGTCTGTCTCTTTCTGACTCATTTCACTCAGCATGATACTTTCCATGTTGATCCACTTATATGCAAATTTCATGACTTCATGTTTTCTGACAGCTACATAGTATTCCATTATATAGATATACCAGAGTTTCTATAACCAGTCATCTGTTTTGGGGCACTCTGTTTTTTTTTTCCAGATTGTGGTTATTGTAAACAGTGCTGCAATGAACATAGAAATGCAGATGTCATCTCTACTATACCTTTTTGCCTCTCTGGGATATATTCCCAGGAGTGGTATTGCTGGGTCAAATGGAAGCTCAATTTCTAACTTTTTGAGAATCGTCCATATTGTTTTCCAAAAGGGCTGAACCAATCGGCCTTCCCACCAGCAGTGAAGGAGAGTCCCTTTCTCCCCACACCCACGCCAACACCGGTTGCTATTGTTTTTTGGGATGTGGGCCAGTCTCTGTGGTGTGAGATGATATCTCATTGTTGTTTTGATCCGCATCTCCCTCATGATTAGTGATGCTGAACATTTTCTCATGTGCCTCTCAGCCATTCGGATTTCTTCTTTGGAAAAGTTTCTGTTCATTTCATCACCCCATTTTTTGATCGGGTTGGCAGTTTTCTTCTTGTGGAGTTCAACCTGTGCATTGTGTATCCTTGTTATCAACCCTTTATCGAATGGGTACTGCATAAATATCCTTTCCCATTCTGTAGATTGTCTTTGTATTTGGGTCACTGTTTCTTTTGAGGTGCAGAAGCTTCTTAGTTTGAGATAGTCCCATTTATTTATCTCTGTTTTCACTTGCTTGGCCAGTGGCATGTCAGCTTTGAAGATACCTTTGGCTTCAATGTAGGGGAGGATTTTGCCAACCTTGTCTTCAATGTACCTTAGGGATTCTGGTCTGATGTTGAGGTCTTTAATCCATTTTGATCTGACTTTTGTACAGGGTGATAGGTGAAAGTCTAAGCCCATTTTTTTTTTGCATGTAGCTGTCCAGTTTTGCCAGCACAATTTGTTAAACATGCTTTCCTTGCCCCGCTTCACATTTCTTGCTCCCTTATCAAAGATTAGATGATCATATATTTGGGGGTGTGTGTCAGAGTATTCAACCCTGTTCCATTGGTCTGCAGCTCTGCCTTTGTTCCAATACCATGCTGTTTTAATGACTACCACTTTGTAGTAGAGTTGGAAGTTGGGGAGGTTGATTCCTTCCATTTTCTTTTTCCCAAGAATTGCTTTTGCTATTCGTGGGGGCTTATTGTTCCATATGAATTTCAGGAGCGCTTGCTCCATTTCTTTGAAGAATGTCAAGGGTATCCCTATAGGGATCGCATTGAATTTGTACAATGCTTTGGGGAGTATTGCCATCTTGACAATATTAATTCTTCCAATCCATGAGCAGGGGATGTCTTTCCATTTCCTCGTGTCCTCTTTTATTTCCTGAAGTAGCATTTTGTAGTTTTCATTATACCTTTACCTCCTTTGTTAAGCTGATTCCGAGGTACTTGATTTTTTGAGGCACAGTTGTGAATGGGATTGCTTTTCTCAGGTCACTTTCTTCTCTCTCATTATTTGCATATAGGAAAGTCATGGACTTTTGGGTATTGATTCTATAGCCTGCAACTTTACTATACGAGTCTATTGTTTCTAGGAGTTTCTTGGTAGAGATTTTAGGGTTCTCTAGGTATAGTATCATATCATCTGCGAATAGTGAGAGCTTGATTTCTTCCTTTCCTACCTGAATGCCCTTAATATCTTTTTTTTGCCTAATCGCTATTGCCAGTATTTCCAGTACTATATTGAACAGAAGTGGAGAGAGTGGGCATCCTTGTCTCGTCCCTGTTCTCAGAGGGAAGGCTCTTATTTTTTCCCCATTGAGGAAGATGCTTGCCGGAGGCTTGTGATAAACGGCTTCAGGTTGAAAAAGAGTTGAAGGGATAGTGAAGGCCACTTTTTATTAATCACAGGATATGTACATCAGGAAGAAATTACACTCCTAAACGTCTACACACCCAATGAGGGACCAGCTAAATACCTACAATAGCTGCTAACAGACCTTAAGAAGGACATTGTGAGCAACACAATAGTAGTTGGAGGCTTCAACACCGTCCTATCACCTCTGGACAGATCAAGAAGATTAAAACTCACCAAGGAAATACTGGCTTTGGAGGAAGAAATACAAGAGAGAGGGCTAATAGATCTATACAGGGCTTTATATCCCCAGAAAAGGGAATACACATTCTTTTCCAGTGCACATGGAACATTTTCCAGAATAGACCATGTGCTGGGCCACACAGCATACCTCAACAGAATCAACAAGATAGACATTGTACCAGCTATCTTTTCAGGCCATGATGCACTGAAGATAAAAGTTAATCATGGACAGATGCAGAAAAATAAATCAAACACCTGGAAATTAAATAGCTCCATGTTGAACAATGAGTGGTTCAGGAAGTAAATCAAGGAAGAAATCAAAAGGTACCTGAAAAAAATGAGAATGAAGGCACGAGCTACCAGAACCTGTGGGACGCAGCTAAAGCCATATTAAGGGGAAAATTTATAGCTCTGCAAGCATATCTCAGGAAGGAAGAAAGGGCCCACATAAATAACTTGACTTCACAGCTCAAGACCTTAGAAAAGGACCAACAAAAGGAGCCCAAACCAGGCAGAAGGAAATAGATAATAAAACTTAGAGCAGAAATTAATGACAAGGAAACCCAAAAGACAATCCGAAAGATCAACGAAACCAAGAGCTGGTTCTTCGAGAAAATAAACAAGATTAATAAACCACTAGCAAGACTCACAAAGAAAGAGAGAGAGAGAACCCTTATAAGCTGAATCAGAAATGAAAAGGGGGACATCACAACAGAAACCAATGAAATTCAAAAGATCATCAGAGACTACTTCGAAAATCTGTATGCCATGAAACAAGAGAACCTAGAAGAAATGGATAAATTCCTCGACTCCCATAATCTCCCAAGGCTGAACCAAGAAGACCTGGAATACATGAATAGTCTAATTAACATCAAGGAAATTGAAATGGTAATCAAAAGTCTTCCCAAAAACAAAAGCCCAGGTCCAGACGGATACACTAGCGAGTTTTTCCAAACATTTAAAGAGGACCTAGTGTCAGTCCTTCTCAAGCTTTTCCAGGAAATTGAAGAAACAGAAACCCACCCAAACAGTTTCTACAAGGCTCATATCTCCCTAATACCAAAAGCAAATAAAGACACCACAAAAAAAGAAAACTACAGGCCAGTATCCCTGATGAACACAGATGCGAAGATTCTCAACAAAATATTAGCAAATAGAATTCAACAACTCATCAAAAAAACTAGAGGTTGAGCTCCCATTTGACCCAGCAATACCACTGCTGGGAATATATCCCAGAAAAGCCAAAAAGTATAGTCAAAATGACATCTGCACTTATATGTTCATAGCAGCACTGTTTACAATAGCCAGAATCTGGAAAAAACCCGAGTGCCCTAGAACAGATGACTGGTTGAAGAAACTCTGGTACATCTATACAATGGAATACTATGCAGCTGTTAGAAAAAAATGAGGTCATGACATTTGCATATAAGTGGATCAGCATGGAAAGTATCATGCTAAGTGAAATGAGTCAGAAAGAGAGAGACAGACATAGAAAGATTGCACTCATCTGTGGAATATAGAATAATAGACTATAAGACTAACACCCAAGAATAGTAGAAATAAGTACCAGGAGGTTGTCTCCATGGCTTGGAGGCTGGTCTCTCATTCTGGGCATCTCAGAGAAGGGAACACCAAGTAAAATGTGGTTGGAGGTCATGTGGGGGAAAGATGATGCGGGCCGAATATAGACTAGAGACTGAACACAATGGCCACTCAACACCTTTATTGCAAACCACAACACCTAATCAGAGAGAGAGAATGAAAGGGAATACCCTGCCATAGTGGCAGTGTGGGGTGGGGGGAGACGGGACTGGGGAGGGTGGGAGGGATGTTGGGTTTACTGGTGGTGGAGAATGGGTACTGGTGAATGGATGGGTTATCGAACTTTGTATGGGGGAAACATGAGCACAAAAATGTATAAATCTGTAACTGTACCCTCACGTTGACTCACTAATTAAAAATAAACTGTTAATTAAAAAAAAAAGATCATACACCACGACCAAGTGGGATTCATCCCAGGGATGCAAGGATGGTTTAACATCCGGAAATCAATCAACATAATCCATCATATCAACAAAAGAAAAGATAAAAATCTTATAATCATATCAATAGATGCAGAGAAAGCATTTGACAAGATCCAACATCCATTTATGATGAAAACTCTCGCCAAAATGGGTATAGAAGGGGCCTTCCTCAATATAATTTACCATTTATGTATTTATTTTGCTATATAAGGAATCACAGTAGAAAAATTCAAGACAAAAATACACTAGGGACTTATGAACTTGAAACAGAAGGACCCGTGGGCAGTCTCGGGCCGGGGTCGGTACCAGCATGCACTCCGCCGAGATTCGACCCGAGTGGCCACACTTTTGTGCGGCCACTCTACTGCTAATGGACCACGATCCAGAGGCCAGCTAGACTACTTTTGGTCCCAGTAACTGCTTGCAGCCATGTCTCTAGACTGTGAACTAAGCCATGGCCCCATGCTGTCCCAGGAAGGGAAATGATGCAATTTCTAACATAAATCTCCCTGGACTTAATTACTAAAATACTAAAATACAGAAATCCTAAACTAACTTCATATCTCATCATTCTCAGCAATGAAAAACTAATTATCAAATGCTTCCTTGTCAGTAGGGCTGGGTTTTGGGGGGGAAACTCCATCAACAATAGTGAGTTTTGTGTTGAAATACGGAATGTAATCAAGATAAAGAGAAAATGAAATTTATCAGTTATGCAGGCGTGGGTGGGGAGGTGGGAGGTATACTGGGGTTCTTGGCGGTAGAATATGGGCACTGGTGAAGGGACGGGTGTTCAAGCATTGTATAACTGAGACATAAGCCTGAGAGCTTTGTAACTTTCCACATGGTGAGTCAATAAAATAAATAATTTAAAGTAAAAAAAAAATACACTAGGATTGGAGTTACTTATATTGAAGTTACTTATACCTCTTACGTTGGAGTTACTTATATTTGATTCAACGGCAGAGCCTGGCAAGCACCCTGTGGCATATTTGATGTGCCAAATACAGTAACAGTAATGGGTCTCATTGCTCTGACCCTGAAAGAGCCTCCAATACGGCACCATTTGGAAGGACGAGTAAGGACAGGCTGCTAAAATCTCAGGACTCGGAGGAATGGAGACGTTACTGGCGCCCACTCAAGCAAATCAGTGATCAACGGGATGACAGTGATACCGTGATTAACTATTTTATTGCTAATATATTTTTAAGAGTCATCTGGTTTGAAAGTACTCTATTACATATCAATAGAAACTGGAGCTCACACACATAGGCTTTCTCAAACTTTTATCACTTAACAATATTACTTACATTCATCCTTGTCAGCATTAATAAAAGATTGGGAAAGTTATATGAATTCTATGGAAGGAAATTAGGAAAACTGGAAAATAAAATTCTATAAGAGAACAAGAATTAGGGTTTTTATTTCTGAGTGTATATTTATTAAACAAGGAACACATTTAGAGAATAGTCAAGTGATCAGAGTACTAAGAACAGCGAAATAACTCAGGGTTGACTCTAGAGCACCAGCACCAACTGTTCCTCAGGTGGCACAATTTTCTATTCATTCTTTTCTCTCACTTTGCCGAGAATAAAAGATTTGTCAAAAGGCTTACATTTCTGGCACAGATAGAGTAAGAAATATCTGAATTAGCAAAATTATTTCTAGACTAAATACTGCTCAAGTGCAGCCCAATAAATCTTTTAAAGAACATGGGGGAGGGGAATCAAAGTATGTCCATAACTAAACTTTGTCCTAGAAAAAAAATCAAAAATATTTACAATGGAACCAGAGAAATACAGTACAGTGGGTAGAGCACTTGCCTTGTATGCCACTTACCTAGATCAAATACCCAGCACCCCAAATGGCCCCCTGAGCACCACCAGGAGTGATCTCTTAGTGCAGAGCCAGGAGTAAGCCCTAAGCACTGACAAAAGTGACCCAAAAAATTTTTAAAGAATATAATATATACATAAAGATCCATCCAGCCTCAAAAGCTATTATTCATAATAGCTGGCATTCAATGAAAGAAAAACAGACATTAGAAGTAGAAAAATATGGCCCATAATGAGAAGGAAAAAAATCAACCAACTGAAACCAACACAAAACAGACAACAGATGTTAGAATTTAGGAAAAGGGCATTAAAGCAATTCTAACTTCCATGTATTCATAAGGTGAAGTCAAGATACGATAGATATTAAAAATGATTCAATAGAACTTCTACACGTAAAAACTAAATTAGATGGGATTAACAACAAATTCAAAATTACAGAAGAATAAATAGTAGTCAATAAAAGACACTAAAAATAAAAATTGTAGAAAAAATAATTTTCTCAAATGAGTCTTTGAATTTTTTATTTTTTGGTGGGGAGGGAACCTCACCTGACTGTGCTTAAGGAATATTCCTGGCTCTGTGTTCACAGATTACTCCTGGTAGTGCTCAACAGACCATTTGTAGTATGGCAATCAAACCAGGGTCAACCATAAGTAAGGCAAGTAACTTAACCTTTGTACTGTCCCTCCTATCCTATGGGACTATTTTAAGCAGCCTAATGTATACATAAATAGAATCCTTCGAGGAGAAAGATATATTTGAAAAAAGTCACTATTTTGCTGCAAAAAATATGATTAAAAAATACTGTTCCACAAACACAAGCTCAACAAAAACCAACCAAAACATAGCAAAGATGTACAAAAAGGCATATCAAATTGCTCACACATGTAAAGAAAGAATGACAGCAGACTTCTTACTAGAACCAATGCATGTTAAAAAAAAAACAATGGAGCAAAAATGTTTGAAATGGTGAAAGAAAAATTAAGATTACCTCTAATTGTAAATGCAGTAAAACTATCTTTCAAAATCACAAAAATATTTTTTCAGAAACACAGGGGAGAAGACTGTACCATCAACACACTCAGTGCTGTGAGAATGTTAGAGGAAGTTCTTCAGCAGGAGGAAAATGACACCAGAGACACCATAATCTATGAAAGAGATAGGCAAGCACTGGAAATGGTAACTCCAAATAATAATATCACTGTAGCACTGTTGTCCTGTTGTTCATCGATTTGCTCGAGCAGGCACCAGAAACGTCTCCATTGTGAGTCTTGTTGTTACTGTTTTTGACATATCGAATACGCCATGGGTAGCTTGCCAGGCTCTGCAGTGTGGGCAGGATACTCTCGGTAGCTTGCCGGCTCTCTGAGAGTGACAGAGGAATCGAACCCGGATCAGCCGCATGCAAAGCAAATGACCTACCCGTCATGCTATTGCTCCAATCCAAATAATAATATAAAAATTAAATACATCCTTCTAATTATTTCAATCTCTATAAAAGACAGTTGTCATTTAAGCCAAAATCGGAACAGCATTGTGAAACCTAGAATATATACTAAAGCAAAATTGATGATAATAACCCTGAGAAAAGGGAGAGTTTGAGTCCTGTAGTAAGGCTCTTTTTATATGTTTTATGATATCACTTGAATGTAGACACTGATTTTATACATTATAAAACCTAAGACAAGCACTACAAGAACAATTGTTTAGATTCCTTAAAGTAGAAAATAAAAGAGAATTACAAAAACAAGTCAAAAATAAGGAATAATGAGTAGAGAAAGGGAATAGCAACGAGCTTTCTACACACACATACCAGGAGCAAAACATAGTGATAGAATTTTTATCTAAAAATATCAATAAACATATTAAATATAAGTGGCATAATTCAGAAGTTCAGAAAACTAAGATATATGAAAAAGATTTGACTTACAACCTACTTTTTATGTCCCTGGAGCTAAAAATTGTCTTATATATTTAGAAAGTCATTTAAAGGGAGGAGGACAAAGAGTAGCAAAAGCAGCAAGAACAATCAACATCCTAGAGATGTGACCCACAATGCTCTAAAGTGTTTACTTTCTGCCCCTTTGCAGAAGAAATGTCTCCCTGGTCTAAACACCCAAAGTAAAATGCATAGACAATCAAATTATATGTGTAATAATAAGGCCTGATTATATACTGTCTATAAAAAACCCACTTTAAGTATAAAAGCAAAAAAAATAAAGAAGAAAGAAAGAAACATGGAGAGGGGTGTTAAAAGAAAATGGATGAAAAGATATACCACTAATCAAGGAAAAGTAATGTTCTCAACACTCATACTAATCAAAATAAAGTTGTTATAGTCATACTAAAAATGCAGACATCAGAGAAAGGAATACTCCCAAGGATAAGAAAGGTCATTTTAAGTGATCAAATCATCAAGTGAGCATAATTATCCTAAATTCTTATGCACCTAATAATAGTTTCAAAATATATGAAGCAGTGATAGAAGTACAAGGGCTATTAAACCAATCCATATTTGCAATCAGGATCCCAATACCCATCTCTCAATAATGGACTAAAAACCCCAGACTACAGAAGATCTCAGCAACACAACCAACCAATTTGACCTATTTAAAATTTATAGAACACTGCATTCACCAAGGGCAGAAATATACAATCTCTTCAAATAAATATAGAACACTTAGCAAAATAGATCAAAATATAGCCAATAGACAATTTTCAATCAACGTAAAATTATCCAAAATTAAAGTACAGAAAATATCCTCTTTGATGATTGGAAGTCAACAACAAACATTTAGTGAGAAGAATCTCCAAATACTAGGATTAAGTATAAACTAAATAAAATAGTAGGCCAAAGAAGAGAAAAATAATAAAATCACTGAGTTAAATGGGAATAAACACAAAATATTGAAGATTTGGGACACAGTGAAAGCAATATATGGGTAAAATATATAGCAATAAATGTTTTGAGTATTAAAAAAGCTCATCAATGGCTTCTGCTTCCATCATATAAAATTAGAAAAGGCGCAAATTTATAATAAGTACAAAAGGGCCAGAGAGATAGTACAGTGGGTAAGACACTTGTTTGGCAGTTTGTGTGGTCTCCTGAGAACCATCAGACATGATATCTCCTTACAAAGCCAGGAGTAAGCCCTGAACACAGTCAGGTATGCACAAGAAAGTAAAAAATAAACAAATATAAAAATAGAAATAAGTGAGCAAGAAAACAGAAAAATAACAGAAGAAAATGGTAGCTGGGCTGGTTTTTAAAAGAACCAAATTAGCAGTATCAAAAATGAAAAAATTATAACCAATATAAATTCTACAGACATAATAAAGATAATAAGAAAATATTATGAGTACCTTTATGCCATCAAGTTCAACAATTACATAAAAATATCATTTCCTTGTAGACATATTTAATAAACCTACCCACCAAGAAATTATCTGACATACAGGTGGTAAACAGGTATATGAAAGAATTTTTCATCACTAATCAGCAAGGAAATGTAAATCAAAATGATAATGAGACATCACCTCACATGAGTGAGAAGACCTATATCAAAAAGGCTAGCAACAAATTCTAACATAGATGTGAAAAATGAACCTTCTTTCATTCATGTTGGCATTGTAAACTCGTTTAGCCTTTGAGGAAAACAATATAGAGACTTTCAAAATATTTTTAAAAAGAACTACGATATGCCCAGTAATTCCAATCCCTGGTATCTATCCCAAGAACACAAAAACACTGAACCAAAAAGAGAAGTGCACAGCTAGACTCAATGCAATGGTATTTACAAAAGCCCTTATCTGGAAACAATCTGAGCACTGGATAACAGATAAACAGATAAAGAAATTATGGCATATATACATTATGGAATACTACGAAGGTGTAAGAAAAAATCAAATCTTGCATCTTGCTCCAATGTGGACAGAACTAGTGGGTTAAGCAAAATAAGTCAGAAGAAGAAAGACAACGACCAGATGATCTCACTCATATGTGGCATATAAAG
Organism: Sorex araneus; assembly: GCF_027595985.1. Lineage (NCBI taxonomy): Eukaryota > Metazoa > Chordata > Mammalia > Eulipotyphla > Soricidae > Sorex > Sorex araneus. The sequence continues at coordinate 166,084,906 of NC_073304.1, read as the reverse complement.
GACAAAGCAAAGGAATAGACAATGACCAGTGAAAACAAAGCCTTGGACTCTGACAACAGAATTGACTTTGCCAAGCAGGGAATGGGAGGTGGGGACAGGGGAGGGAGGAGAGGACAAGAAGGAATCAAGGGGCAATGATGGAGGGCTATTAGCACTTTGGTGATGGACATGGTGCAGTGACATTGTACGCTAAGGCAGATATGAACAGGATACACCATGTTGCTGCAATCTTTATCAAGGAAATTCAATTTAAAATTTTAAAAGATTTCAATAAAGACAACTACAGATAACATGGTTTCATTTATGAGTCAGACAAACTTCCATTTCTAGAAAATGTAGGAGGAGGGACCGTTTCAACCCATGCTATAAGGACCAAAGAAATAGTACAGAGCTTAAGGCATTTACTTTGCATGTGCCTAACCCTGGTTCAATAGCTGGCATCACCCATGGTCCCCCAAGCATCTTCAAGAATGATCCCTGAACACAGAGTCACAGAATGATCCCTAAGCAGAACCTGTGTAGTCCCCAGACAAAGCAACAATGACAATAACAAAATTATGTTACGTGGTCAGTAGCAACATGACTTTAAAAAATCAAAGACATTAAAAAAAACTACATGTCAATATCCTTCTTGAACACAATGCAAAAATTTTAAACAAATTATCAAATCCAACAAGATAATAAAAAGATATGTCATAACCAATATAGGGTTGTCTCAGAAATTCAAAACAAAATAATTCATCATAATTATAAACAGCAACCAAATAGTATGTGAAACTTGATAGTATCTGATTTCAAACTTTATTACTAAGCTGCAGTAATCAAGACAGTTTGGTATTCATTCTAATATAAACACATACTCCAAAAGGAAATGAAAAAAAAAATAGCCTATAGATCAGGTAAGGGATGTGAGCCAAAGGTACAATACATACTTTACAAGTACGAGGCAGGGTTTGATCCCTGGCCCTAGGGGAAAAAAATGGCCCCGGGGTGGGGGGTGGGGAACTCTTCCATTGAAACAGGTGCAATTAAGTTTGTGATTTAAAAAAAAAAAAAACACTTCAATAAAGGCGAGTACTAACCCAAACAGCAGATGCACATTATAACTAATATTTCCAATGGAGAAAAAAAATAATCCTTTGAACAAAAGGTACGGAATCTGGACATATTCAGAATTTAGATGAAGATCTCTCAAAATTAAGGAAATAAATGAATGCATAAATAAGAGGCAAATGGGTTGAACACTTCATCAGAGGAGATAAATGCATGTTGAATATTCACATGCAAGGATGCTCAATGTCATCAAGGAAATGCAAATTCAAGCTATAGTGATTTGCCCTGCCCACAAATTAGACAGACAAAAACAGAAATCCTACCAAGTGTTGGGGAGGATTGGAGGAACTGAAAGCCCCAGTCACAGCTCATGAAAATGTATGTAAATGGTTCCAGAAACAGTTTGGCAGTTTCTCTAAAGTTCAAACTGTCTATATCCATACAAAGACTGGTACCTAAACAGCATAGCACTTCCATTTCTAACAATTTTTAACAATTGTTGAAAACAATGCAAATACCCATGCAACTAAAGAAACAGTTCTATATCTGTACACCAGACTATCACTCAGGAACAAAAGGGGATAAGTTCTAGCACAGTGATTTAAATGTCAAAAGAATGAAAGAAACCAGACACCAGAGAACAGGACACAGAGGTCACTTGGGGACAGGGTGATGAATACATCCAGTATCTTGACCTGTGGTTATGGTTTCACATTTCAAAATGCCCGAATTGATCAAACTGCTAACTTCAAACGAACGGTTGGTTATAATACTTCAACAAAGCTGCAATGAAAGATTTTAAATACAGAGGCAGGAGTGGTGACACCGCCCAAAGGTACCTGTTTGCCTTGCATGTGACAGACACAGGTTTGATCCCCAGAACCAAATATGGTCACCCGAGCCTCACCAGGAGTGATGCCTGAGTGCAGAGCCAATAGTAAGTCCTGAGTACCACCAGAGCTGGCCCCCAAACCCAAAATAATAAAATAATAATAATAATAAAGAAATACATAATTTTCACCCCTCAATGTCCTTGAAAACCCTTCACCCTGAGAAAACCATCTATAGAAACACAAGCTTCCTTTTACAGGATGAGGGAAAATACAGATTCTTCCATGCAGGACCTGCAGAGTATGTGTAGGTAATTCTTGCCTTTTGTCTTTCTTCTGTCCTTCTACTTGGTTTAACTGAGGACAAGAGTCTGCTGGAAGCTACTGGACCGTCTCCGTGGCAGGTGAGAGAGTCCCAGACATCTCAGAAGCTGGGGGGTTCCTGGCACAAAGGAGAAAGAAGATGGGGCTGGATCGAGAACAGGCTGTGGCCGGGCACCAGGCTGGGGGAGCGAGACTGGGGGTCCCAGATGCAGCATGCAGCTGTGGTGGGAAGCCAGCCCAGCCCCGTGGCGCCACGCGTGCCCTGCAGGAGAAAGGGCCAGTGTGTGCGAACTGAAAAGATTGATTCAGAGAAGTCAGGGGCACTGCGGGACCCAGTCACCCAGCTGGGGCATGCTTTCAATCTGAATCACTGCCCCTTCCCCAGAGACTGAACTGGAACATTCTGCCTCATCTCAGACTTGGCACAGCAGGGGCCTATGAATGCCCAGAGCATCCCCTGCCTCCTGGGGACCTTCCAAGGGGAAGCCCAGAGTGTTCGGTTCAGCCCAGGGAGATGAACAGCAGAGGCTGAGGCTGGACAGAGGGGCAGGGCTCAAGGCAGAGAAGCAAGCCAGCTCAGCCCCTGGCTAACAATAAGGCCCTAATTACCACCCCTCACCCCTAATCCCTCCTGCCTCCCAGCATGAAAGTCCTCACTGGAGAAGAGTATAAAGAGAAATCCATCTAACTCCTTTCTAAAATAAGTAAATGAAGGGGGCCACGCATGTGGCCGAGAGGTAGGACATACGCCTTGTATATGGAGGTGCTGGGTTCAATCCCCATAGCTGCAAAAAATGCAAGGGGCAGAGAGATAGAACAGGAGTTGCGACAACTGGGTGTTCCTTGAAAACAGCAGCACTATGTAGGATTCCCTGAGCATAGCCAGATGCAGTCAATAAACAAAACTAAGAGTAAACCCAAGTAGATTAGCCAGCAGTGGTCAGAGGTGGGCAGCACAGAGGTGCCAGCATGGAAAGTACAGCTCTACAGTATGAAGGGCCTAGAGATCTGCGCCAAGAAACAGTGTGGACACTGAGGACGAGGGATTGCTTTCTCCAGCAGCCCAGGACCAGTGCTGGCCAGCCAGGGAAGCCCAGGGCAGTCCCTCACATGCTTAGAGCAAGCAGCATCCTGGGAATTCCCAGAAATACTCAGAGCCGCCTAGAAACCTCAAATACATGCATATACTTTAGCTACACATACAGGGTCACTGTCAGAATTTGAGGTTTTTCTACCAATGATGCATTTTCACACACAGGCAATAACACAAGTGAACTAGAACTAGCATTCTGATTACCAGGATTATATTTTCCTTCCAGGAGAGAAAGGAGAAACCACCACCATATCTTTTAGCCTGATGCTCCCCATCCTAAGAAGGAGGCTTGGAGATCGAGCAGATTCAGAGCCCTTTCCTGATAACTCTGCAAAATATCAAAGCCCCCCACATCCCATTCTGATGGAACACCCTCCAAATCCTAGTGAGCAGCCCTCTCAAAATAAAATCCCTCAGGTACTTAAAACTCAAGCATTTAAAAGCATTAAAAACTCATCTCACTGTGAATTTTTTTTCTAAATAGGTTCTATTAGACCCTCAACACTTAAATGAACCTGCACTTGCCAGCGAGTTAAAGCTCTGTGAGTTGAAAACAGAATAAGGAGAAACAGAGCAGCACTTTAGCAAAAAGGATTTAGATTGGACAATGGGAGAACCATGGATGAGACATTATTTAAGTGACATGGTAGATGCCTTACTGCTGGAAACACCTGCCCATGAGGAACAGACAGTGCCATGTCCAGGCACTGCAAAGACAGGAACAAGAGAAGTGGGCAGTGAGTCCCACTTTGCTTGGGTGTCCACTATTTTATCCTTAAGCCTATAAGGTCAATATTCACATGACGTGTAGACAGACTTATAAAAGCAGGATCCATTCTTATCCATACACAAATGGTTTTATTAAGCATTCAAATCCAATCTGACCGAACCGCCCCATTGGTGGATGGCTGGTGTCTTTTATCTTCAACATATATTCACCCATGTTCCAATTCGGCAAAGACTCCTCTTAGCAGGAGATGCTGGGTTTGGATGGTGCATGTTTAATCTAGCCAAGAGAACATATTTCCTCCTAAAATGCGTCCCTGACAGCAAGGCAAAGTGTGATTAAGTTGTGTCATGAATAGGTGCGGCTCAATCCATCTGGCAAAGGGGAGTCGTGTGCTGCCTAATTAAGAAATTTAATGATCTGGTCGGATCAAACATCCACTTACAGTTTCGATATGTGAAATTACCCAATTAGATTCTTGCAAGTAGGATTGAGCTGGTATCCCCCCCAAAATCTCGGGAGCCAGGAACCTGGAGGTGGGGAGGGTTGCGCACATTGAGGTCAGCCACGCGGACTGTAGCAAAGGAATGCCACACAACATTCTGAAGATTCTTGGCCAGTAACTTGTGAAACGCTGATCGGATTTGCTTGGAAATTTTTTAAATAATTGGCTCCTGCTGGCTGAGGCCCCATGCCAACACCACATGGTAATTCATTCGTGACATTCCTAGAAGAGAGAATCTGCCGGAAGAGCTGCAGTAATATGTTTAGGGAATAATCATGCCATCCTCCGAATAGGATGCAGAAAAGGAAGCAAACAGCGGGAGGCCAGCAGAGAGGCCTCTGGGTTTCCAGGGAAAAGATTTTCAATTTAAATGGAAATTGTATGACTCTTCCTCCTTTCCCCCTTCTCAGTTCCAAGTGAGACAGGGGCTGGGACTGGTTCAGGATCAGGCCTGCCATCCCCAAGGTCATTATCTAGGGTCACTGGCTTTGCTATTTGTTGACCAAAGCTCTAGAGGCTGTGATGGTGACTTTGTAAAGAATCTACTTGAAACATCATTTGCTGGGTGTTATTTGATTTGGGGAAGCTTTTCAAGAGTCCAGAAGATGGTTTCTAAGCACTGACCTGGCAAGTGAGAGTCCACAAGTTCACCCCCTGGCGCTATCCACATATGCTGTGGTGATCCTGAGAGCCCCATGTGGTCTGAGATCAAATGAATGGGGAAAAGTACATGAAATGTGTGAGTGACAGAGGAAAATGCCAGGGAAGAATGTGCTCTGGTATTAGTAAGGAATATATTGCAGAGAGCAGAGTAAGGGACTCTAGACAGAAGAACATACAATAAGAATCAAGATGGTGAGAAATAAAACAGTGAAAGAAGAGAGAACAGAGGTGGGGGGAGAAGAAGAGAAGCATGGGAGGGGAAAAGGAAGAAAAAAGATAAAGAAGGGAGAGAAAATCCTGTTGCGTGAACATAGTCAGAGGCGCTCAGACAAGGAACGTGAAAGAAATGTATGTCATGGAGAGTCCAGGTTCTCTCTGACTCTTTGACCAAGGTAGAGAGCCCTAAATTCTCCTTTCATTACCATCCTACAATTCATAGGGCTCAATACAGTGAGGTCATGAACAAAGGAGTTACAGGAAGATCATGCAAAATTCTTCTGCATACAGAAAACAATGTAGGATCTGCATACTGACAAACAGTCTAAGTACCTAGGATCTGCATGCTGACAACAAACAGGTGAAGCAGAACCAGGGATCTGTGAGAAAAGGAAGACTGACAATTAATTTAGGAAATTATTTACTAAGGCAGCCAAAAGAAGAAGATGTTCAGCCTCATCCAAACCAGTCAGGACACAAGAGAAATCTCGCCCATTTTCATGGGTCCCTATGTTCCTGCCCTTGTGTGGAGCAGTTTACATGGGCTCATCCTGGTAGCTCAATCCAGCCCCAACAAAATCCAGTTTCAATAGAAGTTTCCAGAGGAGAGGGTTAGAGAAAGGCGACATCAGCAACACTGAGCAACTGAGTTTCTTCCGGGAAGGAACCAGATGAATCTCCCAAGAAAGAGCTCTGTCCTATAAGCCATGACCCCATTTGGAAATGACACATGGTAGGAGTATGTCATAAAAGTCATAAGGGCCACAGCACCTGGAGCTGAATGCTGGCATTCGTGCCAATGCCTCTTCACAATCAACCACTGGATGCCCATTTTCAAATCCCTTTTCTCAGGTTTTCTCCATCTACCAAGATGCAGAAAGATGGTATTGGTAATCAGGTCACAAGGGGTCAGAAAAGTAAGCTGGAATTCCCAACTCTAAAACTACATAAACAAAAATGGCCCACTCCAACAATTTCACAAACATCTTTGCTCCAAGCACACTGGGAACCCAATATAAGAGCAGAGGAGGGGAAGAGTGGGAATGTCATAGGTGTTGATGAGAGTTGAGGGTTGAGTTGGTTGACCAGGACCAACTACAACCACTAAATTGAATGGGATAAAATGAAATACATCATCCATTCCTAAGGGGTAGAACCTGATGGCTCAGATACGCACAGTGCTAGAAGCTTCCAGCAGGCACAGCTCTGAGGGGAGGTTGTAAGGATGAATGGAGTGAGATTCCGAGTTAAGGCTATCAGAAGTAAAACACAGCAACGAAGGGAAGAGGAATTCCACAAAACCTGGTCACTATAATTAAGGTTCAGGATTACTGCACTGGGGGCCAGAGAGATGGTTCAAAGGACTGGAGCACAGGCTTTGTATGTGAGAGCCCTGGATTCTAATCCTGGCACCACAGAGACCCTGAGTACCACCAAGGGTACCCGAATACCACCCTGACAGAAAAAAAAGTCATAATGACTGAAAATGACTTCATAACGACTGTAATGGATCAAAGTCAGGTGTCAAGACAAGAATTCTGTGAGGGAATTGGCCCACAGGCCGTGACACAGAGAATAGGCGCTAACGCCAAGGTGCTAATGTGGATTTTTTGCCTATTCCCTGACCATTCCCCATGGTTGGTTTGTTTGGGGAATACTCCTGGGTCTGTGTTCAATGATCACTCCTGGAAGGGCTCAGGGGACCATATGTGGTGCCAGGGATCGAACCCAAGTAGACTATGTACAAGGCAAGTGTCTTACTCACTGTACTATCCCTGGCCCTCATCATTTCTTTTATGAATTCAGGTGATCTAGAAAGCAGAATGTCCCCCACCCTGCTGCCCCCACCACACACACCCAAAAGAAGGAAGTTCTCAGTATAAGATGAATCCCAGCTCTCACTGGCTCATGGATGGGATAAGGCTGAACATGAATAAGGCACAAGCTATTATTGCTGGCAGATGGCAAGGCTGATACAGACAAGGAAGCTAATAAGAATCTACACATCAGACGTCTCCAAATCCCCCAATTTGAAGATAGCTCCTTGAAGAGATAAGGTTGAAATATATATCTACAGGACCTGTAGCCTCACAGACTTTTTTGTTTATTTATGAAAGCAACTGCATGAGAAATATTTCAACTGTATAAAATTCAGAGCAGGTTCAATCATATATTTAAAGGGATAAAAAGGTAATGACAAGCAATTCATTCTGTCCCAGAAAATGTGGGATATATGGAGGCAGCTCCAATAGTCACCAGGAAAGACACCCGGAAATGTCATTAGGCGAGCTAAGAATGCAGACCTATTGGCCACTGCTTTGTGTTACATATTGTGCTGGGTTGTGCAGAAGAGTCAAGAGTAAAGAATGTGATTGTGACATGCATGGAGCAGTACACAAATGGTGGGGACAGGACCAGAGCTGCCACACAGCCTAGCTAATGCAGGGTCACCCATGACCTTGGACCTCTGGTTTTTCAGTCTAGTTCCAAACCAGTCCACTGTGCCTGACATACAGCAGGCTAGCAAGTCAGGAAAAGCCCCCAGGAGCAACCCATACCCAAGAACTTTCAGGGTTTGATACACCTATCACAGCTCCCTTGTACCTCAGGTAGGATCACCCTGTTCTGCTTCTAGGAGTTTCCCCGTGGGATGAAGCAGCAGTCAGCCTCTGGGCTGGTGCCTAACAACTCACTTCCTGACACCGACACTGGGATGCCTATGCTTTGCAAATAAATGGCTGTACTTCAATCCTTGCTCAAAATAGTTTCTGGGGAAATCTATGCTGAGTACCTACTGTGTGCTGGGAACTATGTACTCTGCCAGTTAACTTACTTTCGTGATCTCATTTAGTCCCTCGAGGAACTGGTAAAAGAAATTGATTATTTCATCACAACACTTTCCTGCTTAGGATACTACATGCTTTCTCTATTACACTCAGGACTTATTTTAATGGTGTATCCTAGTGTATGGACACAAACCAGGCATCACTAAACCCCCAATGACTATGACTCGGTTGCCAGGTCCTCTTCTCCAAAAGATGCCTTAGAAAGGGATATGGATGAGAGAAGCTTTAAGATGCAAGCTAGGTATTTGAGGGTGGGGTCAGGGTCGCATCCAGCTTTGCTCAGGGCTTCTTCCTGCTCTGCACTCAGGGGTCACTCCTGGAAGAACTTGCAGACCACATGGAGTGTCACAGATTGAATCTGGGTCTGTGGGTGCTATGCAAGGCAAGCACCTTACCTGTTGTACTATCTCTTCAGCCCCTCTGGGTGTTGATAGCAATTACAACCAAGAAAAGTGAGTCTCTCTAGGAGTTAAAAGTCAAGTGCCTGAAACTTTTCAACCTCCTCTCCAGGTTCATGTAGAAAGGGCGTCTTCCATGAGGACCATGGGACCAAAAGGAGACAAGCAGAGGTGGCAAATAAATAGAAAATTCTAGGAGCCGGACTGATCCCTGCTTTTCCGGGCATGCATAACAAGTCAATGGTGTTCTTTTTTGTTTTGTTTTTTGGGTCACACCCGGCAATGCACAGGGGTTACTCCTGGCTCTGCACTCAGGAGTTACCCCTGGCGGTGCTCAGGGGACCATATGGGATGCTGGGAATCGAACCCGGGTCGGCTGTGTGCAAGGCAAACGCCCTACCCGCTGTGCTATTGCTCCAGCCCCTCAATGGTGTTTTTTCCTAAACCAAAATTTGGATTCCTGCCCATGATGATAGATAGGTACCTGCCTGACATGTTACAATGCAGTGCAGTCCACAGATCAACTTGCTCAACCCATACGTCTTAGTGGAAGTTGGAAATAACATTACAAAATTCCCAGGATCTCTTGTAGGTGGATACATCTTGGATGTGACTGAGATTATACACCTAGATGTGACTGTGATTATATGTCTGGATGTGATTGAGATTACACACCCAGGAAAGCTCCAGTGAGACTTTCCCGTGGAGCATCAATGAGGCAGGATGCAGGCAGAGTCCTGAGACTGAGGTGATGCCAAAGGAGAGGGATGTTCGGACCTGCATAAAGGATAAGGACAGGATAGATGGATTATGGGGTCTTTCAAACCAGAATGCTTCTCCAGCAGAGTCCTATAACTGCTCAACTTTTGCTCCCTCTCCCAGAAGAACCTCTCCTAGAGAAAGCCCATTACAACGATATTTATCCCAATAAACAAAGTTCCTGGTAAAAGTCTGGCATAAATAGATTAAGATAGTTAGGCATTTGACCAAAGAATGCTGTTCTTCTCCTTTTTATGAACACTGCTTCTGTGCAATAAATATATGTGGAGGACAGCCAGGGCTCCCAGTGTACGAGGCTATGAGCCTCCTGACCTCATGCTTTTTACTCTCTGTTTCTGTCTCTTTTCTCAGTCTTCACTGCATCCTTGATTCAGGCCTGTACACCCGAGGCCAGCCCCAAGAGAGGGGCACCATCTGAGGTCATCAGCTTCTTAATCAGGGAGGTGCTTCCTAATTTGACAGCTGTCAGCACTGGGGAGACAGCTTTGAAGACTAGGAGTGCAGCTGAGCACTTCTGAGCCTTTAATGTGACTCCTTCCAATTACCTTGAGGCACTGAGCCCCCCAGCCTGTATTAAAGTCCTTTCTGCTCGCCATGGATCCCGTGGATTCTACTAAATCCGAAGCACCTAGCAAGCAAGCGGTGATAGTCTCTTGGCACCTACTCCCCCTTTTGCCCTGCGTCCCTCTCACCTCCATGTTAGGCTACACACCTTAACTTGATGCTTTGTTTGATAATCCTGCTGGGCAACTAGAGATGTGGGTCTGATTTGGGGAGTCACACCCAGCGGTGTGCAGGGCTTACTCCTGGCTCTGTGCTGAGGAATCACTCCTAGGGAAGGTCAGGGGCCATTTGGAATGCAGGGACCAAACCCAACTTGGACACATGCAAGGAAAGCACCCTCTTTGGGAGCATCCTCACCTGCTACCTCGCTGGCCTCCAAAAGGGTCTACAAATTTAAAGGGAAATTGTAGACCAGAGACATGAAGGAGTCAGCCTCAAAAAGTAGCAACTGAAAGAGTGGGTGTGCATGGCTGGACCAGAAGAGAATGGAAAGGAGGACAAGATAGCCAAACACTATCTCAGGAAGCATCTGCATTTAAGTAGAAGAAACTAATGGGGTGTCTTTTAGAGAGAGGGGGTGAGGAATCCCCAGGAGAGGACACTGCAGCAGTTGCCAATCCTGAAGCAAGAGGGAAGAATCCTCTCAAGAAGGGCAGCTGACAAGACTGACCAATGGGAGGAGGCCTCAGTTCCCCTCTACAAAGGCCTTTTTGGAACTTCTTGAGTGTTGGTAGGACAGAACTGGTGTTCTCCAGACCAAATGATTCAAGAAGTGATCCAAATCATCCACCTGTAATCACCTAGCCTGGGAAGTCACAGACAGTCATTTCCACAACACACCTCTGACTGTGCAAGGAGACCCAATTCAGGGTAGGCAGGGTATGAGAATTGGGGGGCGGGGGGTGAAGGGGTGAAGGTCATCGGGTTATTTCTGAGATTGGTCTCCATATCCCCTCCTGGCTGGGGGCCACGCAGCTTCAGTGGTGGCGGCAGTGTCAGGGGCATAGCTGTGGGAGTACCCCAGTGATGTTCCTCCTGCAGGTCAATCTCCAGACCCCGCTGGATCCTACTTATTCTTCAAGCTTGCTCCTGAATCCTCCTGTGGGTTATGTTGACTCCATATCCTAATGACAATGAAGCAATTTTCTTTCTTTGGGGAGAACGGGGGAGGCCTCCCAGTGATCCTAGACCAACTCGCCAGTGATTCACTACAAGGGAAAGCCTGAGGATAGAGTGCTGCGTGGGCCTTGTGGTGCCAGCAGCACCTGCCAGGGACCCCAGAGATGGTCAGAGAGCCAAGCTGTGCTGGGAATGAACCTGCACGGTCAGCATGCAAGGCATGTACCTGAATCCTTGTCCTATCTCTCTGGCACAAGCCAAGTTTCTTTCTAATGTGTCCACAACCAATGCCATGGTTATAGTTCTAGCAAAAGCCCCATAAAAAGATGTCTAGCTTAAGGTGCTATTTCAAAGGCCTGGTGGCTGGCTGAGCCCCTCCTTGCTAAGACCATTAGCTGTGCCCAGGAGGTTCTAGAGACCCCAGCTTTGCTCCATTCTGTCCCACAATTCCTAGAACTGGCCTAGGTACCCCTGCCTTACCAAGGTGACCCATCAGGATATACATTATTTGCTTTTGTCACCCAAATTCCTAGAATTGGTCACACTACTCCCTTCCCAGGATAGGCTAAAATTATTTTATATATATTTTATTATCTCTCTATGATTAGAATGTTTCAGTCGTCCAAATTACTGTATGTATTTCTTATTTTTTTTAATGTGATTGGCTTGGAATATCCTAGATATAATTGACTTTTTTCCCCAAATCGATCCATGTCTTCTGCTTACCCCTTCCTAGGACTAATCTATCAAAAACATCAGTTTTCCCTCCTGAAGCAGCCCAGATTAAAAAGTGCGCCCTAACAATGCCATAGGGGGTCTTTCTCTTTGGAGGTGTCCTGCTGGGTTCATCTGACCAACAGACTCTTTCAGTAAACTGAACTTGCACTGCCTAAGCTATCTTGCTCCTGGTAAATTCTTTTACCACCCCATGGCTTGGACACAGCAGGGTCTGGGTTCGAGCACCTCCTCCGAACCCCTCAATCAAGAGCCCTAAGTGGGAGACTGATGTTGATCTCCAGCAAGTTGCAGACTCCTGGGCTGAGAGGAAGGAGGGAAGCTGCAGGAGCCAGGGTAAGCAAGATGAAAACAAAAGAAGGTCTGAGCAGCAATGAGGAGCAGCAGGGATTTCTGCAAGTCCCAGCGAAGGATTAAGGCAGAACAGGCTTTTGTTGGTAGTGGTTTTTAATTCAACAGAACACCTTGTCCTTTTAGTATTGGGCCAATAGAGTCACTGAGAAGTATACAGATGATAGAACCTAGGCCAACTTGGAAATTTAAGAGATTTTATGTTTTTATTAATTTGCTTTAGACAACAAGTGCAGAAGATAAGTAAATGGTTCTTCCTAGATATTCCCATTCAAGGTCTCTCTCATATATATGTAAGTATTGGGAGCCAAGAGGAGTTCAGTATGATTTGAATCTAAATCTGACACAAATACAATATTCATAGTTTCCAGAAATATTTAAAGGGAGACAATAAATAGCACTTGGCAGTGTTTTTTATTGTCATTTTGTGTCTCTTCTTTTAATTCTCAGGTCCTTTCCCCTCCCCAAAGTCAGTCATTGTAAAGGTTCAACATGAATCTGTTTATTTGTATGTATTAATATGCATATGGATGTTGTTTTGTATGCATGTATTTATTTATTGAATCCCTGTGAGATACATATACAGTTACAAATTTGCTCATGACAGGGTTTCATTCATACAATGCTCCAACACCTGTCCCTTCACCTGTGTACATTTTCCACCACCAATATCCCGTTTCCCACCACCCAGCCTCTATGGCAGCCTCTCTCTCTTTTTCTCTCTCTCTCTCCTTTTCCTTACCTCTCTCTACCCTCTCCCCCCTCTCTATTGGGGGGCATTATGATTTGCAATACAGGTACTGAAAGTTTACTATGTTTGTCCCTTTACCTACTTTCAACACTCAGCTTTTGTCCAAAGTGATCATTTCCAACTCTTATTATTATAGTGATCATAAAGGGAAATATATATGCCTCTTGGAGATCCCTGCAAGCTACTGAGAGTATTCCACCTGCACAGAAGAATCTGGCAAGCTCCCTGTGGTGTATTAGATATGCCAAATACAGTAATAGTAACAGTCTCATTCCCCTGACCCTGAAAAGAACCTCCAATCATTGGGAAAGATGAGTAAGGAGAGGCTGCTAAAATCTCAGGGCTGGGATGAATGGAGATGTTACTGGTGCCCACTTGTGTAAATCAATGATCATTCTATGTCCTTCTCCCTCTGACTCATTTTACTCAGCATGATACTCTCCATATCAATCCATTTATAAGTGAAATTTATGACTTCATCTTTCCTGGCATAGTATTCCACATTGTTGGTGGGAATGCCGACTGGTCCAGCATTTTTAGAAAATATAAGCATTCCTCAAAAAACTAGAAATTGAGCTTCCATATGACCCAGAAATACTACTCCTGAGAATATACCCCATAATCATCATCATCATCATCATCATCATCATCATCATCCTGTTGATCATCAATTTTCTCCAGCGGTCTCAGTAATGTCTCCATTTGTCCTAGCCCTGAGATTTTAGCAGCCTCTCTTTACTCATCCTTCCCAACGGTGCCACATTGGAGGCTCTTTCAGAGTCAGGGGAATGAGATCCATCATTGTTACTGGTTTTGGCATATGAATATACCACGAAGAGTTTGCCAGGCTCTCCCATGTGGGCAGGAAACTCTCAGTAGCTTGCCAGGTTCTCTAAGAGGGAGAACTAGGCTATAAGCTGTCTTCCTGGAGCTTGGTTTTGTAGTCTCTGGATGTTGACCATTGATGGGATTATATGGGGGCAGTTTCTGGGTGACTGCCTAGCTACTGGGAAATGGGGGATCTGGGAGGAAGAGACTTAGTCCCAATCTGAGCAGGCTTGGAGATCTCAGCCCCGGGACCCACACACCTGCCGGTTCCTTTATGTGTGAGGTTCATCTGAACGTGTGGAGAGGGCCCTTGAGCATGGCTGTGGCTGGTTTCTGGATGTCTTCAGCTTCAGGGCCTCTGCTCAGAACAGGGAGGGAAACTCAACCCACCCCCTCCAAGGGGCCCCAGTGAAGACAGCCAGGCATGGGGCAAGAGACTCCAGGCTCCCAAAAACACAGCAGAAGAGCCATCTGCACTTCTGTATTCATTGCAGCACTATTCACAATAGCCAGAATCTGGAAACAACCTGGGTGCCCAAGACCAGAAGACTGGATAAAGAAACTATGTGTGCCTCTTAAATTTTTATAAATTCATTGCTAGAGATATCATGCACTACTTTCACTGTGAGGTTCCCCACCTCATAGTAAAACAAGATTTATCTATGTTGTCACATTTACATCCAGTCAGGCCTTCCCAGGTCTTCCCAGGTATCCCTTTACCATTGTGTACCTTCTTGCTCTCCCAGGAATGGATGCTCAGGTTGCATTTAACTTCCTGCCATTTATACAGAGAGCTGATGTCAGTACTCATGCCTCCTTTGCTACAGATCCCCAGAACTGGAACGACTGGGTCAGAGGGTATGTGTACTCTTAATTTAATGAAGTCATGCCTGGTTGCCTTCCTGAATGTTCCACAAGTCCACTTCCAGCAGAGGTGCATGAGGGTGAAAAGTTTAACACAAGATTCATGGCACTAGCTAGCATTCTGGCACCTCAGGAGTTGACTCTGGGTGTCTCCAAGTGGGGTTTAAACTCCATTTTACTTAGTTATTGTTTAAAATGTGCTTTTATGACATTTGCATGGCCTTTCCAGTCCAGTGCTCCCTTCCTTCCATCACTAAACAAACAACACATCCCTTGATAAATCCTAGGATCATGGATCAAATCCTAGGATCAAATGAGTGAGTGATGTAGCTAAAGGAAGAAAGGCAATCTCTTCCTTCAATCTGTGTCTCCAATTCAGCCCTAGCTACCATCTTGGTCTTCCCTCAAGTGCTCTTGGTTCTCAGAATGCATGTGTATCTGAAATGAACAGAGGAATGTTTTGGAATCATAGTAAATATTCCTCAGCATCTAACTTGCCACTTATTATATGACTCAAGTCCTCCTCTCTGACCAGTGCTAATAAATCAGATGCTACTGAAATTATATAACTTCTACATGTCAGTTGAGGGGGGGGGGGAAATCAAAGCAGAATGATGTGGTGGTGGGAGGGATACTGGGAACATTGGTAGAGGAGAATGGGCACTGGTGAAGGGATGGGTAAATGATAACTGTATGACTGAAAGGCAAACACAAAAGTTCATAAGCTTGTAACTGTACCTCACTTTGATTTACTAAAAAAATTGTTTTTAATTTAAAAAAATTTTAAAAAAGAATGAGAATGAGGGTGGGCAGGCCAGCACTGGTTTCCCTGTTGACTAGGTAAAGGAATGCAAAAAAGAGAGGAGTGTGTTGTAGCTAACACCACAAAACAAAAAGAAGATGAATTAACTAGAAAAGATTGGATTTCAGGCAGCCAAGTCCCATAGCAGGGAGCCCACAATCACTTCTCCATGTGTGACAGATGTCCCATCAAGAAGAAGTTAACATTAAATCAATGTTTCATCGATAAAAAGTTTCTAAAGGAAGCCTTAGTGGGGGAGTTTGTGGCTTACATTGTACTTCTGCAAAATCATCTTCTGGACCCCAAAAAACCTCTGGAGAATTAGGAAAGCTATGCTGAAGGTCACCCCTTCGTAGCGGATGAAACTAAAGATCAAAGTGTTTCCAAGACTCGCCTCAGATCATGTTGCTGGCCAGTTGTCAGACCGAGAGCCAAATGCAAACTCCAGGCTGGGGTCTGAGTGTGTGATTTATGACAGTGCATTTGTTCTAGAAAATCCCACTGTTGTAAAAGCATCAGGAGCCCAAGAGGAGTTCAGTACAATTTGAATCGAAATCTGATCCAACTATAATATTCATAGTGGCAAGAAATATTTAAAAGGAGACAATAAATAACACTTGGCAGTTCTGATCTGGGGCACTGTTTACTGGGTAGAACAGAAGACAGGAGGGCCTAGTTTCGCTTGCAGAAAGTCTTCAGGTCCTTTCCTTTCTCGCCTGTTTACTAGTCAATTGACAAGGTCCTTTCACCAGTGGCTCCTAATCAAATTGACTCTCAGCAGGGATGCTTCTGCCCTGAACGCCCACCATGCATGCACACATCTCCAACAGTTCCTGGACCCCTGTGGGCAGAGAGAGACAGACCACCATTTCCAAGCAGGGTAATCCACAGCCCATGCTGAGAAGACAGAGATCAAAAAGGCAATAGTTCTGGGATTCCAGACAGTGGTCTGTTACAGAACAGCTGAAAGGGGAAAAAAACCTGTTTGATGGCAGGGACGGAAGAGCACACCAGCCCTCAGATATGCCTTGTCTTGTGAAACTCCTCCCTCCACCCCTCCAGAGTCATTCCAAGCCCTGACTCGCTGTCTGGGATGCTGGTCAACCAGCCCTTGTTGACCTCTGACTTCTGACCTCTACCTTCTGTTGACCCTCTGCCCCTCTCCTGCACTTCCCTGGGTGAGGGGGAGACCAGCTCAGGCGGGAATGAGGATTTGGTGTCTTCCCCATATCTGAGGGGTTTATGAATGATAATAAAGAACAGAAACGAGAAGTGGCAGGGGGTGGGGTGTGGAGAGGCGACCAGGAGTCACTCACTGGCTTGGCCTGGATGTTCGAATCTTCTTCAGGGTCCCTCCCTGCCCCAGTAAAGGCAGATGAGTCAAGGGACAGATAGGTCTCTGTGTCATTGGAAATGAAGGGGAAAGTAGTGGGGTGACCGGCTCAGCATGAGGGGAACCTCCTCCAGAGAAGTGGGGGGAATGATTTGAGGGAAACTGAGGCAAGTCTTGGCACCTAGAAACCCCAGGGGGACACATCAACCTTTTCAAGCCCTGCTGGTCAATGACACAAAAACGTTGTTTCTGCTCAAGCCGACCACACTCGCCTCTTCCCTTCTGTACGCAAAGTGAGTCCAGGACTGGTGTGAATGTCACTGTTTCTTCCTGGCTTTGGCTTCTCGAAGCCATGTGGAAGCTGTGAGGCCTCTGCTCCCATGTTTGGAGGTGTCACGACACCCAGGATGGGTCCAGGGCTTGTGATCACCCCTAATCACCAAGCAATAGGGATTTCACCTGAGATGCTTCAGGGCTGTTCGCCTTACAGGAACCTGGAAAGCCCATCCCCAAATACCACCCCCCACCCCCCCCCACACACACACACTTGTGCGCGCGCACACGTGCATGCTCACACACCACCTTCCCGCCTGGCCGCTCACTCCTGCTCACCCTCCCTGTAGCCGAATGAGGTATGATGCCTCAGGGACAACTAACTCTCCCAGCTCCCCACAAGAGTCGTTTCGGCATTTAACATCTCTCCATAACCCTGTTCCTGGGAGATAAATGACCCAGAGAGGCAGCATGAGGAATGACGTGTATCCCCAGTGCCCCTGTGCTTAGAGGGGGCTTCCCTACAGGCAGTGCAAGGAGCTGGGGCAGGCTCTGTAGGCGGCCCTGGTTCTGGGGCAGCAGCAGAGCAGCCTGGAAGCTGGTTCCCGCCTGGTCCCCACGTGGGGTGACTCCTCTTGAAAGGTAGGGCATGGTTGGGGGTAGGTCAGCTCCTTTAGGAGGACAGACCCCAGTTTCCTGAGCCCTTCAGGATGTGCGGTTGCCTCTAGTGGTTGCCAGCACATGGCCGTGCTCTGGGCCGAGGACCACTCCATCAGGAAGGAGTTGGGTTTTGAGTTGCTGGCTCTTTGAAGTGCTGTGTTGTGGTGCTGAGAACAGAGCCTGGCTTTACCCTCAAATTTGAATAATGCTTCCTCCCTGGAATGCACAGCTGTGTGGGTGAAAAGTGCAATACATACAAACATGTCTACATAGCACACTAGCACACGGTAACACACACACACACACACACACACACACACACACAGACCCCACAGGGCCTGGCCCATCTGATGTCTTTCACCCCATGCTTGACTCAATCTCCCAGAGGCCCAGGAATCTCCTCACTCCTTGCACTGACTGTGCAGGCTGGGTCCCTGTGACCAAGCCTAGAGGGAAGAATGAGGGTGCTGTAACCCTCCTTGGTCTTGTTTTGGGTCTGCCCTCTACATGCCTTTCAGAGCCAGGCTTCTGACATCTCTGTTTAGGGATCGACTGCTGGGCCTTCTGCCACACTTGTAGCAGACTCATTCTATGGCCAAATCAGGCCCAAGGAGAGAAATATGGAATGCTTCCCTTTTGATCTCCAAAAAAGAACCATTTTTTTTTCCCCTTCAGTCTTAGGTCCACAGGGATTCAACTGTCTGATTAGTTAAGGACGACAAGAAAGAGGAAAAGATCCAGAGACCGTGAACTTCCTGGGCTCCGGGAGAAAGCTGAGTTTGACCAGAAAGGCTCATGGCATGAAAATCGAAAAGAAACGAAAGGGAAAGGAGCCTCAGTGCCCTGCCCCGGCCAGTAGCACCCCACAGAGTGCCAAGTTAAAGCACAGTCAGAGTAATCCAGCAGCAGACCCTCATCCAAAGCAGCATGCACTAGTCACTCTCCTTTCAACAAGCAACTACTGCGTGCAGCTCTGGGGACCGGAAGCCCACCACCACCCATTGCTCCATCTTCAAATAGGACCAAACACGATAACCTCTCAGTATCTGTATTGGAAACCATAATGCCCAAAAGTATAGAGAGAGTATAGGGGAAATTGTCTGCCATGGAGGCAGGGAGAGGGTGGGAAAGGTCGGGGGGGGGGTATACCGGGGAGATTGGTGGTGGGGAATGTACACTGGTGGAGGGATGGGTGCTTGATCATTGTATGAATGTAACTTAAACATAAAATCTTGCAACTGTATCTCATGGTGATTCAATAAAATAAAATAAAATACAAGTGCATTTCACATTGGCTAGATCCTTGGACAGTTTATTGTGAAAGGTTTTGTTGACTTGAAAGAGAGGACAATAGGTAAAGTGCCACATTGCCACCTGCCACTGGTGGCACAGAGCCGGGCTTGGAAAACTGAAGCTGGGTGACTTTCTGATCCCTGCACCATGCATTCTGTATCTACCTTGCCTGCATCTTCTCCTGGTCCAAGTGTTGCTTTCAAGCGAAAAAAAAAAAATTCAAGGTGGCAGCAGATGGGTAACACTCCTCTGGCCTTTTTTTCTTCCTTTCATAAAACTCTTAGGTGAGGCCATGAATAATTGGTTCTTTCTGGAGAGGGACTGATAATCTGTCTTTCCTGGAGCTCTTTACAGGCTGGTCTGCCAAGTGGACAAGTGTTAAGAGGAGAAAACGGGGCAGTGGCCAGAGTGGGGAGTGAAGTCAAGATAATGGAGTCCAGAGCCACACTGAGGTCCTGTCCTGGCAGCGGGGCCATGAATCATGTCAGTCCTGGCGGAGAATCACAACTCCCAGCCCTCCCCTGCAGCTGCTCTCCAGGGCTGCCTGGGCTCAGTTCAGCTCTGGCTCTAGGACTCACTGCTGGGCAGGCTGTGCCCTCGGGTGGCAGACAGACACTGCCACCCATGACGTGAAGAAAAATCAAGGTCAAGTGAGCTCCCAGTTCCGCAACTGGCTATCACTCAATGTCCTGAGCACCCAACAATGCTAGGCCCTGAGTATGCAGTTCTTACCCCTACCCCCTGCCACCCCTTCATCAAGTCACAACCCAACTGTCCAGCCCAGTGGATCCAACCCACACCCATCCTGGTGGCCCTCAGAAGAATCACTCCCACAGCCCAGGGCTCCCCGCCAGAGTGCCAAGATGCAACTCAGAGGTTTCAAAGCAACACTGGACGGGGCCTAGCACCCAGCACTGGCAAAGCACATTTCTGTTCACCCTCTCATTCGGTCCTTAGAGCCCTGGCAGCTGCCGACAGGGGAAAGGAACTGTCTGTTGAGTCTGGAAGATGTTTGTTAATATTGCTTCCTCGGGCCAGACATCGTAGTGATAAAATTCCCAGGCATGCCTGAGCACTCGGGGAATAATGACATGGAGGTTAATGAGGTGATAGTTGTTAGGCTTGTTTCTGGTTTCTGTGACTTTGTGCACGCTTTTTTAAAAAAAAATTTTATTTTCATAAGTTTGTTCACATTCATTGATTACATTCAATATTTCAACACCAATCCCACCACCATTACACCTTCCCACCACCATTATTTTGAATTTTACCACCACCATTCAAGCCTGCCTGCCAGCTGCTAGATAATTTATTTACTACTGCTTATTATGAATATTATGAGAGGTTGCACTTCTGGAATTCTAAAATTGTAAATGGTTGGGGGCCAGAGACATCCTGGTAGGGAGCTAATCCATTTTGAGGTTCATTTGGGAGTCTCTGGATCAAGACCAATGATGTGCTGAGGTGCCCAGAGGCAGATCATGGGCATGGCAATCAGGACCCCAAGGCCGTCATGTGGCCTGGAGCCTTAGTCCTTGAACCCACATGACGGGCTTTTGCTTCTGGAAGCTCCTGGCCACCAGGGTTTCATCTGGAGTGGGTGGAGAGGGCACACCTGCTCCATCTGAGGTGCCCCAGTGGAAGTGACTTTGTACGAGGTCCGGGAAGATCTCCAGCGATCTGTTGTCTTCTGGGATTCACTGCGGTGCATGCTGCTTTTGAGGTGCTTGCACACAGGATTGGGGGCTTCTGCTCCCTGGAAGTCTATTCTCTGTGATCTGCTGCAACACTTTCTCCCATCTCCCCTGGGAGACACAGAGAGCTCTCCTCAGCTTAGCAGCTCCCCACTGGGATCAGGAAGGCGGGTGTCCCAGGTCTGGGTAAGGATCTGCTTATAGAGAAACTGTCAAGGACCCCAGGTGCTTCAGGAAAGGACCCAGAAGAGAGTCTCGGGCTTCTCCAAGTGTACTCCCTATGCCTACTGGGTACAGGATTTCAATTCTTCATCATTCAATTCCCTTTTTTTGCCTTTTGTTCTAAGTTCTCTGCTCTTCAGTTTGATTTTCCCAGGAGGCTCACCTGGAATTGCTGCCCACTTAATGACAAGGAAGGTGTCCTAGAATAGCCTTCTCAGTGTGTGTGTGTGTGTGTGTGTGTATGAGAGAGAGAGAGAGAGAGAGAGAGAGAGAGAGAGAGAGATCACAATTGCATACTCCACCTATAATACCCTCAACGTAAGATGATGAAAATCTCCAAGGTGCCTTCCTATGGGGGTTTTTCAACAGCCAATTTGGAAAGACAATCACACACACACACACACACACACACACACACACACACACACACACACTGCCCCGGGAGTGCACAGCTATCCAACAGGACCAGGAGTGGGTGTGGTGCTAGAACTGAGTTCCCCAAAGCACCAAAGCACGTCCTTTCCCCAGCCCGTCTCTCATGGAGACCTGAATTTTGTTTCCTTGACAACCGGTCTCCCTCTCTCCTATTTTTCAATGCTGTGGTGATAAGGTGTATTTAAACCCAGCAGCCATGTTCCCATGGTGATAGAAGACCCCCAGTAAGTTGCCATGGGAACAAGAGATGGCTTTGAAAGAGGATAAAAGTAAGTCGGCTTTGCAAGCGATGACAGCAAAGTTAGAAGCAGAGAGGCTGGAGAATATGGCTCCAGAAGACATTAGGTCATGGGCATAGTCCAGCCTATTCTTCCTGAGGCCAGAGGAAGATCTTGGGCAGGCGCTGTGAGGCAGAGGGTATGTGTGGCGGGGGGAGATGTGGCCAAGCTTCCTCCTCAAGTACAAGGAGAGTGAGCACAGAAATATGTCTGCTAGAATGTCAAGGCAGTTGCTTCTTTTTGACATGATCCCTTTGCCTTTAGGAAACAGGGAAGGGCGCTCTCCAGAATGATGGGGGGGGGCCTTTTCTCAAGCAGCTCTAGGACATGAAAATAGTCACTTCCTTTGACTTCTGAGACATGTAGGGCTCCTAGGACCAACCCATGCTATTTCTATTTTGCACCACACCCCAAAATTGTATCATTAGTATTCCTAAACATACAGCAAAGTTGAAAGAATTTTTCAGTTTATGCCTGAATATCATTACCTAGTTGTCCTACTTCCATTTATTGTATTTTGCACCATCACCTCAATTTCCTGATTCTTAACCACCTGTCAATCGCTCTTCCCGTTGAGTCATAGTACACAGCTAGCCAGTGAAAAGCACATAAGCCAGGTGAGTTTCTTTTCAAAGCCTCTTTCCTTTCCTTTATGCCACATTTAATGTGATCACCCATGTCTAAGGTCTCTGTACTCAGAGGTTTCCTGGAACCCAGAAATTTCAATTTTAACATGAACACAGTGAAAGGGATTTGTTATTTCTGTTGCTATGTAGTACATTTAAATTCCTACAAGGAATTTAAGGTGTGGTTAAGGAGATGAGGTATCCATGTAAACTGATGTGCAGCAATTATTTATGTGAACAATTATAAGCACAGAGGGAAAAAGTCAAGTATCCAAGAGGAAATGAAGCTAATAGAACTGTCATCTTTTGCTGGTAGGACTATCTTACCACCACTTTGGATCATGGTTTGAAGGTATCTACTAAAGGCAAATGTGCATATCAGTGACTCAGCAATTTTGCTCTTCTCATATCCAAAAAGAATAAATATAAGTTCAACTCCCTTACCCATATCTACACTGTAGCACTGTAGCACTGTCATCCCCATTGTTCATCGATTTGCTCAAGCGGGCACCAGTAACGTCTCCATTGTGAGACTTGTTGTTACTGTTTTTGGCATATCAAATACGCCATGGGTAGCTTGCCAGCCTCTGCCGTGAGGGTGGGATACTCTCAGTAGCTTGCTGGGCTCTCCGAGAGAGACGGAGGAATCGAACCCAGGTCTGCCGCATGTAAGGCAAACGCCCTACCTGCTGTGCTATCGCTCCAGTCCACATCTACACACATATGAATATTCAGAGAAGCTCTGTGCTTCTTAACTCAGTTTACAAACAGTCTGTTTGTAGGGGAAATATAATTTCTGCATATTCATCTAATGGAGTACTACAGAGCATTAAAAATTGAAAACCTACTGACTTTTACAACATGGATGAATTTTAGAAATAATGTTCAACAACAAAAAATTGGGCACAAAAGAAAATATACTGAGGTGGGAAAGAGCACAAGGGTTAAGGCTCATGCCTTGCATGCAGCCAAACCCGTTTGACTCCTCAGCATCTGACCCCTCAGGTATCACTAGGAGTAGCCCCGGTGGTCCCAAAGCACAACAGGGCCTGAGCAGCACCACATCCTCAGGCCCTGGTACTGTACCTCTGGGCAGTTGACTGAGAATTATTGGGAGGAGCCCCATGTCACAGAATCTCTCTCTCACACACACAAAGAACACACACCAGAAGACACCATTTATATGAAGCTCTAAAGACAAGTCTCCTGACTATGACAGGCTACAGATATGTGGGTGAGGATGAAGTGGATAGGTAGGCAAGGGTACAAGGATGGGCTCCCAATTTGAGCTAGGTGGAGATTCCATGGCCTGGTCACATGTAAGTATTTATTGAGCTGTGCATCAAGGTAAGATTTGTGTCTACTTAAGTGAGTAGAGAGAATAGCTTACATGAAAGGTTTCCCCCCCCTTAAAAAATTGTGTGGGGGAGGAGCTAGAATTGAAATGAAACTCCAAAAACAAAAATATAAAAATAAGGAAAAGGAGAGAACCAGAGCAACAGCCTACATGCAAGGCAAGTGGGGAGAGCACTTGCCTTACACACAGTCAACCTGGGCTTGATCCCTGGTATCCCATATGGTTCCCCAAGCCCTCCAGGAGTGATCCCTGAGCACAGAGCCAGGAGTAAGCCTACAGCACTGCTAGGTGTGGCCCAAAAGGACCCCCCAAAAAGGATTACGGAAAGAGCAGTAAATCCCAGAGCTGACAGAAAAGACTGCATCAAGGTTGCCAACAAGCCTGGAAGGGGTTGGAGAACACTCAGCTGGTGACCAAGGATGCTCCCACTCCTGAAATGGAATCTGGGCCTGTGGGTACCAGAACTCGACTCACACACCCCCACCCCCTTTTCCTTCTCTGGGAAGGAAAAGGAGACACGTTTCAAGGAAAAGGAGGCATGTCATCAGAGTAGAAAAGCCATCTCTGTCTTTGAAGAGGAAGGAGCAGAAAGATTTTCTCTGCTATCTGAATTAAGAGACTGGAGGCTGATGGCAGGGGGAATATTTAGGAATTATTCCCTAAATATGGGGCTGGAGTGATAGCACAGTGGGTAGGGTGTTTGCCTTGCACGCAGCCGACTCGGGTTCGATTCCCAGCATCCCATATGGTCCCCTGAGCACCGCCAGGAGAGATTCCTGCATGCAAAGCCAGGAGTAACCCCTGTGCATTGCCGGGTGTGACCCGAAAAAAAAAGCAAAAGAAAATAGGAATTATTCCTGGGTGGCTCCTAGAAAGCTCAACTCTGGGAACAGGCAAAGCTATTTCTGTCTCTCCCTCCCCTAGCCAAGGATCTGGTCTGAGATAGTTCCAGCCCCTCACTGGAAAGAGGTGCCTGCTGGGGCAGGTACAGACACCCCATTTCCTGGTCCCCTCGAGTCCTGAGCTGGGAGTCAGCATGCACTGTGGGTTTCCACCCACACAGGCCAAGTTTTCCATGATTTTCAGCGCCCCAGAAAGCCAGGAGGGCCACAGGGAGGCCTGGCCACCACGCGGTCATGTCTTCCCCGGGAATCCTGCTTCTCAGAGACAAGAGGTTGTGCCAAGTCCTTGTGGGGAGTCCTTGGTCCCCCGGCAACCACCCTTTCAAACAAAGCCTCTCCTCTCCCATAGCCAGCGAGAGGGCCGGGGCCAGGCTGGATCCCTCATGCCCTCGGCACCCCATCCTGGATACCGCCGCCCCATCCTGCCCTGGGGATTCTCCTGCAGTGCCATCTGATGTGCACTGCCTCCCTGGGCTCCAAAGCGGACAAGGAGAGATCCCCTCCAGAGAGGCACAGCAACTGCGAACGCCTTCAGCCTGCCTGCTTCTGATGGTGGGAGCCGGAAAAATATCTATTTTCATATTACATCCATACCCATCTCTATATTTTTAACATGTCACGGTGCCACTTTGCACAGGATTGTCATTTTAAGTGGTGGTTTGGCCTCTCTCCAGCGCTTGATGCATCGGGGTCAGACCGCCTCAAAAGCAGCTGTAATTTTTATGCTGAGCACCCAGAACACAGTGGGTTAGCTCAGAGAGCTCCGCGACATTGCAGAGAGCCCGAGCAATGGACACTCCAAAGGAAGGGTGTGGCTTCTAGAGAGAAGTCCTTCCTCTCCCTCTCCCCCCTCCTTCTCTCTCTCCCTCTCTCTCTCTCCTTCTCTCCCACCCTCCCTCTGTCCCTCCCTCTCTCTCTCTCCTCTCTCTCTATCTCTCTCTCATCTTCCCCACCTTCTCCCCCCCCAGCCAGGAAAGGAAGAGTGAACCCCTGTTTGGACAGAGGGATTAGGGAAGGCATCTCAAGAAAACAGTTGTGCAAATACTGCCTCCAACCAAGCTCCCTGGAGCACTTGACTGGATATAAGATGAGTGGAAATGTAGTCTCTGCACACTGGGCTCCTCAGGGACATTTAGGATGGAGGCCAGGAGCGGTGGATGAGCCCTGGTGCCCACAGGTGACTGCCTGCCCCTCCAGCCAGCAGAACCAGTCCTCCATGGCATCCCCACAGGACTCTGGGAGACCTTCAAGGTTTTAGCTCCTTGGAAGCCTAGAGGACTATTGCCCAGATGCAGTAAACAAAGCAGGTAAAGGATAGTCCAGTTCATGTGACAACCGACCTTCCGGGAGCTAAAGAACACAGAACAGGGCCATGGGCAGAACTGCCTCACCTCCTCCGCGCAAACTTTGGGGACTAGGATCCGGCTCCAGCTTTTCCAGGCTCCCCTCTCCCTCCTCCTTCCAGGCAGCAGGCCCCCTCCCCCTCCCAGCTCCTGGGCAACTGTTCCAGGCCCCTGAGATCCTCTCCTAAAGCAGAGCTTCCCTCCCTCCAAGTAGCTATTTAGAGCCAGGAAAAGAAGTGGGGAAAAAATGTCTTATTAAATATGTGTATTTCTGCTATTCCTTTTGGTGGGATAATCCCTAACAAACCACAGCTGCAGAAGACCAACTGAGCAAATGACGGAAGGATATAAATATCCAGAATTACTGTATCTTGAGTTCAGTTTTCTCTGCTGTAGTCCCCAAGAGCCAGATTGGATTTTAAAGAGAGACTTCAGAAAGGAAGTCCAGGGCCCTGGCAAGGCCTTAGACACACAGCAAACAAAATAAAGTCTTAGGTTGCCAGTCACTGGGCATGAGTGTATATGCAAGTATGTCTCTGTGTGTGCTCCCAAACACTGTGTGTGGGTGTGTGCACGCATGCATGCATGCGCGTGCACACAGGGGCATCAGGGAATCAATCCATAAATACATTAATGGTCAAAAAGAAGGTGGCTTATACTTCAAACACCCCAAAATCTGACTCCCATGTCCCTGATAAAGGACATTTGTTTACATGAGAAGGTGGGAAGGAAAATTAAACAATGATTTTCAAATCCCTCAAGGGCTATTATGCAGCAAATGTCATCCAGCTGTTCCCCACCCCCTGCCCCAGTTTCCCATCTGCTGCCTGTGTGGGGTGGGGCTTACAGGACAGACCATTTAACCATCTCTCAGTTGGCAAAGTCCTGGGTAGCTTGGCACGTGGGTTCTGTCCCCTTGGAGACAGAGTTGGCAGGCTCTGGCCTTTCCGAGTGGACTGGCATCTGAGTATAGACCATCTGAGTGCTAGGCACTGGAGAGTGGGTACATGGACCTAAGGCTGACCTGAGCGGTGCATTTGGCCTGAAGGGCACAGTGCCACGGATCTCATGCCAGATGCCAGAGTCACTCTTTAGATCCCCGGGGTGTATTTAAGGAAAGATCAAGACTGGCTCTTTGGAAGACCTCCCAGAAGATATCTGGCCTCTAGCCATGGAAATCAAATCAAATCTCGGGTTGAAAGAATATGGTGTCTGCATACACAGTACATCCATCTAGTCAGTGGATATTCACAGACACCTGTTAGGCTCCTGGTGTCCATCCAAATTTGGGGCTTGGACTTTGTTGTTCCCTGTGTCACTTGGCTCTACAGCCCCTGACTCTGGGTAGCACAGCCTTTGCAGGGACAATGAGTAACCTCCCCTTCCACTGGACACAAAAGAAGTCCACTCCCTCTGCCATTTCTTAGCTTCCATGCATGCCCAGCTTCCTCTCTCTCTCGGGGGTTCCTTCAGTTTTACTGGCCTGACTGCCTCTCAACACAAAGTCTGCCTTCAATAAGCCAGATAGTGAGGGCTTGCAACCCAGGTGGGTATAACACAGCAAGACGATGTGACTGGGCACCCATTCCCATCCCTGCTGGTATCTGCACTACCACTGTCCCAGATACCTCGAAAGAAATGATTTTGAATTCAGTTACTGGTGCTTTAGGCTTAAATGATCTGAAGACATGGGAACCAATGGAGATGTTATAAAATTATTATTTCAATGACCCCTCCCAGGCGTTTCATTCTGCCAGCTTGCAGAGATAAATTTCTCAGTCATTGTGTGGCTATACCATTCCAAATTTCAGGGAGTGGAGTGCTCATTCTGGAACTCCCACACATCTCTGCTCTGTATGTGACCACACGTCCCAGAGGGAGAAGGGGGCATTCCTCTGCATTTGTCATGGCTTCTCTCCTCTTTTGATTTTGTTTGTTAATCTGACTTGTTCCCCTCCAAGTTCCTTGAGAGCTGCTTTACATTTTTTTTATGTTTTTCAGGTAGGGAAAGTTCAATAACTATTTCTTAGATGAGTGAATGAACAAATGAATTATTAAGACATGCCCTCCATGTGTTTTGGTTTAAATGTAGAAAAGGCATGTGTGCATGCGCACGGGCGCACACACACAGACACACATCACACTTCTTCCTTCACAATCTCCTGGCTTTGAATGAGAGAAATTCTCATATTGCATTCTGACTTTTTTCTAAGTAAGGGAGGGAGACAAATACAGGTAAGTCTTATTTGCAAAGCTGCCTTAAAACATTCCTTTGTAAACTAGAACAATAGAAAACTTTCATCTAGGGAATAAAAAGACCACTTTTAAGTCACTTTTTCTATACCATCAGGGGGATGAGTAGCACTATCTCTAAACCTGATTTTATCCACTACACACTGACCATGACTCCAACTCAAATCAGCCCAATGCATATGGGGAAACACTCAGACTGGGTTTCTGAATCCCACTTCTGAGTACTCCCTTTTTGATTGGCTCCTTTACCTTAGAGGTCAGAATCCTCGAAGCCCTTTCAAAGATCCTTGTACTATGGGAAACATGATATTTCTGGCCAAGGAAAACAGCCCAGGTCAGAAAAAATTACCTGAAAGACTGTCAGATTCCCTGCTACTTGTTTCTGTCACTTCACTGGATTTTTTTTTCTCTAATTCTCTGCTCACATCACTCAACTCTATCTCCAGCGATAATACTTAGTAAAAAATTACATTAAGTGTTTAATATGTACCAGCCACTAGCTTGGGATCTTCATACATTATTGAATATCGCTCTTCCCACCTTATGAGAGATGGCGATCCTGGTTCACATTCCATACATGAAGACAACGAGATAAATGATGGTTACTCAACTCCTCTGAGTCAAGCAGCTAGTGTCAGGTCCTCTTGATGCTAATGGCCATTTTCCTAACCACAACACTCTTTTCCAACAATGGACTCTGGTCTTAGAGTATCTTATCACTGGGAACTCAGCCCTGACATCATCTCAAATCTATCCCTGGATAGAAAGAACTAGGTTCCAGCCCTCACCCACTCACCACATACAAGATCTGGGTTCGGTTAGGCTCAGATCTATGGTTATTGCTCAAGGATGATGAATAACAATGTTGAGCAAAGAGAAGGGGGCACAAATACTTGATCAGCTAATGGATGGACTTCTGGTCTTCCACCTAAGCGTATCTTCTATTTCTAGATCTGGGGTCACTACTCTGTATGCTGAAGAGTGGCTCTTGCCTTTCTTCTATTTTTTGTGGGCATCCTGGCCCATACTCCAGGTGCAGGCATGGGGACTGTTGCATTGTTCTCCCTTCTAGCATCCAGGCGACTTCACCAAGCTCCACCTGATGAGGAACCCTGGTCATCAGAAAATGGAGACCCTGGGGGCCCTCTGAGGGTGTCATTTCAGCCACCACTGCATAAGGAAGACAGCGGCCTGGCTAAGTACTTTCTTTGACAGGGTGAATGTGGCCAAGTTAGGCAGATAGTACCTCTGTAGCCACACCCTTTCCTGACAACACAGGACCCCTCTAGACCCAGAATTTAGGGGGCACTCTTCCTTGGGAGAAGGCATAGCTGCTCCCCCCTGACCTCATGTGACAGCGTCTCCATCTTGGAAGCAGCACCAGCTTCCACCGTGCTGTGGCCTTGTTTTCCACTAATATGCTCATATTTCATCTGCCTTAGCATTTTGCTTTCCCAAGCCTCTTAATCCCTCATAATTGAATATATTTTATGCTGATGAGCAGTGGTGTTAATCATGCCTCTGGGCTATGCCTAGAGAGACATTTTATTTCATTCTTTCTCGGGCCTTATGCCAACTCCGGCTGTGGCCCACCTCCAGGGAACAGACTCTCTCCACGAGGGTGGAATGGGAGCTGGAGGTGAGGAAGGACTTCTTGACTCATGGGCTTTTGAGACCCAGGACCTAAGTACTGAAGGGAATCACCCAATTTGTTTTTGCAGGATGGAGACATACTTTTCTCCTCACTGCCAGCCAACCGGCAATTCTTCAACTCAGAACCCAGGGGATGAAGCCAGTGAGCTACGAATTCTTCTCCCAGGCTGGAAGCTCCAACTCTGCCCTCCCACTCTCTCTCTCTCTCTCTCTCTCTCTCTCTCTCTCTCTCTCTCTGTGTGTGTGTGTGTGTGTGTGTGTGTGTGTGTGTGTGTTCTCCCTAAGAACACAGAGAAGATTTTCGACCTGACTAGAACTTGCAACACAGCATCAACTGGTTGCTCCTGGAGAGGGGCAGAAGCTGCAGCCTGTAGATCGGTCTCCAAGGGCCTCTCCAATGGCTGCCCCGGTGACCACCTCACTCTGCCATAAGAATCATTTCCCACCACTTCGGAGCTGGGATTTTGTGAAATTAAAAATGCATAAAGCCACAACCTTGTTTTCTTTCAATTTTAGTGCTCACAGAACTAGAAAGGATTGATATGCCAGTAAAAGCAGACAAGAGGGAGAAGAATTTATGACCCCAGAAGTGCTGAGGCAAAACAATGGAAAGCAGCATTTAAGTCTTTCTATTAAAACAACTCATATTAAAAAGTAATAGGAGCTGGGGTGGCAGAGGCCTTACTTATTTCATCGGTGATGCCAACAGTCAGCAATTTGTCATGGCAGGAGAACAGGAAACAACCATCGAACCCATGAATGAGCCAGCGCTGGGTGTGGCCTGTCCACCGTAGCCACACCTCCTCTGGGAACACAGGGCAGATTCTGTAAAGATTCACTCAAGGCAGCCACATCACAGGCTGGGACAATGGAGTCAGTGGAATCTGAATTTCAGGTTTAGTCCCCTTGGGCTGCTTTGCCAGATAGGCAGGGAGGAGGGGCTTAGGTAGACACTGAATCTCAGGTTCCAGGGGCTCATCCATGGCCACTTGCTGACTGCAAGTCACAGGGAGGAGAGAGCCAGTGAATTGAATCTCTGATTCTCTTGAATTATCTTGAATTCCAGAGCCAGATTCTCTTGAATCTCTCTGGATCCTGATGGCGCTGGGTCTCAGGAGTCTCACCCAGAAGGGTGCATCCTTTTAGGACCCAATCAAGAAGGGATTAGCCAAGATGAGAACCATGCAGTTAATCGGGAGAAGGTGAGTCTGGGGCTTCCTTCATCTCAGCAGGCTTACGATCCCAAGGAAACATTTCCCAGAGAAACGGGGGCGTTTGGTGTGAATGCTTTGACCTTTTCTTTGATCTGCAAAACTACACCTTTCCTGGACTCTTCCTCTCTTCCCATGGAGAGGAGAATGAAGTGACAACATGCTCCAGCCTCCAGCAATCCTTAGCTTTAATTTAAAAATGAAAGAGGAAATAATAATTACACAGACCTTTGCATTTTGATAAATGTGTCTCTCTGGACCCATGTCATTGATCTTTTCTAAGCAGAAAAGTTCTTTGTCCCATCATATACAAATGGGGGTCCTGGGTCTGCTGCACGCACTATTCTCTGAACCCCACTGCAGACATGCTCCCCCAGGAGCTTCCTGCCCCAGTCACCAGCTCCTGCCAGGAACTACGTCACAAAGCTCCACACTCTTTGGTGTGGAGGCACTTAGCCACCACTTTCATGTCTTATAATTTTATCTCTCTGCTAACCAGCCTGGCTCTCGTTTGCATTCTTTGAGCAATGCTCCTTACCCCTACATGGGAGACTTTCTTACAGTTTAGTCCTCTACTCCCACCTTCATCTCTGAGATCTTTTCTTCAAAAACTCCCCCACACTCAGCCACAGAGTCTCTCCGAAGGGAGTAAACCAGAGCACACGGGGAAAGTGATTTGTGTCCTCGCTGACATCCCGTCATCTGCTGTGTGCCGTTTTCTCATCCTCACTTGGCATGCAATGCCCCCCGACACTGCCACTCGAACCTCACTTACGTTCACCAGCCCAAACTCTGTCATCAGCCTTCATTGCCACCGTCAGCCGTATATAGAAACACATGCACACATGCACACATATTCCTCACCCACCACTATGGAGCCACATTCAGGACAGCTAGGGTCGACTCTAGATCAGGTAAAATGAGCAGGAGGAAGTGTACAGGTTTGAAAGTTGAAATGAAAAATAAAGAAATGGGCAAAGATGTGATTCACAGTGATAGGAGACATGCATGGGATGTGCTAGGCCCTCAGTTCAATCCCTAGTACCCCATCCCCCAGCCCTCCACATACTAACACCACTGGGTGTTGCCTTAATGGTGCCCCAGAACTCAGGTCCTTGCCTGGTGAGCTTGGTGGGTGGTAGCCACAGGCCACTGAACACTGCCCAATATGACTCCAGGTGAAAAAGAAAGAAGGTGAGTGGGAAAGGGTGGGGGGAAACGGAGGGCAGGGAGGAAGGAGGGCAGGGAGGAAGGAAAGAAGAGAGGGAGAAGGAAGTGAGGGAAGAAGGAAATAGGAGAGGAAGAAAGGATAAAGGGAAGGAAAAAGGGAGGACACCAAGTGGGTAAAGAAAGTTTTAGGGCTTTTTTGGAATCCAGTGACCACTAAAGAAAGGAACAGAGAAGAAAACTCTCTTTCTTGGGACCATCAAACTACTATCTCAATATTGTTAGAAAAAAAATAAGAAGGGTAAGTTTGATTAAGGTAAGTTCTCAGATAACTCAGAACATGTGTGAGTGCATGCGCATATGCCTGCTTACGCCAGAGATCAAACCCAGGCCCTCACACACACGCCAGGTATGTGTTCTACCACATCCCAGGCCCTCGGAATACTGCACTGTGTAAATCCATGCGGGGACTCCAGTAGCCAGCGTCCTTTGCCAGTGTTTTCTCTCAGATGTTTTCAACTAGAAAAATCAGAAGTCTGGTCTATGTTCATAGAAAGGACCAAGGTTGAGGAATCCTAAATTATGAGCAGGATTAAATTCACAAAGCTAAGTTTTGTCTGTGGTTCAGTCCCTGACCAGGACATTGGGGACTGCCACTTCATTATATTTATGTACGCAACTTCCCTACAGTTTGCATCTAGGAATATGCGTGACCTCTTACTGCCTCGTCACCGCTCTCAGGACTCAGGAACCTGCTTTCATTTCTTGATGGCTTCATGGCTGGGTATGTCTCTACTACATGACTATGGTCACCATGACAACCACTACTACTCTTCCTTCTCTTTAACCCCCATCACCAATTCCACCACTGTCACCATTTTTAAGAGACTTCAGTATCCACACTGATGATCCATCTAATACTCTAGACTCAGTTTTTTTAATACACCTAGTACTTTATTATTAATATAGTCATAATTAGTAATTAGATAAACAAGTCACACAGTTGGTTTCTCCATTAGGTCTATTTACTTGCTGAATAACTATATTATTAGTATGATTTTCAGCTTAGAAACATGGCTATTAAATACCCATGTCCACAAATTTGTCTTTTTATTAGAATCAATGTTCCTGATTTCACATGTAAAACATAATCTTCAGATGCATTCATTATAATCTTGACATTTTATTATCTATAAATCAGTTATGTAAAATCTCATTATTTTTTGGGAATTCCTTTTTCATTAAAAACATTAAAAAGCCGGTACTGAGTAGTGACAAACCTGCCTCGTCTCTGATAATAATGATATCCTGCCTCCATTCACATGGTCCCACCAGAGCGTAGTGGGGGGTTTCACTCTTATAATTGTGCTGGAAAGATCCTACGGGTTTGAGTAGCCTGGCTTCAGCATAACTGTGGTACCTTTGAAAGTTTCACTTCAAGCATCACACTCAAACACCCTCCGGTGTGAAGGTGTGAACTTCCATTTCAGAATCTCCATAAGCTACTGGGAACCTCTATTTCACCAAGTACTCAACTTTTTTTTTTTTTTTTTTTTTTTTACTCTCTGCTATTCATCTCTTGCCTCAGTAACTGGGACTGAGAATCAGAGGATTAGTTTGGTATCTGTGTTTTTCACAATAGGTTGGCTGTTGAATGAAGAAGAAGCAAACTCTTGATATTTGGCTTCAGTGACTAGACCCGGCGACTGACAGAGAGAATGCAGGTTAAGGAAGAAAGGTGGAAATTATGAGTTTAGGCAAGGACAAGTTGAGGGAACAAGTCTGATGAACTTCTGCCAGGTGGGGATGATATGTACAAATGAGAACAAAAGCCAGACAGCCATCAACATGTAGGACTTGAAAGAACAGGAGTTGGAACATTATATGACTGAAACCCAATCATGAACAACTTTGTAACTGTGTATCTTGCTGTGGTTCAATAAAACATTTTTTAAAAAGATATAGGACTTGATTTTCTTTTAGTAATATGACAGCAACCTCCTAATTCACCTTCCCTCTTCCAGTCATGCTCTTTTCAATCCACCCTGCATTCTAAAGCACAAAATTCAACCTGTCACTGACCTACTTAAAACATGTTACCACTTCCAAGTTATTCAAGTTCTAGTTGGAGGTCTCTGGTACACATCAAGCCTAAGCTTTCAGTCATTCTGCATTTACACCCAGTCCACTCAATAAGAAATAGCCTTTCCTGCACATCTTGTCCAGCAAAGTCCTATTCATTCCTTTAAAATCAACTGAAGCACCGCCTCATTAGCAGGGCACAATCTCCTTTCCGCCTGTGTTTCCACTGTCAGTGCCTTTTGATAGTACAGCAGTCACCACACTGCTTGCACAACGTTTGTTAACATGTTCCATTAGACAGTATATTCTATGTGGGTACCAGTTTGTTCTCCTTCACCCCATTTCTCCCAGCAGAAAGTCTGGTAGGTACAGTGTTTTCCAGAGTGTAGTGGGGGATTCCACTCTTATACGTATGCTGGAAAGATCCAACAGGTGTGAGTCGCCTCTGCTCTAATTGACAGGACATTTTCTGTTTGTTCACTTAAATAAGGTAGATTTCCAGGAGACACCAAATGATTTTTTTCCTATAAAGGAAGCAAGAGGCCAAATCAGTTTGGGAAACATAGGGACTCAGCATACAAAAAAAAAGTCATAGGTAATCACAATCAATATAGATCATTATAGTCAAAAATCATAGATAAGAATTCTCCAGTGACCCAAATAGAAAAATTCTAAGACATAGTGTAATCAGAACGATAAAAGACAATGAACACTGAATGCAGCAAGATCAAAGAAGAAACTGCCATGCAAAGGCACTCTTAGAAGACTCACAACAGATCAACCAAATGATACTCAATAAGCCAGAAGAGTGGCTATCATGTCCGGTCTATAGTCTATTTTCAGCTTGCATCTACCAAACCGAATGGGTCCTCCTGACATCCTCTACTTGGTGTTCCCTTCTCTATATGAGCTACTCAATACCTCTATTGCAAACTACAACACCCAAAAGGAGAGAAAACAAAGGGGAATGCCCTGCCACAGAGGCAGGTTGGGGTAGGGGGAGATGGGGTGGGGTGGTGAGATGGATACTGGGATCATTGGTGGAGGTGAATGGGCACTGGTGGAGGGATGGGTAAATGATCACTGTATGAGTAAAATGAAAACACAAAAATTCATAAGTTTGTAACTGTACATCACAGTGATTCTCTAATTAAAAAAAATTTTAAATAAGCCAGAAGAGAACAGTGGGATATAGTTTTAAAAAAATTAAATGAAATAAACACCTCACCAATGATACTTTGTCTAGCTAGATTATCATTCATATTTGAAGGAACAATACAGAACTTATGGACAGGCAACAACTTAGGGAATTCATACCCTATGAACCGTTTTTTTGCAAGAAACCTTAAAGGAGCTTCATTAAAAGACAAGACAAACTTCTCAGCACATCACCATTAAGAATGTTATTCATTCATGGTGCTTATGGTTGCCTGTTGAAAAAGATTTAAAAAGATCTGTATATTCCTATCATGCTAAAGATTTTATATCCTTTAAATAATTAACATCTCATTTATTTTGAATGTTCTATGTCTTTTCAGGTGATTTTGCATTTTTATTTTACTTATTAATGCAGATACTTAAACATTAACTATACTACAATTTTTCCAATACAAAACCAACATTAACGTTTTAGGATAAAACACATATTTATATTTCATAGGGTTATTCAGTTGTTCCTTAAAGTTTTTTAATTCTCATTCTTCTAGTAGGATTTATATATTTCATGTAAGTTTTAAAATAGATTATAGTAGACTTATTCATACTATTAAGCTTTATACTTATATATCTGTGAAAATATGTGTTTTTTGAAAAAAAATCAACTTATCGTTGATCTACCGAATTTTGCAGAATTTCAGTTTAGCTTTATTCATCTATGTGTGTAGGAGTCATCACCCTAACAACCAAAAAAATCCTTTCACATATGAGATATAAAGGAACACAGTAAGAAAACAACTATTTCCAAAATCATTAGAGCAGAATATTTGGACACTGAGCTTGCCTGGGCATGGGAATGGGTGGGAGGGTTTCTGGGGCACTGGACATTCCAGTGGTGGGTGAGGTATTGTAATGATGTACACATGAGAAGTATAATTAACAGTATTATATATCATATTATCTCAATAAAAGTGGTAAAGGAAAAAATGCTAGATATAAAACTCAAGAAAAACTTTCCAAACAAGAAGAAAGTTAGAGAAAAGTACTCCAAGACCAGAAATGTTGGGACTTATGTGTAATTTTAAGAAACTCAAGGTAACAGGGGAATTCTGTGAATTTCAAAGATACAAATAACAGGAACTCCCTGGAATGAGAATTACATGGGAATACCTGGAATTTCTTACTTTGGGGATTTCTTTCCCAAATGTGGCTTTAGTGCATTCTGAACAGGTGTTGTGCTGTTACAGGGTAAAGAGGGGGTAGAATCTTTTCATGTCTACCCATGTGCATTCTAAAAAGGCTGTCAACAGGACTAGGTTCTCAGTTGCAAAATATTAGGGGCTGAACTAAATCACTTTTAATGCTTATTTAAAATGTGAAAGCTTAGGAGGGCCTCAGTTCCTAACAGGATAACAGCAGCTAGTCAAATCCAAACTTATACATCGTTCAAAAAAATAAGAATAAATAGAACCACTCATTATCCAATATTATAGCATAAGAAGAAATCCAAGGAAACTACAAAAATAAAATTGTCCACAAATTAGGAAATCAATCAAACAGGCAGATTCATCTGGAGAATATAGTCCAGAAGGGAAAGAGAATCAAGGACGGGGAGGATCAGAAAGCGAAGAAATGTGAATGTTCCAGATGAGTGCACCTAAGCACTGCAAACTGGGGAACTTGATGGAAAAGGCTCTCGGGTACAACAATTGAAAGGAGATAGTCTTGAGAAGGCGCTTGTGAGGAAGAGAGGACTTACAGGAAGCATTGTTTGGAGGCTTAGAGGTGAAGGGGGAAAGAACAGGAAGTGAGAACTAAAGGTTGTACAAGAGCCAGAGAGTCCCCAGCCCAAAAGGCACTGCACCTACTTCATGGGTGGCATGAAGACCAGAAACTGCATTTCACATCTCAACAAGAGGGTGCCCTGAAACCTACTAAAAAAGTTGTGGTTAGATTCCATCTACATGCCAGACGTTACTGCCAGCCTGAATAAAACTGTTTTAAATGAACAGATAATGACTGTTCAAGGCTACACAAAATTACTATACAAATAAAAATTTAAAATTTTTCTGTGAGAATGTCCCCTAGTCTAACCCTGGGGCAAAAGAAAATGGTAATACCTAAACCTGAATTTAATGTCCTTAAGTAGGTCTTTGTACATAGGAAAATAATTCAAACTAGAAATTCGGAAAACATCACTGTCACTGTCACCCCGTTGCTCATCGATTTGTTCAAGCGGGCACCAGTAACGTCTCTCATTGTGAGACTTATTGTTACTGTTTTTGGCATATCAGATACGCCACGGGTAGCTTGCCAGGCTCTGCTGTGCGGGCGGGATACTCTCCGTAGCTTGCTGGGCTCCCCGAGAAGGGCAGAGGATTCGAACACGGGTCGACCGCATGAAAGGTGAACACCCTACCGCTGTGCTATCGCTCTAGCCCCGGAAAACATAAAACAACAAAAACTACAGAAAAATGTAAAACATGAGTAAGTAAAATTTTGAGAAAATCATTAAAGGAAAAGGTAAAATTATCTTAGAAATCAAAACTAAGTTATGATGTACACAAGGGAAAGTATAACTATATAAAGTAATGAGACATTAAAGAACACATAACAGTGAAGGAAACACAATGGTATAGAGAAGTGCTTAAATGAGAGAAAAATAACCAATACAGAAAGCAACTATAATCTAACACACATAATTGGATTCTCTGAAGAAGAAAATGTTAGAACCAAAATACTAAGCCTATCATCTAAGAAAACTTTCCAAACATAAGAGGAAACTTGAATATGAAGTTTGAAACCCCCTACCCTACACACACACACACACACACACACACACACACACACACATACACACACATACACACACACACAACTACGTGGGAACAAGGACTATGATACTTATGTAAAACACCTTCATTGAACCAACATCCCACACCCCCTAGATTTTATATTAGAAAGATTTGAAGTCATACTTCTTGACTTCTGGCAACAACAGTAAGCATTCTTAAAAGACTCAAAACAATTATAACCAGATTATTTTATGCTCAAACTGACCTTCAAATATTAAGAATTGAGAGAACGTTTTAAATATCAAAAATGCAGGGCATCTGTACTCCAAACTCTGTTCTGAGGCATCTACCAGTTTCCCAGATTCACTGAACCAACAGATGTCTTGGGGACTTGCTGGGAAAACCAGGACAAGCACTGAGTATATTCAAATACTGCTCTGAAGACCAATCCCAGGAGGGTCAAAGGTGAAAGACCACAGGCAAATGCTAAATGTCTTAGAAAAGTAGACAGAATGCAAGTTTATAAAGAGAACGAGCATGTAAGAAATAATCAAAAAAGTAAAATAATTGCATCAGGTGTGATAGGAATCCAAGGTTATATTTAAACCAGACAAGCACATCATAGAGGCAAAATAAGAATAAAGTGACTGTGGAGCCATAAAACACAAAGTACTACAATATTTGGTGTTTTGTGGTATCAAACCAGAGCCTCAGACATGCAAAGCACATGCTCTACCAACTGAGCTATAATCCCCAATCTCAGCAACAGAATTTTAAGTTTGGAAAAAAAAAAGTACAAGAAATAAAGGAAGATGAGAACAGGCCATAGAGAGAAGCCCAGTAATTACGATGTAATACTTACAGTAAATATAATAAAAGAATATGACCAAATCATAGCTAAATATATTAGTCATCTTAATAAATATGAATGTATTTAAGTTATCCATTAAAATAAAAAAGGTTTTCAAGTCGGCTCAAAGCACAAAACCCAATTATACGGCGAATACAAAAGACATCTAAAATGAAGTTTAAAAACGGTACGAGTAAATTGATGGGCAAGTTCTATCAGGCAATGGGAAGAAAGGTTATAATTCTAACAGCAAAGTAAATAAAATTCAGACCAGTGGTCTGGAATAGAAAGTGTGGAAATAGTCCAAGCCCATATGGAATTTTAGTACATTATAAGCTTGTGCCTCAAATCACTAAGAAAATGATGGATATTTAAACAAATGACAGCAGAACAACTGAAATGCCTTTGAGAAAATAATAAAATTGCTTTGTCTCTTCATAACATCTAGCAAAATGAATCCAAATGCACAAAAAAGCTAAATATAAAAATATGGAACTATACGAGAACTAGATATATGGAAAGTTTAACTTCGATGGGAAAACCAGGGGGATAAAGTGAAAAAAACTGAGGAACCCCATAAAAAATTTTCATATGGCAAAAAATAACTACAGCACACAGCAAGTAAAAGGCTATTATCACTATCACATTAATATCAAGTGTTTTGACTTGAAGGGGTGCTTGGCAGTGCTTGAGGGGCCTTATATGGGGGCACGGGGGTCTGAGAACAGCAGCATGCAAGGCAAGTACCTTACCTGTAGTAAAAGTACCCGTAGTGTTACTAATACTCTCACCCAAGAGTAGTTTAGACAACACAGAACAAAATCATAAAAGACAAAAGGGAAAGGACACTGTTCTAAATTAAAGACAATATAAAGACACAGTAAGTCTGGGGATGAGGCCCAAGTGATAGAGCACATGATTTCACATAGGAGGCCCTGGGTTTGACCACATCCCTAGGTGTAGACCCACTGCAGACGCGAAGACACAGTAAACTAATGTACTGCTGCATGACTGACCACTAAAAAATCACTGCGATGAAAGGCAAAGCCTATTAGCACAAGCATGGAAAAATGAGAACAGGTTAGATATTAAATTTTTAAATGATAGTATCTTGTTAAATGTCCTGACTTTAATTATAATGTGGCTATATAGAAGAATTTTCTCTTTTTTTGCTGAAAAAAATCAAATAAGGCAAAAGATGTCATTGGTGAGTCAATGTGAAGATAATATGGATTGTTCTCAGTGATTGGTTTACTATTTTCAAAACAAACTATTGAGGAGATGTTATTTTAAAAGAAAAACTATGGGGGCTGGAGCAATAGTACAGCAGGTAGGGCATTTGCCTTGCATGCAGCCAACCAGGGTTTGATTCCCAGCATCCCATATGGTCCCCCAAGCACCTCCAGGAGAAATTCCTGAGCACAGAGCCAGCAGTAACCCCCAAGCATCACTGGGTATGACCCAAAAACCTATGTTTTTTCAAACCATAATTTCTCTCTCTCTTCTTCTTCTTTTCTTCTTCTTCTTTTCTTCTTTTCTTCTTCTTCTTCTTCTTTTCTCCTCCTCCTCCTCCTCCTCCTTCCTCCTCCTCCTCCTCCCTCCTCCTCCTCCTCCTCCTCCTCCCTCCTCCTCCTCCCTCCTCCTCCTCCTCCTCCTCCTCCTCCTCCTCCTCCTCCTCCTCCTCCTCCTCCTCCTCCTCCTCCTCCTCCTCCTCCTCCTTCTTCTTCTTCTTCTTCTTCTTCTTCTTCTTCTTCTTCTTCTTCTTCTTCTTCTTCTTCTTCTCCTTCTTCTTCTTCTTCTTCTTCTTCTTCTTCTTCTTCTTCTTCTTCTTCTTCTTCTTCTTCTTCTTCTTCTTCTTCTTCTTCTTCTTCTTCTTCTGTCTCACAGCCCCTACCCAAACTTCCCAGCCTTCACCCCAGATTGTGCTAAGAATCACTGAAAACTTTTTTTGGTAAGACCTCTTCCTCCTGTGAAACAACTTTTCTAAATAGGTTTTTGTACAGATGCACCTCTGCACAATTTTTTTCAATTGGTACAAATTGTCCTGGGGCTAAACTCAAACTCTTTAGTCTGGCAGTTTCATTAGTTCTATGTTTTCAATTGCTGGCCAGCAAGCTCCATGTGAAAACCCCAGTAGCTCCAAGTTTACCTCATCCAGGGCTATTCTGACATAACCCTCTAAACCTGATTCTCTTGCATCTCCTATTACTGAAGGGCAGCGCCAGGCTCTCAGCCCCCTCGCTAACACTCTCCAGTCCATTCTGACCTGCTCTTCGCTGCCCACACAAAGTCCTTCTGGCCTGTTGAACATCGATCTCTCTTTCATTGGGCCTTCCTCATCACTGAGCTCTCTAACCTAGTACCTGCCTTAAAACTGGTCTCCCTGATGGTCCAAAACAACTGTTAAATAATTAGCTATTGATCAATGGTGGTGAGAACCCTAATGATGATCTTGCCCACACAATTTCTCTTCTCCCCAAACAGACTTATGGAAAAGGTCTCGAAAAGAAGGACATGTGAAGCATTGTTGCCTACTCTTGGAAAAGTAGTACAGAATTACCTGGGGTCTGGCATCTGAGTGACCAATGAAACAAGATATTAAATATATATATATAACTCAGACCTAAAGCACGTTGTCCTAATTCCCATTTCAGGGACAGCCTGGGCAAAAACCCAGCTGGAACAGTCCAGCTTTTTGAAAAGCACAGGATTTTCTGGCCTCTAAATTATACTGGCTATAACGTTGATGGTATTATGGTGTTGGCGTGGGCACAGACAGATGACCTCGTACCCCACGTGGCCACCCACTCCTGTCTATGGTGGTTGAAGCAGATGCTACAGAACAGTGGTTGGCAACACCGTGGTATGCAGCTCAAATGTGCCCTGGGCTCTGTTATTTACAGACTATCAGATTAAGCAATGGAGTCCTGATCTGGCCTTCGAAACTTAAAATAATAACTAGTAGAACCCCCCCAAAAAATGGTTACTCTAGAAGCATGAATCTGAACCCTGTATTTGCCATTCAATAATTAAGCCCCGAGACAACTACTTAAC
The DNA here is from genome assembly GCF_027595985.1 of Sorex araneus. NCBI lineage: Eukaryota > Metazoa > Chordata > Mammalia > Eulipotyphla > Soricidae > Sorex > Sorex araneus. Next base: position 166,042,821 of record NC_073304.1, on the reverse strand, counting down.
CTCTCTTGGTCCCATTTTCCACCTGTGTCTATAGATGAAGCACCTATGTTCAGGATGTCGTAAGATGTAAAATGATACCAACCACCTATTTAACATAATTCATGTTACATAAGTATGCCATAAATGTTACTTATAATTCTAATAGAGAAAAGGTCTTACTTAATCACATCTGCCTTTAAACAAACAAAATAAAAGAAACACAACTCAAATTAGAGGATGTAAATCTCTACATAGCTCCCTTCCTCTGGCTGTGTTTAATGCAGGAGGATGAAGGGAAAGACAGAAATTTTCAAAGTGTCTGCCAATTATTCTGTGCTGCCAAGAAAGAGGCTTGGAATTTATAATCTAGTGTTTAGTAGAGCACATCAATGAGCCTTTGGAAATATAAACAGGGAGTCATAGCTGAGGAGGGAATGGGGAGGTAAATTGATAGACACAATAAAAAAAAGAATTGAGTTTGATGGTGCAGGGCAATAGCATAGGGTAGGGCACTAGCCTTGCACACAGCCAAGCTAGGTTTGATCCCTGGACACCTCATATGGTTCCCCAAGCCCTACCAAATAAGATCTCTGAGTGCAGAGCAAGAAGTAAACTCTAATCACCCCTGATTGTGGTCCAAACTAAAAAACAATTTTTCAAAACAAGGAAAAGAATTGAGTTTGAAAATAGGAACTCAGCTTCCTGTTGATTCATAATGACAGACTGAGCACGTGGTAAGATCTCCCTCTTTAACAGAGCTCATAGAAATAGCAGGAAATGTAAGAAAGAAGTAGAAAAATAAATACACACAATATGTTCAACAGTAGAAAATGGAAAGCTCAATAAAGTGGGAAATGGAGACACTCCTAAAAGAACTCTCTAGGGTGACCCAGAGATGATGGCAAGCAAACAAGAGTGGCCCTGCTCGCATTTCAAAGCTTGGTATTTTAGCCAGTAGGCAATTGGGATCACCACTATAACAGATGTGGGTCAATGACCAAGTCACAAAAGAATGAATCCAGTTTCTTATTCTTCCATTCAAATCCTGCTCATCTCATAGGCAGAGGAAACTATGCCATGTAAGAAACAACCAACCCAATTGGGACTTCTACTGCACGGACAGGGCATACACAGAAGGAGGCAGGGAGCTGGGAGAGGGACACAGATAGCTCTTGCAAGGCCATCCCCACATTTCAATGTTTACTGCCAGAGACACAGTCTGGGTACAAAACCGACATAGGGGTCAAATCTCATGTTCAAGACTGGGCAGAGCATCTGTGAAATGGGTGCACTAGTCACTACGAACAGAGTAGTGAGGAATTTTGTATCTGCAATGGCAAGGTGCTCTCCTGACACCATAACAACAACTAATCCAGTAAGCAATGCCAACCCCAGAGGAAGACATCCCCACAGTCAGTATCAATTGCTTGTCCATCAGATAATGAAGAGTCCTATGTCGTCGACAGGTCAATCCCTAGCTGGCACTCATGTGGGGGGGATTCCCAAGTCACCAAACCCCAACAGCTGGGACAAAGAAAAAAGAAAAGACATTTTTATAATGGGCTTGGGAAAGAGGGGGTAGAATTTCCTAACAAGTACCAATGCCTCCATGTACAAGGGGGAGCAGGGATAGGATGGAGGCTAAGACTATTTGAATCACAGTGTCCACCTCAAAGATGCTGGCAGTAGAGGAGTCTTCCTAGTGGCTAGCATCATGATGGATTTAGATATCAACCCTAGCCAAGAGGTTTAATATTTTCCACAAGAGCTTCTGCCAAAGCCATTGGGCCTTCATGCAAAATATGTCCCCACTGAGAGGAACAGTGAACAGGGCCATTATCCAGAGCCCAGGGCTTGTTCAGCGGGAGACAGAGGGCAGCTTCAGGAATGGCCATATGCACAGTTTCCAACTCTTGCTAGTAGAATGAAGTGCCTACAGGCTTAGACAAGATGTGTGATGAATAGTTATTCTTATGATTTACTCTGTTGGGAGTATTACCCTGACCTATCAAACAATCAGGAAACTAAGTGTGTTTTCTCACCTACTCAAAAGTCAGAGTCAGTAAGATGCAGTTAATAAACATCCCCACCGAGGTAGATACTTATACTCACCCCATCATCATATAAGTGTAGATATCCGCAGAATAATGTCATGACCCAGATAGAACACTTCTACCTAAATATAGCCATCTGTGGCATGGCCAAGACAGGAAATAACCCAAGTCAGAACAATAATATGTGGGGTGCATGTGGTTGGTATTGACATTTTCCTAAAAGTAGAGGGACCTAATGACTATCACGTAAATGCTCGATTTTAATGCCATCTCTATAAGTGGATAAAAATTGATTTTCCATAAGAGAGTATATAAAGACTAATAATGACCATTTGATTGCTTAGAAATCCAGGGATCATTTCTAGAACCTTGAGAAACTATCAGGGCTCCAAAAGGCACAAGTGTCTAGCATGGTTACAATCAAAGTTGGGGCAGAGTGATAGTAAGTAATAGGGTATCAACACAGCATTCATTGTACCAGCAACTAAACCAAACCAAGACCTCTTGTCATTTGGGAGTCCTCACAGGTATGCAGGGACCCTGGCAGGTCTCCCTGGCAGATGAGACTGTGCAAGGCTCTGAGACTGAAGAAGACAAGGTCACACCGGAACAGGTGGGGAAGGTCACCTGCAGTGGTACTTTTGTGTACCTGAAAGTGTCATGCCTCTCATGTGACAACCAAGGGCCTGGGATGTGCTAGGGCACCTCTGAACCTCAGGTGGAACTGAGAGGGCACTTCCCTCCCTGCTTCATAGGAAAATACCTCAGGATGGTCAGTAAACAGTCTCTAAGAATAAGAATCCCGCTCTGGACACATAAGAATCCCGCTCTGGACAATCCCTGGGCAGAGTGGGAGTTAGACCAAGAAGTCTTATCACATGATGGGGAGGTACTGGGAGGGGCATTGGACATGAGCTGCAGACTCCTGGGTCAAGATGTTCTACCGCTGGTCATTGTAGTAGAGATTACTTGTTGGAGAGATGGCCTGGTGTGGATCTGCTGCCCTTTGTCCATTCATGGAGCTGATGGCAGACATCAAACCATAAATTTTAATCAACTATTCCAGGAATTCAAAGATGATCATGGTTAAGACCGTCAATGAACCCTACGCAGGCTCATTCCACCTCCCCTTTTTTGGTATGCATGGTAGGAAGATTCAGAAGAGCGAATGGAGTCAAGAAAATCTAATTTTGTGTCTATCAGTCTAGCAGGGCTAAAGACTTCTCAACCCAAAGGAAGAGTCTAGGTATCAAGACAAATGAGGTGCTGTGAGGGCTTGGAGTAAGCATTCAAGGGTTTACTGGCTCATAAGGAATTCTTAGAGACCATAGCAAAGCCAGGCACGACGTGAACACATCTCTCTCCGTGGTCGTAGACACCTGCACAGCGGGGGCAAATCAACTGTTTGCTGGCAAAGAGCTACCACCAGAAGCTCTGTGACAAATCAGGTGCAACTCCCTAATAACCTTTCTTGACATCCCAAAGAATATGCTCTTATTAAAACCCAATCTAGTGCCATAAATGGAAGCAACACAGAGAGAAAAACTAGGATGGCATCACCAAGAGGGATAGTACAAACACCAGCAGGCTCAGACAGAAGCTGGCCACCGCCTGGACACACAGGCACTGAGATGTATCCTCTTGAGTTTAAAGTCTTTGCGGGGCCTGAGACAGTACAGCAGGGAGGGAGCTTGCCTTGCATGCAGTCAATCGGGTTTTGATCCCCAGCAACACATGTGGGCCCCTCTGCCCTGCCAGAAGTGATCCTTGAGCACAGCCAGATGTGGGCCAAATACCCACCTTGGAGAGAAGACTGCTAGACCCAATTTGGTCACATACCCTACCCTGGAAGATGGAAGTGATTTCTGCAAGAACAGCAAATGCCAGAGGTTGTGTCAGAGCTGAGGGTCCCTCTCCTTCTCTGATGGAGCTTCGGTCCCACTGGGCCCTCTGGGTGACTGAGGGAATGTGCTGTTCATGCCCTTCTCCTGAACAGCAATTTCAGGGATGAGAAGAATGAGATCACGAAGTGGATGAAACTCAGGATTTCTTCTTATTTGCTGGCTGGGGGTTAGAGGGAACCAAGCAGTGTTCAAGGGGCCTGGAGGCCACTCCTGTGATCCTTAGTCAGCAGGCTGGATAACACAGTGCTTGCACCCTACAGAGTCTGGGTCCACCAGGGTCGTCCTGGCAGTGCTGGGGTGGGGATGGGAGGCCGTTCAGTGCCAAGATCACACTGGGATTCCATGCGTGCACATGCAGAGCACATGCCCCTGACCCCTGTACTATCTCCTTAGCCCCCAGACTTCAGATTTTCATGAAGGAACTCAGATCTGAGGTTGGGCTCAATGAACCTGGCCCTAGGCAGAGCCCACGGTGACATTGGGCAGGGGTGCCCTGCAGAACAGTCCTAAAGGACATTTGCATACTGCTGATTTGGGACCACTGTCTTGGCACTAGGGCAACTTGGCAGGGAAGCTGGTATGGTGAGAATATGACGCCCTGTGCCCAGTGACATGGACACAGATATTCCGCCCCTGTAAGGTGTCAAGATCCACATTTCTCCTCGGGGGCCCTTTTGGTCCTTCAGGTTATTCCAATGGTGCAAACCATTAATGGGGTGTCAAAGAGAGAAACAAAGTCTGACGGGACCGGATGGGGAGAAGGTGGGCAAACCCTGCTCTAGGGGGCTTGCAGCTAGCTCTGGGGACATTGGACTGTCACCTCAGGATCTGCTCTGAGCCAGCATCACCCCTAACCCCAAATTCCTGATTCATAAGTACTGCAGGGGATAAAAAGTGTCTATTAGTAGGCTTTTGTTGCTGTTTGGGGGAGACTCCCAACAGTGCCCAGGAGGCCTCCTCCCTGATACTTGGCCAGCCAGGCCTGAGGGTCACTGTGAGGCCTGAGTGTATGCTGCTGCTCAGGTTCTGCATTGCTGGGGGTACCCAGGGCCACCCCAGCAGGGCTCAGGAGCCACCGGGATTGCACCCAGCAAAGCTGGGGGCCGTGTGGTGCCAGAGACTGAATGGGAGTTGGCAGCAGGCATGTGCTTAACCCCCACACCAACCATCCGAGGTTCCTCCAAGGTTAAATCCTAGGTGTGCCTTCAAGCAACTAGCACAGGGCCTGACCCACAGGGCACAGTCTGTCAGCTCCAAAGTTTTCTTTTCCTTACCAATGTCCACAGAGAGCCCACAGGGTAAGAGCCATCTCTGGGGTACCATCCCAGGGTTATGGCAACCTCAACTTGCTTCACACTCCTCCAGCTACATCCCCCCACATACACACATACACGTGGTTCCCCACTAACCTCCCATGCCTTTGAAGGGTTAGAGCTTCAGTTCCTAAACGGAGAAGTGTACCAGCCTGAGGCAGCAACCAAGTGGCTTACATTCACCAGAGACAAATGGATGAGTAACAACAGATCCTGCTCAGACAGACTTTACAGGAAGAGGGAGGAGAGAAAAGGAAAATTGGGGTTCAGGGGAAGGATACTCAGTTGGGAGAGATAAGAGAAATTCCCCCTAGGCACCAGGTCCCAAGGCAGCAGATCTGTGCGGAAAGAGCCAGGCCAGCGGGTCTTCCCCGAGTGGGCCTCTCCCTCAGGGAGCCCCTCCTGTGACCCCCACTCCCTCAGACAGACACCCCACCCAGAGGCTGACAGGCAGCCCTCGCATTTGTGGGCTCTGTCAGCTAGCAGTGGGGAGTGTGGGAAGCGGCCTTGAGCTGGATGGGCCCATCCCTGGGAGAAAACTCCCCCTCCTGCCTTTCCTCAGACATCTCCTTGTCCTCAGGATGAGGGAAGGAGATATTAGATTTGTTTTTCAGGCCACAATGACCTTTTGGCAGTGAGGGGAGGGGGCTTGAAGCTAGACCCCCGAGCCCTGGAGCTGTCTGCCATCATGGAGGGAGGCTGTGTCGTATCAGAAAAATGCCTGAAGTGCCCAGCCAGAAGTTCTGATGACAGAGCTCAGCGCCACACACACATCCTTGTCCTTGGTCTCAGAGGAACCTCCCAATCACCACCTGCCTCAGAGCAGAATCACCTAAAAGCCAGCCCCCCCACCCCCTCGGCCACACACACACACACACACACACACATACACACACATACACACACACACACACACACACACACACACACACACTTCAAGCTTGGTCCAGGGGCAGGGCAGCCAGCAGGAAGCATATCATATGGAAGGAAGGGCTTCTGGAAAACTGCCTAAGGAAACCTCAGCGAGGCAGGCCTGAATGTCTGAGGCTGTAGTGATTCTCTGTATGCATGTCTCATTTGGGCACCCTAGAAAATGTATACTTTGTCTTACATCGCAAGGCCCCTCCCCTTTGACTATCCCAGAATCAGTCTCCAGAATTCACCCTGAAAGTCCTTTGAGGGTGGCTGTGTGACAGGAAGTAACCACCAAAGAGAGACCAAGCCCACAGCAAGTGGGGGTCAAACTGATTCGGAAGGGCCATGCTCAGCACCACTCAGTCTAGGTCAGAAGGTGAGGATGGAGGCCCCAGAAACGACCCCAATTTGGAGAACAGACGTGGGTGGAGCTGCCAGCCCTCTCTGCTTGGATGGCCAGATGAGGCAGCAACGGGATCTGGTGGATAAACAGCCAATCCGGCTTTCGGGAGACCCCCAGCCTCGTATGACTGTCGACACAAAGCAGATTCCTTTTCTCTCAACCACTGTTTATATCTTCGCCAAGTGTCCGACATAAATCTCCTCCCCAACCACCAGACTCTCTGGCTGCTTACAGAAGTGACCAACTGAAAAATAGCCTAATAAGGAGCTTGCCGCAGGAACTGGGGGTGGGGGTGTATCTCCATGTGAAAGGCTGTCTTGGGGGCAGTGACCGGGACACCCTGCTGTGGGGAGTGGTCAGAGCCGGGCTAGAGGCAGTCTGGGTTCAGAGAAAGGCCCTCTGTAAGATGCGCCTCTTCGAACCCAGGGACCAACTCAGAAACACAGTCTGAAGTCCTGTGCCACACTGCGAGGACACGTGGAGGTTTGGTCTCCGGCTTAAGTTTGCTTCTCAGTTGGGATTTTCCTTTTGCTCTTATTTCAGAAGTCAAACAGAACACAGACTTGGTCCTTACATTGTGGTTCCATCACTTGGAGCTCTGCACAGTGTTTGGGGGTTTCCTGGTCTGGCCGAGCTTCCTGATTTGAAGGACTTGAAGCCTGGTGGGGGACTGCGGTCTTTAGGGAGCAAAAAAGGAACCTCCTTTCCCTGCAGTGGTGGCTTACGAGCGAGCCCCTCTGCATCTCTTCCCCACAGGGAGTGGCACACACACGCTCCTCACAGATTGCTCGGGAGGGTGTGTCTCTAGTTGTTCTCTGTACGAGGCCTGCACATAACATAAATAGCTTAGCCCAGAGTAGCTCTTGCACTAAATAATAATTAAAAGGAGTGAGAGTGGTCCTCAGGGAGTGGAGGAGGGGAGAGGGTGGCCTTATACTTGTCTATTCTGCACTTGATTAGAAATCCTAGAGCTTGGCTGCTCTGTGGGATCCTGCGGCTCTGGGTTCACCTCCCTACATGGTTAACTGACTACTGCCATCTAGTGGCTGTGGAGGCCTCTGTGGAACAACTCCTAACGGACCGGCTACTGAGGACTTGGGGACCCTGAGAAGCTCTGCATGATTAGGGCAGCCCATCTCACTTACAGGTAGGATGATGGGTCAATCACCCATGGATATCCCTGTACACAATTTCTCCTCTTTGGCATAGGTGAAAAGGAAAAAAGGACCATTAAAATAATTCTGGACGTATAGGAAACCAGTGTCCTGGAGTCATCTTGGGTTAAACCATAACCACTGTTCTGAGTCTTACAAAGATTTAGTTGGTGCCTAGATGCGGCTCCCTCTGGGTGTGAGTGGGGCAATGAGATGAACCTTGGCATGAAAGAGAAATCTGGGTTCTTGAGGCCATCCTCAGGTGGGGCCTTACCAACCTGCCAGACAGCCCTGTGGCTCAGAGGGAGGGAGGATAGGAAGGCAGATCATAGAGGAAGGAAGGGAAGGAAGAAAAGAGGGAATGGGTGAAGGAAGGAGGGGGGAAGGGCCTACCCCAAGAAGTTTCTGGTTATCTGGAGTGGGTGTTCTGAGGACAGAATGCATTCTGAGTAAAGAACCACAGTCAAGGGACAGAACAGATAGATTTTGGGGGATTTAAAGAAAAAGCAAATAAGCAGAACTACATAAAGAATCAGACCATGTGCACTTTAGCCTTTAAGTCGCCCAAGAAACTTACTATGACCCAAAACATTCATATTACCAGCCACCAAAGGATGCGAACCAAATCTACACAAAGTAACTGCTGAGGTCTGCAAGGGTTTGTTTCTCAGCCATCGCTGCTTCATTCACCCTTTGGTTATGGTGCAATGAGGTTAGGAGGTCTCTTTGCAGAACTGGGAATGGTCCCAAATCCCTCCCCCTGCACCTTTCCAGATGGCTTCAGTTCTCCTGTCTGAAAAACGAAAGGATGGACTTGCTGTCTGTCAAATACTTCCAGCTAAGTGAACTCTCCAGCTAAGTCCATGCGCATTTCCGTGTGTGTGTGTGTGTGTGTGTGTGTGTGTGTGTTGGGGGGTAGGAGCATGCATGCATGCATGCACAAGCACAGCTTAGTTGAGTTTTGGCTGAAAAGTGCCCAAGATCTGGGGGAGACTGAACTTGGAATATTTTGTCTCACCTGGAATGTCTCCAAGGAATGTTCTTCCAGAGGTGGTCTGGGCTAGAAGATGCATCGAATAGAACATGTTCTACCTAGCCACCACTACCTAGCCACCAGGTAGAACATGTTAAGATGAATTCTGTAGAGCATAGTGTCAGAAAGCACAGCTTCCCTGAGTCCCTGACCTTAGTAAATCATTCATTCCCTTCACCTTTGCTCTCCACATCTACAAAATGAAAATACCCATCCTTTCCTCTGTTTCCATCACAGGACTTCAGTGTGGGGGAGGCAGAAGCAGATATGAGAAGCACTTCCTTGAGAAGCTTTGATCTGAATTTTCAATGCAATGTTTTCCTGTTTAGATTGGGATAAATCTATTTAATATTATAAATCTCTTCCAGATGATGCCCATCAAACAAACAGGCTGTAAAAAAAAAAAAAGGCCATGTCCGAAAGATCACAGACTGAGTCCGAAAACAAAAGGCCAGGCCCAGCTACAAGAAATCAGCCCTCCACCCCCTCCTCTGGCCCTTCTCTGGGGCTGGTGCTCCAAGTGCTCAAGTCTTGTTGCCTGCAACTGGCGGTAGGGAGGGATGCAGGAAGGGACTGGAACCCACCGGCTTGTAGCTGAGAAGGGGTGCTGAGGAGCAGCGGACTCACTCTCACTTTCCCTGCAAGCACTCGACAGTGCATCCCCCCTCCTCCCCGGTAAACCACACCACGAAAGAGCAGAGAACCAGAAAACTGCAAGATGTGATTCATAATTGTCAATAACAGTTGTGTCATTTTGATGCTCTAACTCTATTACGTTAATTGCTTTCCTCTCTACACTTTATTTTAAGGTGAACATTAATTGATTCCCAACTGTAATCACAATTATGGTGAGTTATCCTGATTAATGGGAGATGTGATTAATAGGCAGGAAGGGGCTGCCGCTTCCCCTCCCGGGGAAAAGGTGGCGGCTCCCTCCTGGCACTGCTGCAGGCTGCCCGAGCCCTGGAACCAGAGCTTGTGCACAGCTCTCCATCACCGATTCCGGAGTTTGGCCTAGCTGATGAGCCATCTGGAGGTGAGGGAGTTGGGCGCCTGTGAGCTGGAATTCAGGGTTTGAGGAATTCAAACCCTGAATTCCACCTCTTGGGGCAACACAAGTACTCTAGGAGGCAGAACCAGAAAAGACAGGAAGGAAGCAGTGGCGAGAGCTGGGGTTCCTGCGTGTACTCAGCCCCTTCTGCAGGAGCACCCCTCCCCCTGCCTGCAGGTATCTGATGAGAAGGTTCACAACGGAAGCTACTCTCCCCTCTCCAGCCTCCCTTGCTATTTATTCCTACTTTCTGCTATCTGGATGGCCACTGGTGCCAAGGCATTATGGCCCTCCCTGCTCCCCTCACCCCCCAGCCTTGCCCCTAATGCTTTCTCCTGACCACCCCCCACCCCAGCTCATGGCTCCAGCTTCCTGCTCTGTGTGTTGCCAGGCAGTGCCAGGTTCCTCGGAGGGGCTATCTGCTCCCAGTGCAGCAAAAAACATTCATTGTGAGCCACAGGTGGTTCATGCTGGTGTGTTAAGCCACTGAGCACCCTACGACACCTTTACAGTCTGGTCAAATCCCTCATCGGCTTCATTCCCCCAGTAGCACACCCATCCTGCCCGGCTCTCTCTCACAGTCACTATCACGGAAATCCTACGGGTTGGTCCCTGGATGTTCCAGTAGCTTCTCTGTATGGAAGCTCTACCTGTGGTGTGGAGAATGCTGACACCTACTTTGAAGTGCAAAGCCTGATCGCATTTAGCCAAGATGCTTGTGGGTCTCGAGGGATTCTGTGGAGCTGATGTTTGTGAGCCCTGGTGCTAAGTCATTGAAGGTATCCACAACACATACTTCCAGGCCTTTATGGTCTGCCTGGTAAGATTCTAATCCTCACCCGGGGCTTGTCAGAACCCAAAGTTCTTGCTACCTGAGGTGTCTTCCTGGTCAGGTATCTGGCACCTTTGTACTCTGGCTCAGAGGTGAGTTGGCCAGTCCAACTGGCACCAGACCAATATATGGATATATGGGCTGCTGCAGATGGACACTCAGATCATACATCCCCCAGCAGAGAGGGAGAGGAGGGACAGAGGAGCAGCCCCCCACCACACACACACCCCTGTTTCCCTACTCTCTGTCTGGAGCTAAGCCTGCTACGGGGAAGGAGCTTCTTCTTGCAACAGGTCAAAGTCCAGCCTGTGAGTCAGCCCAAGGTACCCAGAGACACTGGTGTGCTCATAGCAATCTCCTGGGATCTCTGGGTGAGACCTCTGCTTTTTGGGTCACACCCTGTGATACTCATGGCTCTGCACTCAGAAATTACTCCTGATGGTGCTCGGGGGACCAGGAATGCTGGGGATCAAACTTGGGTTGGGAGCATGCAAGTCAAACACCCTCCCCACTGGACTATCGTTCCAGTTCTGCGTTGTTTTTCATATGTAATGTCTCACTCAGATGAGCCTCATGCATGAAGGAATTGGCAGAGGAACCCAGGTATGTGGGACCTGGGGCTGAGACCTCCAAGACTGCTCAGATCGGGACTGGACCTCCTCCGCCTCCTCCACCCAGATTTCCCATTTCCCAGTAGCTAGGCGGTCACACCCAGGGACTGCTCTCAGCGCTGTGTAATCCCATCAATGGCCAGCATCCAGAGACTTAAAAGCAAGCTCCTGGAAGCATGCAGCCGAGATATCTTATAGCCTACTTCTCCCTCTGGGAGAACCTGGCAAACTACTGGGAGTTTCCTGCCCACATGGGAGAGTCTCGAAAGGTCCCCATGGTGTATTAATATGCCAAAACCAGTAACAAGCTGGGTCTCATTCCCCTGACCCTGAAAGAGCCTCCAATGCGGCATTGTTGGGAAGGATGAGTAAATAGAGGCTTCTAAAATCTCAGGGCTAGGACGAATGGAGACGTTACTGAGACCACTAGAGAAATTTGATGATCAACGGGATGATGATGATGATGATGATGATGATGATGATGATGATGATGATGATGATGATGATGATGAATGTCTCACTCAGCCCTTCACAGCCTTCCCTGGTCATCACTGAGTGCTTCTGGGGAGAAAGTTGGGTACTTCTTCAGTTTCAGAGCACACTGGATCTGAGGGTGGGCGCCCCATGGGCAGCTGCTTCCCCCTGAGAGCACAGCCTGCTCTTCTCCCCAGGCCCAGCCTCACGGCCGCTGTCCCAACCCCTGCCTTCCACTTTCATCCTCGGGGCCTTTCCTCCTTCCTGTACACATCTTGGCATCCAAGTCTATCTACCTCTCAGCTCAAACCCACAAACTCTTCTAACACAGCTCAACAAGTACTGGCTGCCAGGATCCCCATCTTCTTTTATTATTGTTATTATTATTATTGAATCACCATGAGCTACACTTACAATGCTTTTGTGTTTGAGTTTCAGTCATACAATGATCAAACACTCATCCCTCCACCAGTGCATAGTTTCCACCACCAATGTCCCCAGTATCTCCGTCACACATCCCACCCCTCCCCTGCCTCAATGGCAGACAATTTCCCTCTTACTCTCTCTCTACTTATGGGCATTATGGTTTGCAATACAGATCATTAGAGGTCATCATGTTTGGTCCTTTCTCTACTTTCAGCACACTCTCCCATCCAAGCACAGGATCCCCATCTTAATGCTCCTTCCCACCCCCAATCCATGCTGAAAATGAGAAGGCTTTAAAACAATTCTCTTTTCTTATCATTTGAGTATGCTTTGACCAATTAAAATGTGATGTCCAGGAGGATACAGATGGTGTTTTATTTGTCTTTGAGCTTTGATTTAAATTCAAGTTCCAGTTCCTTCACATATTGGCTGTATGACTTTGGCCAAGTCCTGAATGTCTCTAAGCTTCCATTTGTTACCCCCAGTAAAATATAAGATACAATGAGATTTATTTCAGAGCCAGAGAGATAGGTTTCAGGTACTTGCACACACCTAGTTCTATCCCCAGCATCATACACGGTCCTCCAAGCACCTCCAGAAGTGACTCTGAGAGAACAGAGTCTGGAGTAAGCCCTGGATACAGAAGGTATGAGCCCAAAACAAAAACACAAACCAACCCCCCCCCCCCAAAATAAAAGCTCATGCCTATTTCAGAGGGCTCAGTAAGCATCTCATGCAATGATGAGAATTGATGAGATGATGACGTGGAACATGAGTGTCTAACGGGTGCCAGGCATCCGTGGGTGTGCCTTGCTCAGTGTCACTAGGCAGTAGCAGCAGTAGGAGTAGTGTGATGATGGCTAACACTAGACAGGACTGCTCAGTCACGGATACCCTGCATGGCTGGCATTTGACTCATCCTAGCCTCTACCTCCATCACATCGGTAGTCCTCGATGCTTCCTCACTGAAAGCCAGGTCAGACCTGGATGGAGGCAGAAGATATGGGAACTACTTTGTCCAAACCCTGAACCTGGATCCTGCACATCCAGGGGCAGTTGAGTCCCCAGATCCTCTATTGTAAGGCTTTGCGGTGTCTGATCCTTCCTCTAGCCGCAGGGCTTTGTGCTCTTAATTGGCTGGGTTTCAAAATAGCTCAGCCCTTCAGGCCTGGGAAGCTGGAGGCGAGGCCCTGATAGACAGTTAATAGATGAGTGTGGGCATGTGGGCATGTAAATATTTAACCACCTCAGAAGAACTGAGACTTCGAGCTGCGGATATGTGCATGAAAGATTAGGTTACTGGGGGGCCGTCAGCAAGAGCCTCGTTCTGAGGCTGCCACAGAGCCAAGAGGCACATTGTTGATTCAATTCCATTCGACAGGATTTTATTCAGCATCTACTAAATGCCCAGCACCGGGGCAGGCTGAGTCTCTGATGCATGATTCTGCATTGCTATGGTAATGTTGCTAAAGGACAGTGACAAAGAAACATAACCCCTGAGGTCTCTTCCTCAGTCATGATTGCTTTCATGCACCCGAGGATTTCTGGGGTCTTGTCTAAGCTTGGCTGGGGCTGGGTTAGCTGGGAACTCAGCTCTAGGTGTTGGTCATCATCTGCAGACCCAGAAAAGTTCTTATGCCCTTGGCAGAAAGGAAAACCTTAGGCTCAGCCATACATGCCTCCCCTTTGCCATAACCACTAATTGCAGTCACGTGGCCAAGCCTCAAGAAATGAGAAGGTTTACTCCCTCCCTTAAGCCCATGCCCCCTTGCCAAGACCTAACTCTACAGAGTGAAGAAATACACCATCACCAAGGAGGAGATGCTAAGAGTCAAGATTGCTTCAAAATAATTCAATGTATCACAAGGCCTAGCTTTGGGTCACTCTACAACAGAGCTTCATTTGAACCCCAGAAGTGAGCCCTGGCTTTACCAGCAAAGAAGAGGTGACTATGCAGTGTGATTTCTGTCATCACAGTCCTTATTGTTTCTGACATTTAGTGGCACCTGAAGCAAACAGATCAAGGAAGAAGCTGCTATTGACTCTCGGAGTCAAATTTACCTATACAACCACTTTCTGTTCTGAAGCAATGAGGTGCTGCTTGAACACTTCAGTTTCTTGTCCAAAGTGTGTCTTATCCTTTTCCAAGGGAAGTCTAATTCTCTTTGATGGACTCAGTCCAGGGTTCTGGCCTGAAGATCCTGAAAGTTAAACAGATGGCTGTATGTAAAGTTTGTTTCAGCAACTCATCAAACAGGCCATCGGTGGGATAGGAGTGCTATTCTGTCCTTCCACAGAGGGTAAGATGGAACTCCAAAGGCAGCTTGATTCAGAATCTTCGGAGAGGTCTTGGGATGATGGGGCTGCTGAATCCTTTGAAAAGAAAGTGGTTTATCTCATTCTCCATGCTTCCGTTCAAACACCCGGGTCAGACTCACTTCCTTTTGGGAAGCATATAGATTCCAGTACTAGATTTGGCAATGTCGGTAATACCCTTGGAGTCAAGCTAGAAATATGGGCAATATAATTATTGAGGTCAAGTCTTCGTTATTTAGATTGTTATTTAGAAAATGGTGATGCAGGTCACCCTAAAGGGTTGCTCTGGCAAGGTGCCCTTGATGCTATGCTTGGACCTCCCCTCTCCAACAGGTTGATCCATTACATAAATGAAACAACATACATCAGAAAGCATACGGATCAAGTTCACAAGAGGGCCAGCCAAGGCCAAGTACAAAACACATACTTGGAAGTGACCAAGCATACTAAAATCAGATATGTGTGTGTGTATAAAACAAAACAAACAAACAACAACAACAAAACACCCAAACCTGGGTTCCCTGGCAATGCAGATAGAGGAGAGCTGCCTTATCAACAGGGGAAGTAACAACATCAGGGGGTTCAGACAGGTTCGAGCTCAGAATGAATCAGAAGGTATCTAACTGCCCAGAGAGACAATCACATCACAGCAGCCATGTTTAGAGTGATTATGTTCCAGATCCAAAAAAGCCCCAAAAAGCCAAATTCCCCCCAGACACATAGTTGATGTGGGCCCTTGTATAACCTTAGAAATGACCCTAACAATGCCCAGAGAGTTTGATTTTCTGGCCAGCTAGAAAAAGAATCCCTTCTTCTTTCAGTCTCTGACTTTTCCTTCCTGTTTTCCTTCAGACAGAGAAGATACACCTCTTGGTTTGGCAAATAAGGCTTTCAAGCAGCCAACCGACACTACTGGACCTCTAACATATTGAAGCACTTTCTGGAAAACCTCCTGCAATGCTGGGATATGGTGTGAGCCAGGGAAGATACCAGGAGCCCACGAAAATGGAAGCAAAAGCACAAATTATACTCATTCCAGTGTGAAGAGTGCTCACATGGTTGGGTTTGCAAAGTGCTACATTATCCAGACACTGCCAGCAAGAAGGGAGTTCATGGGCTGCAGAGGCATTTGGTGTTTTTTAAGGAACTGACATCACAGTCATTTCATCCCTGGGCGAAATCCGGCACCTGTCACAGAGCACTTTAAGAAGTAACTGAGAAGTGAAAGGATGAGAGGGAAAACAGCCACTTTCCAACAGCAAGTCTGGAGCGAGTAAAAAGTCACTCTAAACCCTTCACTTCTCATCCATAAAGTGGGGGAAAATGTCTGTGTCTGTCTCCCTGTACCATCAATCAGCTTTAATGAATGGCAGTGAGCTAATAGACAGAAAGGGTCTGAAATACCTGAAAGAACCTGAGATCTAGTGCCAACAGACTCGCAGACCCACTGTCTCCAGCAGGGCATTTTCCAAATATCTCAGAGAAGAAACCAAAATAGAGCGACTGAGGCAGACTGGGAAGGGGGGCGGGGGAGACACGTCTGGACAATGCCAGGGCTTTGCCTCCATAAATGAACTGGCCTTAGCCCACTGGGCCTGAGAAGGCAGCACCAAAGCGGGGAAGACTCAGAGGCCTTCATTCTGGCTGGGGCCAAGAGAGCACCTGCAAGCCAAGCCGCTGCTGAGAAGACAGGAGTTGCCGCAGTGAACGGGAAGCCTAACCCACACCCTAGCCCCATCACTGATGCTTCTCCAGCAGAGAGTAGAGAAGCATCTGCCGAGAGTTGCCTCACCTGAGGGTACTCTAAACTCAAAGACTGTGTCTGCGGCAGGGAGCTGGGGCAATAGAACTTCTGGATCTGAGGGATCAGGACATCCAGTGGCCATTGGCTGCAGAACTGGAGGAGGTTGTGGAAAGGGTGCTGCATAGGGGTGTGAGGTGGAAGGGGGTGATCTTAGACTGTGGTGGGTGGTGGTCCCAAATTCTGTGGGAATCTCAGTCTGCACAGAAGTTGTTCAGCTCATCTGCCTACTTCACTCTGAATTCAACTTCTGGACAGTAGTCCAGTCCCCTACTGCTTACAGGGAAGACGCTGTGAGAGTTGCAATATTTCTTAATAATTGAGCACCCCAGGTTAAGGAAAGCACAGAACCAGCATGGAACACTCCCCAGGAACTCCCCAAGGTTCCCAGAGCAGAACTGGGTAGAATTCGGGTGCCAAAGTCTCACCTTCTATTCTTGCCAGAGCACCAAAAAGTACTGAGCATTCTCCTTGGCGAGGTTCTGTTCCGGTGAATTTTCCTTTCCCTATGCCTGCCCTCCCCTTCCATTGTTCCCCCCTGACTCTGTTGCCGTGAGCACGGAATCTGGCAGATGAACGACCTGGCCAAGCGCCCGAGTTTCCCTCAGAAACACTGAGCCTGACATCCTTTACATTTGGAATTCCAAACACAGGCACCGCTGTGTCAGAAATATGAATGGTGTGAGCGGTGGGCCTTGCCGCCAGCCTGAGTGATGCGCTCAGCGGAGGTGGAGCACGCTCACTGCCTTTGTTCGGCTCACAGGAAAGACGCATGACCCAGTTTGGACGGTGATGCTATTTTTTAAAAAATAAATTAGAGGCACTCAGATCCCGCGCTGGAAGCATTGGCTTTCTGAGGAAAGCACCTTCTCTGAGAGACCTCCCCGACATGTGCTAAGACTTGGTTTGTTTGCCTTTCCCTGAGGCTAAAGTGGCAACCAGTAGGCAGGTCCTGAGACCAGGACTGCACAAATGTTGGGCCATTTGGTACATGGACAGTTTTTTTGTAGTTTTTCACTCTTCTGAGTGAATCACTCTGACAGCCTGACAAGGCTGCTGAGAGACCAGTTGTCTGCACGTTGTCACCTCAGTCTGAGGTGTGGGCTCTCCTCAGGGGCAGAGGGAGGGCAGGGGGTCCATGCAGAGGGTGACATGATAGCAACTCAGGTACCACAGCCCAGCACCTCCTGAGCTAGCCCTGCCCCAACTGGTTTGCAATTTTGCACTTTGGTCAGTCAGTCTGCAGAGCATGTGATTCATTTCTAGAAACACCAGTGAAGTAGCCAAAAACCAGGCATTGAGTCTCTGTATGACCCAGCAATTCTACTCCTGGGAATATAACCCAAGGTTCTAAAACCACAATGCAGAAGAGACGTCTGCACTCCTATGTTCATGGCAACACTACTCACAATAGTCAAAATATGGAAACAACCCAATGTCTAAGAAAAGATGCCTGGATAAAGGAGCTGTGGTCCATATACAGAATGGAATACTACTCAGCTCTAAGGAAAGATGAAGTCATGCAATTTGTTGCTATGTGGATGGATTTGAAAATTATTGGGTTGAGTGAAATCGGTCAGAGGGAAAGGAACAGACTCAGAATGATCTGTCTCATATGTGAGATATAGAGAAACTTCATAGAGGAATATAAAATGCCCAAAGGCAAGAAAAATGAAGAGCAGGAGAACTGGCCTCCAGGGAACTGAGACAAGGTAGTGTGGGGTAAGTTAGGGAAGGAAACACTAGGACAATGGGAGAGGGGGAAGTGCCTGCCACAGAGGTGGACTGGGGGATCAGGAGAGAAACTGAAGACATTTGTTGAGGGCAGTAGTGAAGGGACAGATGTTTGAACATTGTTCATCTGAAATTCAATCATGTATATCTTTGTAATGTTGTAATTCAGTTACTCAATTAAAAAAAAATACCAGAGAAAATGGAGGGAATCTGTAACATGTCACCCATGATAGATTGGCCTTTGAATGAAATTCCCTGGAAGGAACTTCATTTTGTCATGGTCATGGAAGTATCATTAGAAGATAACCAGACCCACCCTCCTCCACCACTACCACCACAACACACACACACACACACACACATCTTCTAACACATGCAGGCATATGCACACACACTCTTACATGCACCAGTGCCTCCAAATCCCTCACCTTGCTGTATTCTTCCCATAGCAGTTAACATGTTTTGAGTCCTTTCTTTGTATATTGTCTATCTCCCCCATGTGAGAGGCCCACCTCTGAACACTGGGGATTTGGGACTCATTCCTTGTTGTTGTTGTTGTTTGTTTGTTTGGGGAGCCACACCCTGCAGTGATCAGAGTTTACTCGTGGTCTGCACTCAGGTATCACTCCTGGTGGGCTCAGAGGACCAGGTGGGATAGTACGAATCAAACCTGAGTCTTTCACATGCAAGGCAAGTGCCCTACCCTCTGTACAATCTCTCCAGTGCCCTTCAGGGCTCATTCCTGGGGCCCAGCCCAGGACTTGGTGAAGGGCTCACAGCCTGCCCTCATGAAAGAACTGGTGTTTCATTTATGGCCTCAGGTGCTTATTCTTGGAGATTTAATTACGTAGTTTACCAAGATATCAGTTATTAAAAAGCGGTCATCGGGCTGGAGCAATAGCACAGCGGGTAGGACATTTGCCTTGCACGCAGTTGACCCGGGTTCGATTCTCAGCATCCCATATGGTGACCTGAGCACCACTAGGAGTAATTCCTGAGTGCAGAGCCACGAGTAACCCCTGTGCATCGCCAGGTGTGACCCAAAAAGAAAAAAAGAGCAGGCATCCCTAGAATAGCACTTTAAGTCTTAATAACAACTCCAAGCTCATAAATTCTGAGGGGAGGAGAAGCACAGCACAACCTGAGAGGATGAAGCACAGACACCTTGTAGAGCTATGGTCTAGAGAAAAGCAGGCAGGTGATAGGGGCTAAAACAGGCAGGTGAGGAGGGAACCAGGAAGGGAAAGCAGCCCAAAGTGTGGTTTCATTTTGCCTGTTGGCTGGTCTGTTTAGGGGAGTAACCTAACATCACCTCCTATCAAATCCTATGTCAAGTCTGGTGAAGAGGCCCTTCTCTCTCCATT
This sequence comes from Sorex araneus, assembly GCF_027595985.1. Classification (NCBI taxonomy): domain Eukaryota; kingdom Metazoa; phylum Chordata; class Mammalia; order Eulipotyphla; family Soricidae; genus Sorex; species Sorex araneus. Next base: position 166,023,457 of record NC_073304.1, on the reverse strand, counting down.
CTCACTGCTGATCACAGAGCACAAGAGTATCATGTCCCCATGTCCCCAGACACTGCCCAGGACGTCAAGGTCATCAAACTAGTCAGCCACCTACTACTTCCAGGCCATCTTTCTAAAATTCTTCATTCTCAGTCCCTTGCGGTGATCATCAGGCCCCAGGTGACAGGCATGGGATTGATTCACACAATTTTCTGTGAACTGTGTCATTTCCAGGCTTGGGCTTTTCAAGCTGATGCAGACCCTCCCAGATTCTTTCCCTTGCGTACCATGACCATCAATATCAAACCTTAGCCTAGTCCCTGAGTGACGAGGATGAGCAGACAGCCCACTAACCCTTGATGGGCAGGAGAGCACAATGGAGACCTCTATTGCTGGTGGCCTGACCAGAGGGACCGTTTCTTACTGCAGCACAACACAGCCTGTCCTGACTAACTTGTGCCTCGTACCAAAACTTCTGAGGTCTCCTTGAGTCAAAATTCTAGTTTTGCTACTCACTGTCAGGGAAGGGAAAATGAGATAACTCCCTAAGGATCAGAACTTACCGAACAGGAAACTTACTATATTGGCTCAGTGAGTAATCCAGATGTGCCTGATCCGCAGCATCCACCCCTCCAACATGCTGCCTTGGGTCAGTACCCCTGACTGCTCTTTCTCTTCATGCTGACATTCGTACTAAGAGCCTTGGCTCTTAGTCTCCCTGACGTCCCTCCCCTGAACTTCCACTCCCAAGAAATGGTGCTGGTATCAGGAAGAGATTCCCAGCCTGGATTCACATGCAAAGCACTTAAATGGACTGTTAAATGACACTTGCCTTAACCATGCCACCAGAACCCGTGCCAGGCTGTTTCATTAGGGGTGCCCCGGAGGGGAGCAAGTGAGACCCCCTCCTCACCCCAAGGGATCCAGCCCCGGCAACCAAAAACCTCCAAAACTCAACCACCACCAGGCTCATGTCCCCTCTCCACATGCTTGGGCCAAGATTCACCCATAAGTGAACCTGTTCCTGGATGTGGCCACGTGACGCTTCATACCACACTCTACCCATAACCCAAAAGTAGTGCACCACGTTTAATGGCTTCAAAGTAGAAGGTAATTTATCTTAGAGGAAAATATTTATTCAAAATATATAGCACTGTATCACTGTCATCCCACTGCTCATCAATTTTCTTGAGCGGGCACCAGTAACATCTCCATTGTAAGACTTGTTGTTACTGTTTTGGGCATATTGAATATGCCACGGGTAGCTTGCCAGGCTCTGCCATGTGGGCGAGATACTCTTGGTAGCTTGCCAGGCTCTCCAAGAGGGGCAGAGGAATTGAACCTGGGTCGGCCATGTGCAAGGCAAATGCCATATCCACTGTTCTATCGCTCCAGCCCTATGTGTGTGTGTGTGTGTGTGTTTGTGTGTGTGTATGCATAGAAGTCTCAATCTTTAACGTGTTCGTGATCTTATATAGAAGGCCTTAATATCCCTTCGTGAACTACAATAACCTTCACACTCTTGCCTCTAAGGAAACATCATTTTTGTAGCATTTTCAGGCAGTTTTTCATAACAAATAATACAAAATATACAAAATATATAATTTTGGTTCTGCTTTGGGGCAGGGTTTGGGATGGAAACATCTGAAATACGGTGGTAAGAAGGTATAATGGTGATGGGATTATTATTTGAATATTAAATGTAATCAAATATTGTGAACTACTTTATAAAATAAAAGAAATTAAAATGTGCTGTTGTCTCGTGCCTTGGCCTTGACAAGAAGCTCACAACCTTATTTGCTTATTTTGCCTACAACCCTCTTTTCAAAACATAAAATAAAATTACTCAGAGAGCCCCTGGTAGTCTATCTTACTTTTTCCGCTTAATGTATTCTTTCTTTATATGGCAGTGGAGTTAACTCTCGACATTGCTGGGGATTGAACCGGAGTCTGCTGCATGAAAGGCCTATACTTTCTCTCTGACCTGAAAAGTCTACCTTCTCAAAGTGGGAGGACAGAAACTGTCCCTTATCCATCCAGCACCCCCAGGGGTGGTAACACTCTAGACACTGCCCTATACTAGTCTAATCCATCTCTGGAGTTGGAGTCTGGCCCTGGTTTGTGAAAAAGCACCTCTGGTGATTCAAGCAAGACCAGAGCCTGAGCTAGAAGCATACTGCTCAGGGTGGGACGCACATTCTGTCAGTCCTGTGATACTGGCATCTGCTCTCTGCTTCCTCTTCCTCGTGTGCCCATGAAAATGAGGCTGCATCAGGCCTCTTCTTCCAGCCAGCAGCACAGGCTAAAGGACTGACCCTCTGCATTAGTGCGCTTCCCCAGTGGCCAGCCGTGGTGACACCCAGTGAACATGCCCACTTTGCCTCCCTCTATTATCAGCTGTGAGATGCCCTCTGGCTCCCCAGTCACCTCTGCCTCACCTCTCCCCTGCTGTGTTTCTCTCCCAGCGCCCCAACCCAAAGATGGGCACTTAGGATTCGGAGATCAGGAGAGACAGGGCCAGTAGACATGGGCATGGGTGATCTGAGTACACCCTGAGATCTTTTATTCAAAACCCAGCACCTTTGAGCAGCTATGCCAGAGCACGGAGGGTTACCCCAAACACCATCCCTTAAACAGAGACTCACTGTCAGCTCCCACACCTGAAATGAGGAGAACCCAAATCCTCTCCTCCTGAAGGGTTTTTCTGGTCACACCCTGTCACCTCTTGCTTGCACTGGTCTTTCTTCTTATTTGGGGGGCAGGGGGTGCATACCCAGTAGTGTTCAGGGATTACTCCTAGCTCTACATTCAGGAATAATGCTTGGAAGAGCTCAGGGGATCATATGGGGTGTTGGGGATCAAATTCAGGTCACCCCCATGCAAGGTAAATGCGCTGCCCTGGACTATCATTCTGGCCTTGCTGGCCTTATTCTTACCCCCATTCCTTTCTCGCCCACACTTTATACTTGTCCAGTAGGACTGTTTATAAGCTTATCCATTCACTCCTCAAAGACAGGGCACCATACGCCTCCCAGGGTCTGTTGTAAATACTGACAGCCACTGCCTGCCTTCCTACCTACCAGTCTCCATTCATGGAAACACCCCTCACCAACGGCAAACAGAGTGGCACCAGGGTAGGTGCTGGTCAGGGTGCAGGAGGGGCGAAAACTTGGCCCAGCCCTGCCCGGAGTCTGAAGGACTCACAAGTTGAACCAGAGCACATGCCTGGCACATGGAGGACCTGGGTTCTACCCCCAGCTCTGACTCAATAAATAACAAATAACTGCAAAGAGGTTATCTGGAGGTGAAAAGAGAAAAAAAATTCACATACACATGCATGCACACTTCATTCCTGAAGTATAAGCCATACTTAATAGGACCGCCGCCATGTTTTAAAACCTCCACAAGCTTGGTAGAAACAGCTCCGCAGGAGACATACCCCTTCCTGAGCTCCTACTCCAAACTCCAGTTCTCCCCAGAGAGACACCTAGGATGGATGTTTTACCCTCTGTCCAGCCCTCTGATGGGCACAGAAGCTGCCTCCAGCCACCACCACCCCCGCCCCTGCCCCAGACAGCAGAGCTGAGGGTTTGTTGATCTAATGAGCTGCACAGCTGTGCGGTGGCAGATATTGCCCCAATTACAGTGGCATTAGGGAAAGTTACTGGAAAGGCCTCCTTCCTGCCATGAGGAGTAAATGCTTCGCTAATTTGCCTGATGATACATTTATGACGGCTGCTCACGGCTCCCCTGCCACAATCTACCTTTAATGGACTGTCTGTTTGGAGAGGCCAGTCTTCTTTGATAGAACCAACTTTATTTCATTAGGGTTTATTATTGTATTTTGTTCAGGGAGTGCCTGCAAAATGAGAAAGTGGCCAGCAAAACTCTCTTGTCGTGGGCATAATTACTGCCTTGGTGCTTAGAAAGAAAGAAAAACAAATAGTAATCTTTGCTAATTGAAACAGTAAAATACATGCAGTTCAGGACTATTCTATGAAGAATTTTTAAGAGGGGAAAAAAATACGCGTACACACACATGCATAGAGGACCCTCACCTCTAAAAATATGGATCATAAATCTGAAGGACTCTCTTGCTTCTTTTTGTGCTCACTCATCTGTCTTCCATAGACCCGTGTGTGTATGTGTGTGTGTGTGTGTGTGTGTGTGTGTGTGTGTGTGAATGTACTAGTATTCATTATTTTTCAGATTTGGGAGGGGCAGGATTCTTCTATAATTAAACCCATTTTCCTTGGGGGAATTTACTTCACTTGTTTGCATTTCTTATGTTCCTTTCACAAAATGAAATGTGAAAAGAAGGTTTTGTTTGCACTGAATTCTGCAACTGCTCTGCTCTCTTTTTTTTCTTCCCCTCAGCCCCCAGTCTGCACCCCATCCCAGTTCTCCCAGTTACTCCAGCCTCTGGCTATAATCAATTTGCTTTATAATTTTATAAAGCAAATAAATCAAAGATTCCCGGGCCAATACTGGGCAACTTGGGGTGAGCAATTGAAGGGTAAGGGTGAGGGGCAGTGCTATGCCACAGAAGAGAAGTCAGATATTTGGTGAGTAAATCATGCAATTAATGTATTCCAAAGATAAACTAACATCTGGCTTCTACTGGTCGACCTCCAGAATGGATTCAGTAGTGCCATGTGCAAAGGTAGAGAGAGGAGATGATGTTCCAGGGATCATTAGTGGCTGATTTCGTGGTCACACTTTCATCAGCTTTAAAAAACAGACGCTGTGTGATGGATGGAAGAGCAGGAGCTCAGCGATCAAATGATCGTGGGTGCAAGGCTGGGCCTAGGCCTGCTGGGGAAGCCACTCCCTCCTACAATCATGGTCAAGGGCTCAGCAGAGCTTGAGCAGCGAGGACCTCTCTGGAGACCATGGCCATAAAAAGGAGGAAGGCTGTGAAGGGGCGTTAACTCCGAGGACATCCTCCCATATGGGGGCATCCTAGGGTTTTTCTCGCCTACTCCCTCAGATCAGTGCCCTGTACCTAGCACCCATTAGGGTGTATTAGTTGGTAGAACTAGGATTGAAAGGCCATTTCCGGGCCATGGAACTGGGCAAGGAAGTCCTATTCCTGGAGAGTGTGCAGGAAACAGGAGAGGGTGGAAGAAACAGCTTTCATTCTGGGGACAAGCCCACCCACGTCCCAGGGCTGCCCCAAAGCTGTGTTTGCAAGGGGCCCTACAGATGGGCTGTGGGAACTGCACTGAGTCAAGATCACAACCGACAGAGGTAAGACAAAATGTACTACATGTGCCTGAGTGATCCAGACTAAGATCAAAATTAAATCCACCTTCAGGAGCGGATGCTAAGAGGAGGCAGGGCGTCTGTCACACAGCACTGACAGCACCCAGGGTGAACTCCAAAATCATTAGACAAAGAGGCAGGAAGATATGAGTCAATGCTAAGGGAAAAGATAATCACCAGACAACCGAGAGCTGGTCCAGATGCTGTTATAACCATGTTAGCTAAACTACAACTTAGGCAGGTTAAAATGAAATACAAAAATTCAGCCCAAAAGGAGTGAGAGATAGAGCCAAAAGCAGAAAAGACAAGCAGAACATGAATAATTATTTAGTAGACATACTGGAGAATTGAAATGAACTTGCCAAGTGGGGGCGCTGAGGATGGGGGGAGGACTCGGGGGCCAGGGTGGAGGGAGGTAGACATCTAGGGAAGGATGTGGTGCTGGAACATTGTATATAGGAGACCCTATCATGAACAGTATTGTAAATTTTGGTGCCCCAAATAAAAATAATATAAATTAAAATAGTAGACATAAATCAATAATTATATTAATGTTAAGTCTAGATGCATTCAATGAGAGACAAATTGGCAGAATCAATTGTTTTAAAACCTACCTTTACTACTTACACACTAGAAGACCTTGAGAGTTGCTTAATTTTTATGATCCATTGCTTCTTTATCAGTTATAAGAGAATAATACCTACCATGTAAAAGTATTATGCAGATAAAATGGAGGTGGTGTCAGATAAATGCCTACTGAATAGTAAGTACCCAATAAATGATATCAACTGTCTTCTAATGGCCATTAACAGTGGCCACTAACTGCTACTAACTTTATTACCAGAGCTTCAAGGCCACTATTCATTTGGCTCAATACTCTTTTGTCTTTGAGAAAGGCTCTAACAGAAAGGTCTGATCACAAAAGTTTAAGGATATTGCTTTCCCAAGGCACCATGGTGGTTGTTTCTGTTTGTTTCTTTTGTTTTCCTATTCTGAAAAGACACAAAATTACAACATACTTTTTCTTAGAGTATCTCTACATACTTATAATATTTTTAGTGTTCTGATTTTGTATCTTTCATAGCATGAGATCTTATTAACACCAACTCCATCAACTCCAAACTTACTCATTTGAACTAACCCTACCTCCCTTAACTGAAATAAACCCAACTTGCTAAAAAAGTAGCTGATATTACGTCCCATAAGTCTTATTTTAATCTTATAATGCTGCAAGTCAGACAGTATGGCTTCAGGCCTCTCAAGATCTGCCCTTGCTCTGGACAAACCAGTTGGAATGGGAGATGAGTGCCGAAAGTAGATAATGGAACAAACATGAAGACATCTCAGTGTCTGTGCTGCAATCCATAATGCCCAAACATAGAGAGAGAGTATGGGGAGTATTATCTTCCATAGAGGCAGGGGGAGGTTGGGAAAGGAGGGGGGGTATACCCGGGATATTGGTGGTGGGGAATGTGCACTGGTGGAGGGATGGGGGTGTTTGATCATTGTGAGATTGTAACCCAAACATGAAAGCTTGTAACTATCTCACGTTGACTCAATAAAATTTGAAAAAATTAAAAAAGATCTGTCCTTGCTAGCGTACATGCTATGGATCCCTTCTTTCTGCCAAGAAGGTAGATGCTGAACCATCAGCCTGAGCAGAGACAGGGCCAGGAGACTGGTCACTCATTTAGGAAATAAAGGTGCCCAGGATACCAGGTGATCTTAACACCCATCAGTGACTATCAACCTTGCTCAGTGGGTGCGGCTGCAGGGAGAGAGAGAGAGAGAGAGACAGAGAGACAGAGACAGAGACAGAGACAGAGACAGAGACAGAGAGCTCATTTGACCAACTAACTTTGCACCAACTCAGTCCTGCCTGAGCGCCCTGCTCAGTACCAGGAATAGAGTGAAACCAAGAAGGAGAATCAATGTGCCCTGGGATGGCTAGTCTGATGGGGGAGGCAACTGGTCAAAGGACCATTTCAACTCACACAGTCCCTGCTCCTTCTGTGCCCTCCTGACCCTACCCCTCTAGCGGCCTTGACACCCACCCAGGAACCAGGCCCCCTCCCAACCCAGATGTTCCACAGATGGTTTGGAGATAGGCCACGGTGGGACCGGAAGGTTTTTCCACCACCATCATCCACACAGGGAGGCCTGGGGCTCTGTTTCCCGGTGGTGTTTACAAGTGTCATTTACCATTTCTGTCGCCTGTCATAGGAGCCATTATAATATTTGCTTAAGTATTTAAATCGAGTCCTTTACTTTTCAGCCAGTGGTTGCTGAGCTTTAATTAAAGCATATTTGCATACATTAATATCACCCGGCTTCCCTTCATTTCAACTGCATTTCTGCATTCAAAACATGACATTTCAATAACAATAGTTGTCAGAGCCTGGGCTCTTATTTATGCCACAATTACAGGTCCTGTTAATTACAGCCCGGGCTGGGGCGACAACTCCAGCTCCCTTCCCCCGGCTGCGTGCTGCTGGCTGTGTCAGAGCTGAGCCAGCCTGCTGCAAAGGCCTTGGGCTCCCTTTATCTCCAGCCTTGCTGACGTCCGGGACCGTTGAGGGTCAAGAGGAGCTAATGCAGTTTTTATATCAGAGACTATTAGTCCTGGCAGCTGCTGGCTAACATCCCAATTTGCAGTGAGGAGGAGGATCTGTAAAGCCGAGGACCCACGTGAGCTCTGATCCACCCTGGAATCTTTGCCGAGGTGGGAGTAGACCACAGGAAGAGGGAGAGGTTGGAGGACTTCAACGTATGGACAGGAGCTTCCAGGGAAGAAATCCTAGGGCCGGTGGCACCTCGGGAAGAGCGCTGGGTCGGACTGAAGTCGCCAGAGCTGAGTGAGCAGAGCTCAGTGATATACTGGGTGCTCGGGGCGGGGGATGGAGGGACAATCTCCACTGGAACCTGCTGCTTCTTAAGGGTCTGGTCAAGGTCACCCAGGTCACCTGGCCAACAGAGGTGGCCACTCTCCTGCAGACTCTCAGGGACCTGGGGGAACTGAGCCCCGTGTGTGCTTCCTAGTTCACTATCAATTCTTAGGAAGAACTAATACATCATACCCCCCATCATATAAAGATCCCCAACAAACATGTTCCTTCCTTTGTTGTTGCTGTTACAGGGATGGAGGCGAGGGTACATTTTCACTGTGGTGCTCACCAGGGTCACATAGCAGATTCCATGCTTTGGTGTGATTCCTTTGCACTGAGCATGTCAACTGTGCCTGGGATCAAACTCACGGCCTCGTACCTAAAAGGCAGGTGCTCTATCATAGCCTGTCCCCACAAGCACTCTGGAGGGAGCACTAGAGAAGAACTAGAATGGACTGGAGCCCCAAGTCAGGTGAGGGCCCTGGTGGCAGGACAAGACTGAAGGTGATGAGCATACCTTCCGGGGGCCACCCTGAGCTCCCTCAAGAGCCCAGCTGGGTCCAGAGCAGTCATACCCCTGGTCCTGCCCTAGTAGCCACAACAACCGGACACTGCAGATACCTTTCTTGTGGCCCCTCTGGAAATGTTCAGTGACACCAGTGGCTTGTGAATCTGCAGAGGCAACCAAAGAGGAGACTCCTCTGAACCCCATTGGTAGACACGGTGCATTTCTGGGGCCCATGGTAAAGCAAGTGTATGGTCAGCCTCAGCCTGGCATTTCCAAACACAAAGGCTGAAAAGGGGTATGTGCCCATTTCAGGTTGTCTAAGGCACTGTAGGAGCAGAGGGGGAGCCCCTAGACTGACCCTGGACATCAAAGATGATTTCCTGGAAAAGGAAACACCTGAACTGAGTTCAGAAATAATAAGGTGTGCAGGCGAGAAGATATGGAAGAGGCACAGCAGGCAGCCCACACAAAGGTAGAAGCAGGACCTCACTGCAGTGTAATAGGCAGTGTACAGGTAGGGTAGAAGAGGGGGTGTGAAGGGATGCCATTGGGGTCAGGTCATGCAAGGTCTTAGAAGGGGCTTTGTGTTGAGGACAGAAGCTAGGATTCTCCCAGAGAAGAATGGGAGATTTCAGGACAGGGTTTGAGGGGAGCAGACACTGCCTGGGATAATCAGTTTTTCAGAAAGCTGTAGTGGGTTGCAGTGTGGCCATAGGGAGCACAGAACAATGAAACAAGGGGCCTAGAGGACATCACCAGGGGCAAAGAACCCAGCGGGGAAGCTTGCTGCTAGGATCTAGGAGAGAGTGTGGGGAGCAGTGAAGAGAATGGCGTGTGTCCGTGAACACGGGCAGGAGACAGTGAGAAGACAGACTTGAGCAGTGGGGTTACAAGGCCTTATGGGCAGTGGGCAGCAAGGGACACTGAGATTTCTGACATGGAGATCCACAGGAGGAAGGACCATGGCACTGAGGAGACAGCCACAGCCATTGTTGCTCTGTGGATGACTTCCTGTGGGCATGACTGGGAGCAGCCTTCATGGGGTATTTCATCTAATATCCATAGCAGTCCTGTGACATGGGGACTATTACTTTCTTTCTATCATGAGGGAAGCAAATGCTGGGAACTTATCCAAGGACACACTACTTCCAGAGGGTGGCTCGGCTGCTGAGCACTCAGCAGGCGGCTCTAGAGGCTGGGACTTTTGTCACCATGTTGGGTGGCGCCTTTGGGTGCAGTTGGTGTCATGGACTCTCCCATTGTGTGGGGCCCTGGCCAGGGGTGACTATCAAGGTTTGTGTGACTGCCTCTAGCTAAGGACTAGCTTATATTTGAGGCTGTGCCATAGAGTTGGAAATACATCTTTGGTCTCTGATCTCAGTTCTTGACATAGAGCTAAGAACATGATTTCTTCTGATTTTATTGGCCCCGGCTCCAGAGCCCCTACTAACTTTTAGTCATGGAAGTGAAGGGAGCATCTTACAGAGAACTCCAAAACTCTGTGGAATTTCCTGTCTGAGAGAGGAACAACTGTTATTCTAATGGGATGGTGGCTCTAGAGAGCTTCAGGATAGGGGGTAGGCTCCAGAAAGATCAAAGTAGGATTGGCAACTTTGAGCCCCTCAGAATGGGGAGAAGCCTAAGACTGAGTTATTTATATGAGACTCAGTTATTCATCTGATCATACCGACATCACTAATGGGGAGCCATAGAAATAAGACAGTGGGTATCGTGCTTGCTTTGAATGGGGCTGCCCCAGAGTCAATCTCTGGCACCAAAATGTTCCCTCAATACCCTTCGGGAGTGATCCCTGAGCACAGAGCCAGAAGTAATCCCAGAGCACCATTGGGTGTGGCCAACCCTGCCCCCTCAAGTCCCCAACTGAAAGAGTTGGAGTTTTCAAATTGGTGAACAAGTTGGTGGGTGGGTAACCCAGCCTCTTGGGACCAGAAAATCCTGTGTCTGGGACCCTGCTAGATCTCAACCTATGTCGCCTTACCTGACTACTCATTTATAGCCTGTGTGACACATGGCTAAATGGAAATAACGTTTCCATGAATCCTATCAGTCATTCCAACAAATGACTAAAATGGGGGCGGGGGCTGGGGATGAACCCTTGCAGACCAGTCACACAGAAATATGGCAACCTTGAGGCCCCATTACCTACAACTAGCACTGAAGTGAGGGCAGCCTTGTGGGAATGAGCCCTGAAACTGAGGAAGTCTCATGCCAACCCCAGAGTCAGGCTGAATTAAGTGACAGCACTTCTAGCATCTGGAGAGTTGGAGAATTGCTTGGTGTGAATGGTCCCCCACTCCCCTATAAACATATTCTGTAGCAGGAGTGCTGTGAAGAGAGAAAGCGATTTCCCTTTTGTAGGGGCCCCAGAAGCGCCCTCGACAGAAGCAGGTGAGCGGGGAAGGGAGAAAGCAAGAGGGCATGACGGTGACATGGGGACAGGGGAGCATCTGGGCTCACAGGAGCGTATGTGCTTCAGAACTGTTGTGTCTGAGGGTCTGTGCCCACTTGGCCCTGCGCACTTCCATCCAGAGTGCAGGAGACTGGGGGTGAGAGTGAGGCCAACAAGGCCTGCTGTGAGCGGGTTCCCTGGAAATGCACAGGGGCTTCCGTACATAACAACCAGCTTGTCTCTCCATTGGAGAAGGGCAGAAACTACGTACGGGGGCAACACGCACCAATTACTCAACACCTTCCAAACCCCATTAAAGCAACCTCATGGAGCTTCCAGGAATGTACATGCTACTAAGTTTCTGCCCTGATGGGAAAGGCAGGGTCTTAAGAACTGGGAGAGGAGGGCATCTGGGAAGATTCTCACCCTATTTTTCAGGCACAGGCAGAAGAATGTCACTTTCTGCCAGAGGCTCAGGATTCCCTCACAGGGCGCCATCTGGAAGGGCTAGGGAGGGGGCGGGGGATGCATAGCCACAGCCCCAGTTCCCATCAACCAGGTCTGCCAACCAAACCTCCCCCTCAACACAGCCTTCTCGAACTTTCCCAGCACCAGCCTAGCCAAGACCTGTGTTTCCAATTCACCCCTCTAAAATAAAAAAAAATATGTGAGCAGTTCTGTGGTGAAGATCAAGACAATGGCTGTACAGCTACCATTGGTCCTGAAGTCAGAGCAGCGGCCACAGAGACAGGGCAGGAGAAGGAGATGTCGATTCTAGTTGTAAAGCAATTAAGAGGGAGAGGTTTAGAGGAGGCGCTTTATAACAAGGTTTGCCCATTAAGATAAAATGTGTAGATCAGAACACGGGTTCCGTCTTCAAAGCCACATGAAATTATTCTCGGGGAATGTAGTTAATAAAGGTGGGTGGACTGGAGATGGAGCGATCACCCCCTGTCCCCAAGGTAGGAATTAACCTGTATCAAGCCTGCTCTGCCAAGTGGGCTACGGGTCCACTCCTTTCAGGTACCAGAGACTTGAGTCACCAGTGTCTCCACCCCAAATTTTCAAAATTCTTTATGAAAGACAGAGATGAGAAAGATCCAACCATTACAAAGGAAGGCCCTACTTGCAGTTTCTTAAATGGTTCCCTTCAGGTATGACTGTGACTGAAGTCAATCGTGGAGAAAGATGGAGTTCTAACTGGGTCTGTCTGACACCCGCATTCCTTGCTTTGCAAGTCTGTCTCCCACTCACTCCACAGCACCTCCTGGTGGTCCCTCCCAGTTGGAAGATCTGCTCTCTCCAAGCTTCAAAGTCCCACCTTTGGGACTCAGTATTGCCACTTCCTCTCCACTCTGGACTAAACTTTGTCCCTCCAAATCCCTACACTGTAGTGAAGGTCCCCCCAGCACCTCAGAATGGGACTGTTGTTGGCTATAGGGTATTTAAGGAGGAAATTAAGATAGCCTGAGGTCCTAAAGGAGGCCTGAGTCCAATAGAACTGCTGCAGTGATGAGGAGAGAGCAGGAATGGGCACAGAGAAAAGGCCATGTGAGGACTCGTGAGAGACGGCACTGGCGATGCCAGGAGAGGGGCCACCACACACCGACCCTGCCAACTCCCTCCGGGGAGACACGGAGCTCTGTTGCTGAAGCCTCAGCCTGTGGTATTTTGTTACGGCAGCAACAGTGAACTAATAGGTTCCATCTGCTTCTCCCACCCTGGACCCTGACACAGAGTCCATGGTCTCCGCTGCCTCCTAGCTGCCCTGTATCTAAATAGGGGCTGAGACAGAGCGTCGCTGAGCCGCTGTGAACTCTGGCTCTCTGTCCTGCTAGACCTTGAGCATTCCACGAGAGTACCAGAGACATTCAGGGCATAAACTACACGCACGGAACTCAATTGATTCTGCCAACTTTTAAAGCACTGCTTAATTTGTTTCAGGACCTTATTTTTCATTAACTGCAAGTTTACTGAGCACTGATGAGGTTCTGTAAATAGTACTGGGCTTCTGACTTCTCTGCTCTTTACCCCATCCGTACTTAGCTCCCAGGGCCAAGGAAAATACGCAGAACTGTAAACTCATCCTCCCACCCCTCCTCTCTCTGTCTCTCTCTGACTTGGGAATCAGACTTAATTCTGTTACTTAATATTGAGCATGTGATTTGGGGCCTGTTGACCCGAATCTAATGCAAACAGTCATCTGGTGGGATCATATATCTAGTCTCCCTTTTAACTTGACACACAGACTGGTCAGTGATGAGATCCACAAGAGGTTCAAGGAAATGCACCAAGGCTGGCAACACAATAATATGGCACTATTGGGTTTCTGAACACTCAGAAGAGTCTCTATACCTGCTTATTTTACAAAGAGCTTCCCCTGCCTGAGAGATGAAACCCCTTATAGGTATAAGCTACTGTTAGTAAGGCTCTTCTAATATTAAGTAAAACATTACCTGTCAAACATTGAAGCTAACATTGCCACAGAGAATTTTTGTGAGGGTTAAAAAAAAAACAAGAATTTTAAAATTTTTGTATTTTTTTGTATATTCAATAAAAGGTGTCTACAATTATTGGTATATTCAATAAAAATCATCTTTGAATCATTGAAGAAAAGAGGTGTTTTTTGAGGGGACATGGCTTGTCCTTTATCACAAGCTGCCTTCTCCTCACTAGATGTCAGAGTCTCAGTGTCCCCAATGTTCTGTTCCACAACATATCCCTGGTGGACAGAGGCAAGACCAGAGCGACCTACCTGGCCCAGATGCATCTTAGTATGGGTATCACTTGATTACTGGTGCCATCATCACCTTAACTATGTCACCTCAAACAGCTGCCACCCAATGCGCTTCCTGGCTGGTAGCAGGGGGCTGCATCATATCCCCTAGACATTCCACCCCAGCCAGGCAGGAACTGGATCCGACCTAACACCAGGCCCACCCCTGCTGTAGGGACAGAGCAGGTCCATTGGTCAGACAGAGCCATTTGGTCCCATTATCAATCCTCCCTTTCTGGACCAGTCAGAGGGCTCCAGTCAGTCAGCAGTGACAGGTCACAAGGAATCCTGAATGATAGTCTGTGATGGAAACCCAAGTCTGCAGGTCTAACTGATGGAAACGCAACTTCAATAAAACATGTAAAATGTGGCATGTTGAAAGTAGACTATGGACCAAACATGATGGCTGCTTGTTATCTGCATTGCAAACTATATCACCCAAAAGGACAGAGAGAGTAAGAGGGAACGTGCCTGCCACAGAGGCAGGATGTGGGAAGGGGTGGGGGGAGGGGGAGGGATACTTGGAACATTGGGGGTGGGGAATGGGCACTGGTGGATGGATGTGTACTTGAACATTGACTGAAATGCAATCATGAAAGTCTGTAACTGTATTTCATAATGCTTCATTAAAATAAAAAATAAAAACATAAACATGTAAAATGAAGTCAGCCCTCCACAGGATGGTGTGCATGGAGTAGGTAGTCCCTCGGACTTCCCCTTCATGTTTGTAAACATCAGACATCAGGGGTCAGACCTGCAGGATGTGGCTCCAGGTAAGAAATGAGCTTCCAGGAGCCCCACCAGAAGATCTTTTGGGGACACCGTCTCCCACTTCTGGCTAACTTCTGGCTCAATGGTTAGGATCTGACACCCCTCTCCTTAGGGCAACCCCCACCTGAGTTGGTGGGATCCGAAAGGGGGGTTGCACATGCCCCAAATGCCGGGACAAGGAGAGCCTGGCTGAATGGGAGAAGCCTGCTGGGTCCCCCTCTGTGTAGAGTTCCGGAACCACCCAGAGCAGCACCCAAATCGCCTGGCCTGAGATAAAACTCAGCATTCCTTTGTCCACCCCACTGGCCTAAGGCCAAGTCCAGGGTGGGGACAGGGGATGGTCTGGGGAGAGAGAAGTGTTGTGTCTTTTGTCTTCCTCATCTCACAGTTTATATAAATCACCTAAGGTCATAGCACAAATGAGACACAGAGTCGGGTTTGAACCCACTCAAAATGACCCCAACTGGGACCCCATAGCTGCCAAGGGACGTCCTCCTGGCTGAGACCAGGAGGGAGGCAAGATCCCAGCTCAGGCCAGCTGTGACCTCTGGGGTGTCAGGGCTGGGTGGCATTGGACCCCTCCAAAGTGACTGGTTAATTTAAGGCAAGCATGACCTCTTCAATTAGCCGCTGGACAGAGCCAGGCCAGGGGGGGAGATGGACAGCGAGGCTTAATGGAAATGGGGGTGCGGGTGGCGATATGAACAATCTGAATTATGGTCTCAATTTGCACAGAGCCTGATGGATTTGCAATAATTCCAAACCAGGTCAAGTGTCTGTGTCTCCTCTTTTGCTGATCTCACACAAAGTCGCTCCATTTGTCAGGCTTGGCTCACTCCCTCCAGAAGCTGCCCTGCCTGCCCTGCCTCCATCCTTCCCAGGCTGTGCTCCCCGCATCTTCCCACCCTGACCCCCAGGGACACTTCTGCAGCCTGGGAGCTGGGGTCATCCCAGAGCACATGCACGCTGTGGGGGAGAAAGAGACAGCCCTCGGCTGAGAAGCAGTTCTGAGTCCCCTTGAGTCTCAGAGTCACCCAGAGCTCTGGGACAGGGGATCAGTGAGGGGAGATGGGGGCAGTTTCCCAAGTGGACATGGTGGAAGAAGAGCTTCCGGTGATGGACAGCAAGGTGAGGGACAGCAGGACAGTGTGATGGGGTGTGTCGCAAAGACCTCCCAGCACACCCTGAAGGTGGCCTGTTGACACAACACTGTCCCTCAACACCTGCTATAGTGCTGCCAGTAGGAACACGGGACCCATGATGGCGGGGCGGGGGGGGGGGGGGGGGATGACAGAAGGTGAGAGAAGCAGCCAGCCTGTGACAGATGTCCAGAACACGCTGAGGGGTCTGGGAGAGTCCAGGCATGGCCACTCCTTCCTAGCAGTGTTGAGGGCTTCAGCAACAGATTCATGAGGTCTGTGGCAACTCTTCCAGGCCCGTGGCCTAGGCTCCCACACAGGAACAATCTCCTACCATTTCTGGAGCTGGTCTGACCCAACAGGAGCCCCAGTTCCTCTGTCCTGCCAAACAGGAAGTGGAACTGATGGGAAGAAACAGCTCCGACACATGCTGGCGAAGGAAAAGGAGCAGGGCAAGTGGAGGAGTTGGGGGGCCATGCAGTGAACACAGGATCTGAGCCCAACAGAGGCCAGCCTTGTGAAAGGCATTTCTTAAATCCTTCCTGCCAGGGATCTGCAGGCCACTATTTACCTCCTGAGAAAGAGCCGGGCGAAATGCTGGGAAATTATTTGTTCAATGTCTGACAATTTACATAGGTTTTTCACTTACATTATCCCACTTAATCGCCTCCACAGTTCTTTGAAGTGATTAAACAGATATTACTCTGCATCTTATAGATGAGAAAATGGTCCAAGAGAGCTGTGCCCTGCTCATGAGCAAAGCAATGGGATTTAATCCATGGATACCCCTTCCTTCACAGCCCCATTTCTCTATAGACCCATTCTATGTCTGTCCCTCTGTCTCTGACTCATTTCACTTAGTATGATATTCTCCATGACTATCCACTTATAAGCAAATTTCATTACTTCATCTGCATAGTATTCCACTGTGTAGAGAGATGTACCAAAGTTTCTTTAACCAGTTGTCTGTTCTCGGGCACTTGGGTTTCCAGATTCTGGCTATTGTAAACAATGTTGCAATGAACATACAGATGCAGATGTCATTTCTACTGTGCTTATTTCACCCTTGGGATATATTCCCAGAAGTGGTATTGCTGGGTCATTTGGAAGCTTAATATCTAGTTTAAGGAATGCCCCTATTGTTTTCTAAAAAGGCTGGACCAGTTGGCATTCCCACCAACAATGAAAGAGAGTCCCTTTCTCCCACATCCGTGCCAGCACTGGCTGTTCTTGTTCCTTTTGATGTGTGCCAATCCCAGAGCTATATTTGTAAATCTCCAATGGTAAGGGAAGCAAAAGCAAACAAATAGGACACCATCAAATTTAAAAGGTTTTCACAACAAAAAAATCTACTTCAAATTAAAAAACACCTTGGGGAAGATATTTGTGCATCATTTGTACATATTAATTGACAAGGGGTTAATGTCCAAAATGCATAAATAATTCATACAAATCAACTATAAATATAAGCAACCCATTCAAAAAAATGGGCAAAGACCCAAATAGATACTTCTTCAAAGAATGCATACAGAAAATGTTTGGAGAGATAGTACAGCACATAGGGTGCTTGCCCTACTTGTGGTTGGCCCATGTTTGATCCCTAGCACTTCATATTATCCCCCAGAGCCCATCTGGAGTGATCCTTAAGTGCAAAGCCAGCAGTAAGTTTTGAGCATTACCAGGTGTTGCCAAAATGTGTGTGTGTGTGTGTGTGTGTGTGTGTGAGAGAGAGAGAGAGAGAGAGAGAGATAAAGCAAGCAAGCAAACATACAGATGAATCACAAACACAAGGAAAACAATAGTTAATGTCACTTGTTACTATGAAATGCAAATCAAAACCACAATGAGATGTCACTTAACACCTATTCTGAGAATGGCCTATTTCAGAAAGCTAAACATAAGTGTTGATGTGATACACTATTGGTGAGAATGAAAAATACACCTTATATGGAAAACAGAATGGAGATGCTTTTTTTAAAATAAAATTACATATGATTCAGCAATATAACTTGTCGGCATTGATCTAAGAGAAGTGGAAGGGGAGCTGGAGTGATGAAATAATAGGATGCTTACCTTGCACGTAGCTGACACCCAAATTTGATCCCAAGCATCCCATATGGTCCCTTGAACCACATCAAAAGTGATCCCTGAGTGAAGAGCCAGAGTAAGCTCTGAGCACAGACAAGTGTGGCCCAAAATAAAAAAAAAACAAGTAAAATCCCTCAACAACCACCCAAGAAGATATATAAAAAGAGCCAGAGAGATGGTGCAAAGGACTGGAGCCCATCCTTGCCATACAGAAGTCCCAAGTGCAATCTCCGACACCACAAAATCCCTCAGAATTGCCAAAAGTGGCCACTATTTAGGGCACTGTGTCTGGCTCTAAGATGAAAAAAAAGATATAAAAATACTAATCTGAAAGGATGTTTGCACTCATATGCTCCTAACAGCATTTTTCACAATAACCAGGACATGAAATCAACTTATATGCCTGGCAATGGGTGACTGACTAAAGCAGCAGTGAAGGTAGAGAAGCTCAATGGTGCAGTACTGTTTAAAAAGATGAAATGTATGCATCCCTGAATTGATAAGTAAAACCAGTGAAACTGAGAGTTTCACTTATAGTAACAGAAGCAAACAAAATATTTAATTTAACTTAAAAATCAAAAATAGTTGAACTTTTATGTTTAATTAAAAGTATTGTGATTTCCATAAAAAAGATGGGATGGGAGAGAAGAGTGGTAGGGTGTGTGGGTGGAAGGCACCTGGAACTCCTAATGTGGTGGTGAGACAATTATGTGCTCCTAAAATTCTGTAAAACAATTACAAGTCAGTAAAAACATAAGTTTTAATCAAAGAATTCTGTTGAAAAGTGAAGGTGGCGTGTATTGAGAAAGGTGGGGGAAAGATGAAAGGGGATAAAATATCCATGCCAAGGATGTTTCTGCAGGCATAATCGACAGAGCTCATCATTGGTTTGAAGAGAGAATTAGAGAATGGAAAGAACCAAGAACAACTTCTAGACCTCTAGTTCAGAATCACAGGGGTGGTCGTGACATTTGGAAATAAAACAGAGAAGATGAAGGGCTCATGTGAAAATGTGGAAGAATTCTCTTTCAGACCTGTTAGCCATGAGCTGTGAGCAAGACATTTTTGAGAAGATGTGAAGGAGGAATTTGGATTTTAAAATCTAAAGCTCAAGTAAGAGGGTGGACTGGATACATAAGGTTGAGAACCGTGAGAGCAGACATGGCACTGTAAAGTCATGGGGATAAAAACATGTAAAAAGAGAATACATGGGGTGGTGGGGGTGGGTTTGAGATCCAGCCTCAAGGATGTGTAGCATTTTAGAGGTTTGGCAGAGGAGAATCCAGCAAAGGATGGTGGAAGCAATGGATGACAGGAAAGAAAGAAAACCAGGAAGCAAGAAGTCACAGAATTCTGAGTTGCCTATATCAAGAATGTGTGATTAGCAGTGTCAAATTTCTCCAAAAGGTAACAAGGAGAATTTACTTGACCACCTGAAGTCACCCTGAGAAGAATAGTTTGGCAGACTGTAGGAGTAGGGAGATGAGCTGGAAGGAGAGCTGTATATGAGGTGTGAGGTCCTTCCCCCATCAAAATAAAACAAAAAAACAGCAGAGAGACCAATATAATCAAAGGAAGATTATTACTGTTCTATATTTTGAAAGTTGATCGCTACTAGAGCATGCTTGCACGAGGTGAATGAGGAAGCAAAATTAATGATGCAGTAGATTCAGGTTATAACAAATGCATAGATACACAAATCTTTGAGAAAGTGAAGGACACGGAGCCAGAGCATTTGAAGGAGAGTTGACATTTCATAAGGAGATGCGTGTTTTACTAAGGTAGGAGGGAAGGAGAAAATTGTTGATGCAGAGAGGTTTGAAAGTTCAGCAGGGAGCTCACATCTAATAGCTTCTATTTCCTCAAAGCAGGGCGTCTGAAGAGAGAAAACAAGTCATGGGAAATTATCTTGGGAAATGAAAGTAAGTCCAGTAGGACAGCAGAGGGTTGCCAGGCAGCTCTGAGTGCCCAGCTAAAAGGTATCAGCGTGAATTTCATTTAAAACACACACACACACACACACACACACACACACACACACACACATTCTTTCATTGGAGTTGAAAAGCGAAGAGGTTGAAAAGCGAAGTCACGTTCAAAAGTCCAACAGGAGAGTTTTTTTTAAGTACAATGGAGAAAGGAGCAAAGGGGTTAAAAGTGTTTGTTAAAGAATTCTGAAAGATGATAGTGCATAAGGGAAACAATGAAGTAAAACTATGGGGGTCCTGATGTAAAATGGGAAATAAACAAAGTCAAAGGCTGCGTGTCCATAAGTCCAGATTCAGGAGAGAGGAAATATGCAGGTGAGAAAGGAGGAAGCAGAGTGCTTAAAGCTGGGATTGGAGCATTGTTTTTGTCGCAAGGCCCAGAAAATGGTTGCAGGAGTGAGAGGGGAAAGGGACGAGCAGAAGAAAATGTGGTTGAATGTGAAAATGTTCAGGAACCAGAAAGCCCTGGATATTTAACAGGTCGTTCCTCTGCTAAGTTTGCAAATGCTTTGTTTAGAGGCAAGTGGAAGAGTTTTACAATGACACACCACAACGTGGACCCTTCACACTGTATCATCCATTCCAGCATTGATCACAGTTAGCCTTGATGGCTGTCCAACTGTGCTGCAGTGTACATTTTATGGGATATTACGAAATACAGACTTAGTAAAATGAAAATAGCTCCACACAAATTTTCTTGCAGTATCAGACACCTTTTGATTTTAAAGATTCTAATTTAGATAAGCAGATGATCTGGTGTCAAGCCTTCTGAGGAAGAAATTTAAAGCAGAGAGAATGCGGTCCATTAATTTCATGACTTCCAAACATTGAGAAAAGCCACATAGCCCCCTTCTATCACTTTGGCTTCATAACGATGCATACTTGATGGTGCTCTGTCCAGAAGGGTTTCCAGGGGGTTGCAAGGATGGCGAGGATGTGAGTAACTGGTCTAAGAGAAAAGAGAACTGAGAAGCTCCCTCCCGTGGACAACTTACTAGTAAAGCACTATCAAGCTTCTTGCTTTTGGTCCACTGGCAAAGGAGTCTCAGGATGGGCTGTAAGCCCCTCTCCCCACACCCCCAAGCAGTACCATCTCCTTTTCTGTAGCAATCAAGACCTTTGAGGGACTGCTCAGATTTTCACACCAGTCCTATCTGTAGATTTTATTACCTAATTCTTTTCTATTAACTAGTAGCTTTAAATCCCTTAAAGCAAGTGATGCTGCGTATATGCTTTGGAAATGAGGAAAAAACAGGTGAGCTAATATAAGAGGGGGGCAGAGAGTGATTTGGTGGCTAACTTCAATCATTTCTCGCTTATTTCTAATCTCCTCTGTCCATTCGGATGACTTATCTGAGCCAAATACTCTCACACAAAGCAATTAAAAAAAAATAGAAACTCCCTTATCTTGCAGGTGGACAAAAGGAAGGCCCAGGGAAGACCTCAGCCTCCCAAGCCCCCTTGCACCTGCCCTAACTCTGAGCCCTGGGTACAGACAAGTTTCTCACAGGTGCAGATTCACCACAAAAGGTTCGGATTCATCTGCAAGAGGCTGATAGATGGGCACCAGGGGGAGAAGCCAGACTCTCGGGTACTCATTCCGACCTGGACGGGGGTTTATCTCATGCCAACCCCGCACTGAACATCACGACCAGCATTCTCCCTTGAACACTGCATTTGATGCTGCCTCAGTCCCAGCTATTTCTTGACTTTTGGGGTGATTGGTAAACCAACATAAGCTTCTTCCAGGTCACATAAGCCAAAGGAAACTGTTTTGAGTTCTTGATACCTTTGGAGCCACCAGGTGAGTTGAGGTCTGTCCATTTTCAGAGAAACAAACCTAATGACCTACAAGACTCTACCCCCCCCTCCACACCCCCTCTTCCCACCGCAGCACAGGGCCTCAAGCCCAACTTTTTCACCTCATTCTCCTTTCCTCCACCAGAATTACAATAAATCACAAAAAATGCTGTAAGAGGTCTCTGTTTGGAGAAAGAAACCCCACAGGCAGAATGGACTCTGGCAGCTATGAAAAAGGAAGGAAAAGGCAGCTGAACACTAGCAGAGGAGAGGGTCTGAATTGGAGCAGCACCACCGCGGGAGGCTTCCTGAAACCCAACAATAACGATGATGAACAATTGCAGAATGTACAAAGCTTAGGCTTGGGAAAATAGCAGGTAGCTCGCTAAGAAGAAACGCCTTTATCAGCCCCACAGAAAGACGATGCGCTCGTGGTGTTTTCATGCTCTAAAAGGATGCTCCAGGGAGGCAAGGTAAAAGAGTCAAAAAACTTGCAGGAAAGGGTAGAAATCTAGCATAAGCTTTGCGGAGGAGAGTTTGCAGCACTCTTGATCTTCCTCCCTGGGTCTTTCCTTTCAGTTCCTGGCTTCTTCCTTCCACCTGGGTCCTGACCTCTCCTCCCTGCCTCTTCCTGTGCTCTGTCACCACTGCTAGTGGAGCAGCTTTGTTCCCAGGTGAGACCATTACAGTCATGTTCAGGTACATCCACTTTGTGTTCTGCTCTGGCCACCAATGGTTCAAGGTTCTCAAATGACCAGATGACTCATTTCTATTGCAGGAGCTTAAGCCAGAGCAGGGTTGAGGGCAGGCACTTTGCCAGGGTATTCCCCAAAATCCTGGAGTGTTCTCATGGAATCAGCAAGTCCTGGTTTAGAAATTCCTCTGGAAAAAGACTTTGGGCCTGTGCCAGCACATTTCACAGCAGGAACGAAGAGTCATTCAGCACTGATGATAGCATGAAAACTCAGAAAACGCAATGTCCAGCAGTGGGGGACTGGTCAGGTAAATGATGATATTTTCAAAGGCAGGACTCTAAGGCACTAAAATATTAAAGGCAGCTATTTATTTAGTCACTGATTCATTATAAAGTGAAAAAAAGCAGATAAACTGTTATTCGAAAAGCATCTTTTTTGCTCATCTCTATAGATGAAAAAAAGATAAGTACCAAGATACTAGCAGACTTACTGCCCGAGGGTAAATTTTAAATGTTTAGTATCTACTTCCTATATTAACTTTATTTTTTCCCATAGTTTAACAGTTTTGCTTTTGTAATAGTAATCAGTTAAGAAATCATAAGGTTTACCTTCTGAATCACTGTATCACTGTCATCCCATTGCTCATCGATTTGCTCAAGCGGGCACCAGTAATGTTTCCATTGTGAGACTTGTTGTTATTGTTTTTAGCATATTGAATGCGCCACGGATAGCTTGCCCAGCTCTTCCATGCGGGCGAGATACTCTCGGTAGTTTGCTGGGCTCTCCGAGAGGGACGGAGGAATCGAACCCGGGTCGGCCATGTGCCAGGCAAATGCCCTACCTGCTGTGCTATAGCTCCAGGCGAAGTTTACCTTAAAAATCAAAAACGTACTTTCTAAGGCCTCTCTCCCTCCCTTCCTCTCATTCCTAATCCCTGTCCACAGACACCTCCATTACTAGTTCCCTGGCCAATTTTCCAATGATACTCTGAGCACAGACAAGCATGTGTATGTGGAGGGGTGGAAATCATTTTCAAAACTGCATTAAATTAAACCTTAAAGCAAGGAGTCAGGAGGGCAGGCTGTTGAGGAGGGAAATGTCGCTGAGGTTACTTTCCTGCCTCCTGTGACAAGCAGCTCAGCTACCAGGGTGGAGCGGGTGAAGCGCTTGCCTCAGGCGTCAAGTTTGAGAGTGTGGAATACTCAGTAATTGAGATAAAGAATATGCTCATGCAAGTTTAAAGTGCAACCTTTAAAGTCAAAATCAATGCCAGAAATCCATAGAGAACTAAATGTGGACAGGACAGGTCTTTCTGTTTCTGCCCCTTTTTTGCCTTGGGCTCCAATATGGGTCCCTCAGGCTCAGTTTCTGTGAATGACAAGGGAAAAGCAAGCACCCGGGAAAAGAGGAGGGGAAGGGGGATGGGGCTGAGAACAAGCCAACACTGAATTGTGCCCTCTGCAGCAGACATGGGGACTGACTTCCTGTCCACTATTGCCAGGACTGGACACGTCCACTGCACCCATCCCAGTTCCCTCTGGGTGGAGGAAGTGCCGTGGGTGCCCAGTAATATTTTTTTCTCTCCTCTCCTCACTCCCCCCTTACTCGCCCAGTGAGACTGGAGTGACTTCGAGCCGAGGGGTCTAGGGGAAGAACTGTGCACAGTCTCTTTCTAGAGGACCACTTCTCCCTGCTGTAAGTTTTGAGGAGCTGGCCACAATGACCTCACTTCCTCAGGGCACCAGTCACCTTCAGGTAGAGAGTAGATCTTGGCAGCAGTGCCCCTACTCTGTGACTTCATGACTGGTCACTGAGGCCTTACGGGGCGGCGGGGGCACACACCTGCTGATACTTGGTCATCAAGAGCCTCTCTGGACTTTGCAATTCTTATCCAAAGACAGTTAATGGAGTCTGCTTGGAAGCAGGGCAGGGAGCCCATTTCATCTGGGTGCCCAGCTCAATGTATCAACATGGATTCAGGGGCGGGGGTGACCCCTTTCTGTTCTCAGTACAGAGCAGATGAGGTGGGTCTGCCACAAAGCGGACACGAATACTGGCACAGAAAAAAGAGACCATGAGAGTGTCTTTGTGGCTTCCAGACCTTTCTAAAGGCTGCCTAAGTCCCAGCTCTTAACCTCCACAAGTTCCTGTGAACTTAATGCAACTAGAACCATTTCAGATCATTGCCTCTCCTTGAACCTGAAGAGGCCAGACTAGCACAGACCCCACCCCTATTGGCACTTCCCATCGCGGTCACACCAAAGTGAAAGCTCTGCCTCCTTATCTGTGTGCTGATCACTCGCCAGTACTTTCCACGGGGTTTCATTCCCCTCAAAGATACAGCTCTGCATGACTTGTTCCTGCTTTGCTTCTTTCCCATTATAAATCCATTCCCTATTATTGTTTGGAGTTTCCCCCCCAAAGTAAAGTGAAATCTATCAGCTACACAGGCAGGGGAGAGGAGGTATACTGGGGCTTCTGGTGGTGGAAAATGTGCACTGGTGATGGGATGGGTGTTGAGCATTGTATAATGGAGACTTAAGACTGAAAACTCTGTAACTTTCCACATGGTGTAAGCAGCATTAATGGTTGCAAAGACCATTAACTCGGGGGCAACTCGGGGGCAAAGAGAAGGAAAGGGAGAATTCTTCATTTTCCTCTTTGGAAAATGTCCCCTCTATCCTGACAGAGCCACCCCCAAAATGTGATGTTGGCCAAAGTTGGCATCACTGGCTATGAAGAAACCTGACAATGAGAAATATAGATGGTCTTAAGAGCCCCCCCAAGTTGGCTGGAGTTGCTGATTGAACAAACAGGAGATAAGAGCTTTGACTGTGCCCAGTCGTGTTAGGAAAACTATTAGCAAGAGAGCCAAATGACATTCAGTCATTACATCTGCCCATCCACAGATAGGTTTGACTAAATTTAAGGGATTAATTTAAAGTTATGAGAAGTGCTTCTCTGTTATTAGTTAACTAACAATGCTAAAACGAAACAAAAACCTAAACACTTTAGTTAACTAAAACTGCTAGAAATTCCTTAAGCTGTCTTTTCTTTGTTCAAGAATAATTATGAATTCTTTTTTTGCACATGACTCACCTGTATAATCTGAGGCTAAAGTTCTGATGAGGACTGGAGTGTTCATTCACTCTGAGAAATCAGATGTCAGACTCCAGGCCTGGGATCCACGATTTGTCTCTGACTAACCTCTTAGATCACTTTTATTAAACTCTTTTATTAAACTTCTATTGAACTCTGCAATTCCTTCAAAAGCGGTGACTGTTTCAGCTGACAAACCCTACCCCGAAGGCTTACCACAATGAAAGTTTACTTGCAGAAGCATAGAACAGGGCTCTGTGGGAGAGCTCAAGTGTGAGACAGGCCTGGCTTCAATACCTGGCACCCCAACTCCCAACCGAAATGTTGTCTGACTGACTCACACAAAACCTAGTGTGGATGTTTCTAGTGGGGTATCTTTTCAAGGTGATTCTTGTCCAAGCAATGACCCAAACACCTGAGTTCCTTCTCATATGTGGTTCCTTCTTCTTCCAGAAGCCACAGCCACCAAACTTTCTGCCACAGGACTGAGGGTGGGATTAGACACCAGAGGCCCTAGAGACAAGCAGGTATTTGTCTTCCAGCCACCAAAGACAGTCATATGGTTCAGGTAGATGTGAGAGAGCTATGGAATGCAGTCCAGATAAGTATCTAAGAAGACTAGGTTGACTACCATCAGCAAAGGAATAATTTCAAACTCTAAGGCAATGTATGATTCTTCCAGTTCTATGATCCTGGGAAGGTCACGACCTCTCCTTTTTCTCATCCTATAGAATTAAGAAGTAATTGTCATCAAGAAAATGTATATTGGAAAAAAAAAGAAAATGCAATTCAGAACAATAACAGATATCACCTCACACCAGTGAGAATGAACGGCATACATCAAAGAGACAGGGAACAGCCAGTCTTGGGAGGTGAGGAGTGGGGGATGGTGTTGAAAAAGGCCCCCTCCATCCACTGTTGATGAGAATGTTGTCCGGGATATCCTCGACAGAAAACAGTGTTGAGACTGCTCAAAGAATTAAGAACTGAATTTCCATATGACCCAGCAATTCTAGTTCTTGGCATCTATCCCAAGAGCACAAAGAATGCATTAACTCAAAAAGACATTTGCACTCCTGTGTTCATTGCAATACTATTCACAATAGCTGAGATCTGGAAACAACCCAAGTGTCCAAGAACAAATGAGTGGATAAAGAAACCATGGTATAAATACACAATGTGAATACTACTCGCTTCTAAGAAAAGATGAAATCCTGCAGTTCATTGCAAGTTGGATGGAACTGAAGGGTACCATGCTGAGTGGCATGAGTCAAAGGGACAAATACCCAATGATCTCTCCCACATGTGGAATCTAAAGAGACACAGTATGGGGATAAATAATGGCTTACAATGAGAGTCTCTGAGAGTCAGTCTATAGAACTGAGTGTGGGAAGGGTGAGTACCTACAAACAGTACCTACTGACACACTGGTGCTGAGTGTGATAAAGTAATACTGCATGCCTGAACCAGTATTATTAACAGAATTATGGATCCTGGTGCCTAAATAAAATTAAAAGTTAGGAAGTGAATGTCAATTGTTCAAACTGTGTTCTGTAGAACCCAAGGATTCAAAACAGTTGCTCTGAAGTGAAAAGACCCAGTACACTATAGCCCTAAAGTGAATTGCTATGTTTTACAAGATTCTGCTAGCAATGGGTTAAATAAAGCCATTGTTAATATTAAATCCTGGATAGGCAAACCTATAATTAAACTTGATTTCAAACATAGCATACTGAACTTCTCACTAAATTATTTTTATGACATTGTTTCATTATCTATGTTTTTTAGGGGTTGTATGCACCAATTTCATAGTTGGTAAAGATACTATTTGATGATATGTTTCGAGAGATAGTCCAAACTTCACCTCAATGATACCATATTGTTAGATCAAAATCAGTGGAGGTATTAACACCATGGAAATCAGAAAATTCTGCAAAGAGGGTCCCTCTCCAGAGCCAGCTATAACCACTTAGTTCACAGTTCAAGGCCACAGAGGGTGAGGAGTCTGTGGGAAGAGAGAGAAGAATCAGAACAGACCTGGGGCATGCCTACCATCAGCACAGACATTATTTTGTTAGTTTTATAGTCTTAGCTTCCGTGCAAGCTTTACTTTGATAAGAGCCTTTTATTGCTAAAAAAAAAAAGACTTTTAAAATTCCTGTACCCTGAGATTTATAAAGTCCCTCCTTGCCCATTCATTCTTTCCTTCATGCATTCATTTAACATTTACTGATGCTTAAGTTTTACAGTATAGACAGGGGAACAAGTTATTTGCAGTCAATTATGATATTAGTCAGTGCTCTGCCCTATTTCAAGGAAAGGGGAGAGAAAGAAGAATTAACTGCTAAATGCCTATAGTTTTGATGCTATCTCAAGTCATTTTCATCACACCTAGGAAAAGAGAAAATTAAAAAGTTAATTGGGGAACTGGGGATGACTCAAGTGGTAGAGCATGTGCTTGGCATGTAGAAGGCCTTAGGTTTCTTTCTCAGCACTGCGTGGGCCCTGAACACCAAGAGTGCTCCCCTCAAAGACAGATTTTAAGTTTAAAATATTAGTCAACCAAGTCAAATACACAATAATAGCCCTTCCCTTCACCTTTTCTTGCTCTTTACCAGATCTTAAACATTCACTCAGCATTTGCTGAGTCCTTACCATTTGCCTGAAACTATTCTAGGCACCTGGTAAACCAGACAGAACCTATCAAGATAAAATGTTCATTTAAACTGATTACCATAAATCAAATAAATCATCCTTCTCCAATGGGTCAAAGTTTGGGTGAACCCCACAGTTTGTGTCTAAAGCTAATTCTGCCCGTTTGCTACTTTTGTTCCTTTAGAATGTAAAGCAGAAAAGAGTAGAATAGATTAAATATGAGAATATGGCATGGGCTTATGTAAAAGTGAATCATATTCAGTAATAAATTTTCACCACCCCTTTTCAATACTGTATGGGAACATCAGAAATGAAAGTTCTCCCAACCGTGAATAACTTTGTAAATCACAGTGCTTTTTTTTTAAAAAAAGTGAGTTATGTTAATGAAATAAAACATAAAGATAGAGAAGAAATAAAGCTCTTCAAAAATGGCATGATCGCCCACTTTGCCGCGCCCGCAGCTCCAGTATGACTGAGGAGGACAAGGGAGCTGCTTTGGACACCAGCAGCCCACCAGCAACCTGCAGTATGTGATTTGAGCGTTTTCGTCAGGCCCCCTGTGCGGGGGCCCGGCGTTTCTCTTTTTTTTTCTTTTAATCTCTCTCTCTCTCCCTCAACCTCTCCTGGGCACAGCACAGCCTCCACCCCACTTCTCTGAGCACAAAATGGAGAGACGCACCCAAATGCGCGGCGCTGCTGGCGGGAGATCCAGGGCGGGGAAGTACCAGTCTCCGCCCACTTCAGACACTTAAAGAGAGTGCAGCCACGTGGGCTTTCCCACTTCGCCGAGCCCGCAGCTCCAGTATGACTGAGGAGGACAAGGGAGCTTTCCCACTTCCGCCCATGAGGGGGCCCGGTATTTCTCTAGGTTTTCCCATCTTATGAGCACCATAAAAGGGTAAAAGATTGTAGTGATAGAATTTCAGGCAGAATTTTCCCTGGACTTTATACAGAAACCCAAAACCGTGCGGCCTAATGTCATCTAATCATCAGCAATATGAAATGGTTCCCTTTTAACGGGTCGGACTTTGGTGGGAAACTCTAACAAGAATAGTAAGTTTTTTGTTGAAATATTGAAGGCAACCAAAGTGCCTTCAATATTTCATCTCTCTAGATTGAACTAAGCCATGTACCCACGCCAGCTGAGAAGAAATATCCTTCTTTCTCGGGAAGAAACGCGGCGTGGCGTTAACCATAGTATGATCTCCATTAAGTTGACATGGACCTGGTGGCATGGGAATGGGTTACAAGGGAATAAAGTATTATGTACATGGAACAGCGGGATGCTGGTGGAATCTCAAGCCGGGGCCAATACCAGCACACTACTTTTGGTTCTAGAAACTGCAGACTTTCTACCAGACTACCAACTAAGCCAGAGCCCCACGCTGGCTGATGACAGGAAATAACCATCTTTTCCGGTTTTTTTTTCCTTTGTCAGGCAGCGTGGTGAATACTAAACAGATGTGAACTCGGTGGTGCGGGTCGAGGGGGGAAAAAAATAGAAAAGTTATGTAACAAACAATGGGACTTGCTTGAAACCCTAGCAACAATAGTGAGTAATGTGTTGAAACAGAATGTAACCAAGATAAAGTGTAAACTAAGTGAAACTTATCAATTACAAGGGCGGGGACGGGGGTGGGGGCCGCGAGGTATACTGGGGTGGTTGGTGATGGAATAGGGGCACTGGTGAAGGGAAGGGTGTTTGAGTATTGTATAATTGACATAATCCTGAGAACTATGTAACCCTCCACATGGCAATTCAATAAAATTTAATTAAAAAGTTAAAAAAAAAAGAAGTGGCTTTCAAATATTGTACATGAAAAATTATAGTATCCTATGTTCAGGGATGTGTGTGTATAGAAAAACTTTAAATGTGCAAATTATTAGGAAAATATAGAAGGAAAATGTGATCCATTAAATGGGTTTATTAGGTGAAAAAAAATGGCATGATCGTATATGTTGAAAAGCTAAAATAAGCAACAAAAACACTTCTCCAACTAATTAACAATTATGCTGATGTTACAGGAGATAAAGTTAATATACAAAAGTTTTCTATGGAATTGCAGCAAACAGACTTGATAACAAAGATATAATCTATTTGCATTAACACCTGCAAAAATAAGACATTTAAGTATAATTCTAACCAAATATGCATAAGATCTATGAGCTCCAGTGAATGAACATAAACCAAAAATAAAAGAGAGATGCTCCAGGTTCCTTAGTAGGAAGGCATAATGCTGCTAAGACTCCAGTTCTTTCCAACTTGGTTCAATTCAATCTCAATCTAAATACCTCCAAGTCTCCAAATTATCAACAAAACTATTTGAAAGGTCATAGAGAGAAACAAAAGGTATGACAGCCAATATGGTACAGAGGAAAAACACTGGATTGGTACTGTTAAACTTCTAAACTTATAATATGTAAAGCCACAGTAAGCAAGACACAGTGGTCCTAAATAAAGAATCAACAAATTTATGAAACAGAAAAGACTTTCACAGATTCAATCGGCAGATTTTTAGCAAACAAACAAAGCAACACAGTAGGGGGAAGGTAGTTTTTTCCCAACATATGGTGCTGAAAGAAAAAATGGACATTTATGAGCAAAAATATGCATCTACAAACCTTCACCCTTCACCCAAACCAAGTCAAAATGAGCTACAGACCTAAATGTGTAGTATAAAACTGCAAAGCTCCTAGAGAGAAAACCTAGAGGATCTTACACCCTTATCATTAAATATAAAGAAGCAGTGCAAGGTAGTCCAGAATGAGAAGACAATTCTCACAAGATATCAAAATACGTTGCTAAAAAGAAATGAGGGTGGCTGGAAGGAAAACAATCTCTACTGCAAGGATATGTGTTTTACATGAAAGGGCTAGGAGGGAATGTTTCAAGAAAGAGCCCTTTCTCAAATAAATGGGTTTCCCAAGCCCTGCACCAGAGTGTTGTTATGTATCAAAAGGCTCAGAGTCCATCCTTCCCTCCTCTCAACCCTCTGGTGCCTACAATTACCAAGGCCACAGTCCATCCCTGGCCATAGAAAATCAGCAAGAGGAGAATGAGAAGAACAGCCATCAAACAGGAACCCAACAGAGAAAGGAAGGAATGCTGAGTAGGATTTACTTTCTCTTCTGAAGGGAAAATATCCAAGGGGAGAAAGGTAGGTCAGGAAGTGAGAAAAGAGTAAAACAGAACAGAGAGAAGTTGGGGTAGAAAGGGAGGAGCCAACAATGATTATTGGGGTCCAAGCTAGAAACTGCCATGGGTCAAGGAAAAGCTATGTAAGCAATGGTGGCTAAGCTCACCCTCTTCACCCCAGTGCTGGCAACATATCAAGATCCAAACACCCAGTTTCCGAGGAAAAGCCTTCTCAGCTCTTTCCGGACCTGTGGGGATACTTTGCAGGACACAGGAGGAAATATTCTTCACAAGTAGGAGATGGTTCTCCCCTTCCCCCCAGCTCCAGATGGCACAGAGAAGCACCGGACTCAAACAATCTGTTAGGTTGGGGAAGCTGGAAGGCTCATCACTGAAGTTCCCTCTCCTTGGAGGGCCACACAGAGACCTGGAGTTTTGACAGGCAGCTGAAGGCCACCGTATGGACTGCAAATGCAACCCACTAGGGGCCACTCCCAAGAGAGTGTCTCTGTGAGACAGGATGCCATCACAGAGCACACAGGGTGACATCAGGAAGGCTGAGCTAAAGACAGCAGGACTATAGGCAAGGCAGAGGAGGGAGAAAGCAATAGCTATGTGGGTGAAGGGATGGTCAGAGAGATGATCCAGAAAGAAAAAGCCAGCCTCAAGGTGGGCAGTGTACAAGGAACAACGTCGGCCCAATGGAGCCAAGTAGCCCTGACCTGACACTCTCCTTTCCCTCCCATTTTCTCCCAGGGACTGATTTTGACCAACTTTGCAAGGGGGAATAGAGCAGAGAGGCCTAGATAGTGAATCTGATCGAGCAATGGGCATCTGACCATTAGAGACACACTTGGAGGACACTGTGAGTCGGGGCCCTGTGAGGGGCAGCCAGAGAGGAACAAGAGGTGACTGTCCATTCTCCTCTCTGCCGCCTCATGTACTCAGAGGCAAGCACATGTGCAAACACACAGGTACATGCATCTTAGGCACTCTGCAAAGCCTCTTCCAACTCAGGCAAAGAGCTCCAGAGAGGCCTGAGAGATAGCACCTATATGGCTGACCCTGGCTCAAATCCCTGACACCATATCTGGTCCCCCTGAGCAGATGTGATTGCCGAGTCAGGAGTGATCCCTGGGCACCACCAGGTGTGGCCCCAAAACATCACTGGAGTTTATTGCTGTGAATTCTGTTAGTGAAGGGAGCTTGCCTAACTGGTTTTCATACACCATTCAGATCTGGGTGCTGCGAATTTTCTTCTTGTACTTAAAAAATCTCTTTAAAAAGAAAAACATGAATGCAAGTTTTGTGACTGAAATCTCCAGTCTTTCTGGAGTTGGATGGGCTATCTCCCCCCACTTCCCAATACTCCTAGAAGCACTGACCCCTACGAACCAACTCCTGTGCCACCACATAAGTTCTTCTACCGGCCTTGCTTCAGAGACACATAAATAAATCTCAAAAGAGATCAAAAGTCACAGTTAATCTCATACCTGCACAAGGCTAAACAGACACTGGTAAAGTGGAGGGGGGCAGGTAAGCCTGGTGCCCATACAAGCAGAGCTCCTGGCAGTCACTTGCTCTCACAATCCAAAAGCACTGCCATGCCCCCAGCTTGACTCCACTGTCTCAGGACAGACCTCACCAGGATATAATTTTCTAAAAATTCAGATATGTGGGTTTTGTGACTGAAATCTCCAGGTTTTCTTGGAGCCAGATGGGCTACCTGCCCCCACCTCCTTGTATTTCTGGAAGCCTCAGCAGTCACGTCCACACCCCAAAGCTGCCACCCAATTTAAAAGCTACTCCAGCCTAGAGAACAAATTGGAATGCTCTGCCACAGAGGCAGGGTGGGGAGGGGGGATAGAATTGGGGGGTGGGAGGGATACTGGGTTCATTGGTGGTGGAGAACGGACAGTGGTAGAGGGATGGGCTCCCAAAAACTGCATGAGGGTAAAACAAGCACGAAATGTTTGAATCTGTAACTGTACCCTCACTGTGACTCACTAATTAAAAAAGAAAAAAGAAAAAAAAGCTACTCCAGCCTTACTGTCTGATAAAAATACTGAATGCCCTGGACAAACACAATAACCTATAAGTGCCTGTATTGCAAACCATAGCACTGTAGCATGGTCCTCCAGTTGTTCATCTATTTGCTCAAGTGGGGACTAGTAATGTCTCCATTGTGAGACTTGCTGTTACTGTTCTTGACATATCGAATATGCCACGGGTAGCTTGCCAGGCTCTGCCATGCAGGCGGGATACTCTTGGTAGCTTGCCGGGCTCTCCGAGAGAGGAATCAAACCCTAGTCAGACGCATGCAAGGCAAATGCCCTACTCTCTGTGCTATCATAATGCACAAAAATTGAGGGGGGGCAAAGGGTGGGGTGTTGGGGGATTGTGGGAGGGAAATGGGGACAATTGGTGTGGGAAATGTACACTGATGGAGGGATGGGTGTTGGATCATTGTACAGCTGAAACCAAAGCATGAACAGCTATGTAATGGTCTACCTCATGGATATTCAATTAAAAAAAATTTTTTTAAGTAATGTGGAGTTCATGCTTGCTTCAGTCAGCTTAATCAGTGGCTGAATAAATAGCAGTACTCCTACATTTAAAATAAAAATTTAAAAAGAAAAACATGAATAGCAAACCCAGTTGTTGTTTTTGTCTGTTTCCCACCTGCAATTTCCCCAGGGATGGGAGTGAGAGGGACAAGGAGGTTTGGTGCTAGAAATGAGTCTGTGGGATTCAGTCCCCTCCTTGCATGCCCCTTGGACTTGCAAGCTCACTTCAAAGGTGCATTTAAACACCACTAAGAAATGCTGTTTATATTTGGAAAAATTTGTATTCAGCCTGGATTTTGCCAGGAATGAAGCCTCACTTGAAAGAAAACAATATGAATTTATGACTAAAAAAGAATTCTCCCAGCTCTGGAGTTTTCTCAGACAAACAACATTCATTTTCATTCATTATTTCTCTCTCTCTTTCTCTCAGTCTCCCTCCTAGTGGAGTTGAAATGAAGCTGAGATGAAGGCAGGGCTGCTGGGCAGACATCTAATCGGGACTGTTTTTAGAAGCTGGCAGTAAAGCCACAGAAACAAGAAAAGCCTCCTGAGAACCCGGAGGCAGCCTCTCCCAGCCCTTCCCTCTCTTCTTCCTCACAAACTCCAGGAACTGAGCCCTGACAGCCCAGAGGCACCAGCTCACCTGACTTTCCCCTCAGCCTCATGACTCTCTAGAAATGTGTGGCCCTGAATGTGTCTTAAGGGGCTTTTCGGAGGATGAGATGGCACTGTGCAGATGAGGAGACATTAAATCAGAGATCTCCTCCTGGTTGGATGCAGCACCTCATGACTGGACCTCCATCCCCCACTACCTCCCCAAGGTGGTGCAGTGTCCTCCCCACTGCCCCTCTAAGGGGAGATCAAGTGACACTTCCTCCTGCACAGATCAGCCTGTTCTTGTGACCTGTGGGCAGGACATCCTTCAAAAGAGATCCAATGCAAGACACAAGACTCAAGAGAAGAGCTCAGGAATTGATTGATTTCTGTAATGGTAGGGATCAATTTTTCCCCAGGAACTCACACACACACACACACACACACACACACACACACACACACACATGAGAGGGGCTGTACACTGAGTCACATGATGATCTCAGAACTCATAAGTGACTCAGGACCCACAGGTACAGTTCCTCCAGGACACTGATGAGAGGGAGCATGGAGCTTGCAGCCGCTCATGAGCATCCAGGCAAGGCCACTACTTCCTGAAGTCCTCCAGGAGGAATCCAGGCAGGGATACTGGTGAGTGAACTTTGGGGGTCACCTATAGGGCTAGAGCACTCCCTGTACTTCCCGATGACTGCAGGGAAACCCAGTGCTGCCAGTAACTGAGGTGGGGAAACCCTAATCCCCAACTTTCTCATCTGGAGAATGAGAGCAAGGGTACATTTTCACAGACAATTAGGGACTAGTGTGAAAGAAGATGTGTGAAACTGTGTCCTGGCTTTATGCAGCAACTTGAGGCTCACCAACAAAATGCTCCTTTCAAGCACCCTGAGATTGAGACCAGCCTTCACCTTGGGTTTCTCCCTCACTATTTTAAGAGTTTTGACCATCAGCTCACAAATAGTTTCCAGGATCTGGGCCAGAGAGGGGGCAGGGGAGCAAAGGGTTGATGGGCTCCAGTAGGAAACTTGGGGCAAGACCTAAGGAAGAACTTCCTCTCACTGGAGCAGGTAAGGCCAGACAAGTCAGGACAGGGTGCTCCTTCTGGAACAGGGGAGAAGGATGCTTCCAAACATGAGGGAGCCCCATCTGCCCAAGAACGTGATTTCCAAGTGTGCTGGATGTACTCCCGGGACACTCTGGGCTGCAGAGATAAGAACCTACTTATGAGCCCCTTCTAGGCGCCTCTCCAGGCGCCAGAGGTTAATGTTTCCATTTAAATGGAAATTGAGTGCAAAATTATTAGCAACTGTTCAAAAAGGACCAAATTACAAGGGGGCTGTTCTTTGTACAGTACAAACAGAACGGCCATGAATGCTCAGCACCTTAAATATTAAGGTGAGCCCTGTAGAAGGTCACTCTGCTGCCTGCTCAGAAGCATGATGAGCCCCAGGAAAAGTTTCGTTAACAACCAAGATGAGTGTCACTAGAAAGCTTCCTTAAGGCCACCAGATCCTGGCTGGTCAAGAGAGGAGGGCCCATGCAGACCTTCTGAGAATGTCTGCAGAATGCAGGTCACATCCTCCTCACCTCACAGGCAGTGCCAGACATACGAACTCAATCCTCATTACTCATACATTCAGTATCTGCAAACTCGCCTACTTGCTAAACGTATTCTTAATCCGAGAGTCAACACTCACAGCCCTCGCCCAGTCACTTGAAGATATACACAGAGCAGTGAACAACCTCAGTGGGTTCAACACACAGTACAAGACGCTCCCATTGTCTTGTTTCAGTTCTCATGCAATTTATAAAGAGTGCCCTGTTTAGTCTATTTTGTAGATTTTTTTACCCCACCTTTTTTGTGTGCCTGTGCATGTGCAATATTTTATCTGTTAAGATGCCATCTAACATAGTGATGATATGCTATCTAAGGTCCCGATGAACATGAAGGTTGTGATTTGCTAGATGGGGTAAACCCTGGCTACATAAGTTCACAGTGACGTTGAGTCATACAACTGACCCCAAGTTCAATGTTAGTGAACCAACAATGTATGTGAAACACACATAAACCAAGGCTGAATGATGACAACAATGCTTTAATTAGAGGCAGGGAGGAACTAAACCTTGTATCCCCTGGGAGTAATGGCTGATTATTCACTAATATCCAAGGAAACATTATAGAATACAACTTCCACAAATAATGAGAATCCACTACAGCACAGTTCAATCAGCAGTAATTATGCTCTATGGGCCAGTCTTTTGGCTTCAACACAGATGGGCTTTTCTTACTAAAGTATAAACCCGCAGCCAAGAAGTTTAAAAGCTTTCCCCCCTCATCTGTAAAAACGTCTTGCATCTCAGCCCATTTGCTTCTCCTGAGGCCAAATCAGATCTACATAGACCTGTTTACTCTAAAAGGCCCAACAACATCAACCATAGCTTGTCTTCAAGTTCATGGCTGCGCAAACTCCCCCTCCTTCTACCATGGAGATGGGGAGATCCTTATCTGGGGTACAGTGTTCTCATCTAGCTCCACAGGGCCCCTCTTCAAACACAAAGAGGGGTCATATCACATAACTGTGCAAGTATCTGAATTTGATTCAAGACTCCGGGGAGCACAGTAAAGTTTGCCAACAGCAGATGCTGTGAACAGGGGAGAACAAAGCACCAGGGAGTGTGTGTGTGTGTGTGTGTGTGTGTGTGTGTGTGTGTGTGTGTGTGTGTGTGTGTGTGTGTGTGTGTTGGGGTGGCAGGGAACTCAGGCCAGGCGAATGAGGGTAGAAACCGGGGGAGTCACTGGTCAGGGAGGAAGGACCAGGAACAGGCTGGGGGACTTCCTTTAGGACCCCTGAATTGAGGGTGGCAGAGAGGGAGCCCCTGAAGCAGGGAAGAAGTACTGACTCTTCACGAACAACATGCTCCTACAAACGCCACCTGAGAAGGATTGCTAGCTCACAAGGTGACTTCGGTCTCCAGAGCAGAGTCTCCCATTAAAATGGAGAGACTAAGCAGAGACCAGGAAACAGGAATGACAGAGAAGAAAAGTTACTAGCATCTCTCATCACTCTGAGCTTGGCGCTGCAACCAACCACAGCACCCTCGTGTTTCAGGGCCCCGTGTGAACTGGAAATGAAGCAACTGTTTCTCGGTTGCTTACTCCTGGGGGATTTCACCCTTTACTCCAAAGTCATTTATCAAGGCATTTCTAATGAGTACACAAAATGCTCTTCTTCAAGAGTGGGGCAAGAGGTGAGAGGGGAGTGTGTCTCCTAAGTAGTGCTCCAGAGACTCAGGGACCCCTTTCAGCAAATCTTAGCCAACTAGCTGGTGGTTCAATGAAAGCCAGAGGATTCAATGTTGCTCAGCCCCCTGGCCGTACTTGGGGATCTCCAGGACCACACACAGCAATTGTCGATGGGTCTCCAGGTTGTACCCAGTGATGTTTGGGGAACAATGTGGTGCCAGGATGGAACTGGAGTCTAGTCACGCATACCATCTCTCCAGCCCAGAATACTCGGGATGTTTTTATGTTCTTTAGGAAGAATGACCCAGGATTATCCACTGGCCTCATCTCTTGGGGTATGTGGGAGCAGGCTGCACAGAGCTAGGAGAATCTGGGTTGCTCACTCTACCAGCCCAGGGGGAGCTAGGTGCTTGTGGGAGTCTAGGTTTGTCCACAGTGGTTGCATGACTACAACTTCAGGTGGGATGAGCTCAGTGTGACTTCAGGACTGAGCAGCAGTCATGTGAGGATCTGGGTAAACATCCTTCCCCACCCAGACAGTGGTCATCCTGGATAATCCATCAGGGGCTTACCAGCTAATCAGAACTACCAGGGACCCAGGATCAGCTCCTAGAAGCAGCTGGCTATTTGCTGGTGTGTGGCAAAAACTCTCGTGATTGTACAGGCCTTGAAGGTGTCTGATCCTCGTGTCCCTGAGGAGAGCCCAGTGCAGGTGCTGTGCAGGACCGCCCGGACCTAGAAGCTCTTGGGAAGTGTCTCCCACAAACACTTCTTGCCTGTCTGCTAAGGATTAGCACTGCTCCTGGGTTAATGGTTTTTCCACACCACGTTCCAAGAACTGGAAAGCTAATTAGAAGCAAAAATCCACTTGGGTTTGCTTTTTTATTTTTGAGGAAAAAAAATATTGTTAATAGAAGTCGATTTGACAGTAAGCCAGAAGTCAAGACACTTGGAGCCAACAAACTCAGTTTGTGCTGGGCCCATGGGTGGAGAATAGAATGACTGTCTGTCTGTCTGCAATTCTCCCCAGACCCCCTCTTTATTCTTGGAAAAATTTAAACATCAAACACAGGGTGCACTCCACTGCCAGCTGGCTACCATCAACCCTCTTCTGCATCAACCTGATTCAGACCCATTCTCCAGCTTCAAAACTTCCTGTTTTAAGCACATTAGCCTCATGCCTGGATCTGCCCTGTATTTCCAGCTCCTCTGGCTGGGTCACCTCCACTGATTCTGGTATTGTGGTTTATCCCTCCCTCTCAGATCAATGGTCTTGCACCTTTCCCTCTCATATTTATCAGCCTAAGCACAAACCTCAGGAAGGTGCTGGGTGGCCTCCAGGAAGCCCCAAGGCAAAAGTATACCCCAAATACTCAAACTGTGTAAGGTTGGTCGGGCCATGTCCAAGACCAGGGCTTGGGCCTGCAATGAGGAGTGTTTATCAGCCTCACATTTGAAGGCCTGAATTAACGTGCTCAGTTGACGCAATATCTGATCACTAGACCCACGCTGAGAGGGAGGAGAGAAACTGAGTCAGGAGCAGTTAAGGGTGAGGGATGTGTTTAGAGGCAACCCTGGGGTCTGAGAAGACAGAGAGGAGGAGAGGGGGTTCTGCCAAGCAGTGCTGCAGGCTGTGGAACCAACCCCACCTGGTGTTCCCTGAGAAGCCGAGGTCAAATTTGAAGTGTGAAGGACGCAAATTTCTGCTCCTTCAAAAGGCAGCTCTGCAGTGAAAATGAGTCAGGGGGTTGTGGCTGTGTTTTCTCAAATCATCTCAGGCTGCAGGGAAACTTAGCCCGGCCCTCCAGGCCTGCGTCTCTCCACTGCTCCAGACCCACTTCCCATTGACCCAGATGAACTCTATCCCAGGTCCTGTCACAAGCCAGGTTCAATCTCCTTGCATTGTCTCTTCCTTTGTGTGGAGCATGGCAACAGGTGCCAGAGCAAATAAGATCTGTCCCTGCATAACAAATAAGACCTGTCCTTGCATAGCAACCCAGAAGGGAGTGTCTGAGTGCATTTTACAAGCACCAGGTATCCAGCCTTGGGTCTCCCCCAACCCCCCAAGAATTGTCTCCTACGCTTAGCAAGTCATTCCAAACTGCAGCATCCAGCCCTAATTGGGATTGGGCAAAGCAGAGTTGGAAAGGTGATTGGTCAGTAATGCTAAGCTTTATGTAATCGGACTATCCTCTTATGCCGAGACCCTCTCTAAAATATGTGTGTATTTGGCAATAAAATGAGCAGCCATCAGCTATCTCCCGGAGTGGTTTCTCCGTGCACCTGTTATCCTTCACTCCATGTCTTTTTGGACCCAGTGCGCAACGTGTCTGGGCCTGTTGGGGAAAAATTGCTCCCCAACACACTTGACCAATTCCTACCCAAGAATTAACTTTCGGATTCCCTGAGCTGGCTCCACACCTTTCATTGTCTCCCACGGTGCCATCCCCACACTGGTTCTTGATGACAGCCTTCCCTTGGTTTGGGACCTTAAGGACGGTGCTGTCTCACTCCCCTCTCACTGTGAACACCCAGTGACTATCCACTGGCTGAGTGATTCTCATGGAAGGTGCCTCCAGCATCTGTGCTGATGCTGCTGTGCCTGCACCAGCCACAGTAATTTGGATGATGTTTTCAGCCGACGGTACAGAGCTCACCTTCTGCCAGAAGAGCAGGAAGGGGAACACTGGACTTCCTGGCTGATAGCAGACTTAGGATGCACACCCCCATCAGCATGAGGGCCCGGATGGGCTGAGAAAAGGCTGGGTGGCAGCAGATCTCCCAGAGGCTGGATGCTCAGCACCCGGAATCCCATTTCCAGGCCTGCCCCAGCCCAGGTCCACTGCAGAGCCTCACCTCAAAGAGGACTTGGTAGGGGACAGAGGATTGAGGGGAAAAATCTTCTTTCTCAGAATATAGCTTTCTTCAGTTTTCCCAATTCACAAATCCAGGAATTAATCATGGGATAGAACTCATGCAGCCATTACCATAAAAAATAAGCATGTGTCCCGGGGGCAGAGAGAGAGTACAGCTGGCAAAGGGTTTGTCTCCCACATGGCTATTCATGGCTATTCAGTTTGATCCCTGGCACCACAGAGAGTCTCCCAAGCACCGCCAGGAGTGATCCGTGAGCACAGAGCCAAGAGTAACTGCAAGCACCACCAGGCCTGGCCCCAAAACAACAAGCAAAAAAGTGGTGAGCACTTTCTGCATCCTGGATCCCCTGCATCCTAGGCCCACCCCACGCGGTCTAGCAGAAGAGGGGGCTGTAGAGAAAATTCAAGGATGCATGGAATAAGGACCCAGGGGTAGAAGCCTAACTAACAGCCCACAGGATTCCCGGTTATCATAATCTTGGTCTCCTGAGCACACCTCCTCTCACCATCACCTCCTTTTCGGTCCTCACTCTGCCCCTGACACCTGGCTCTGCTTCCCACCCCGCCTCCTGCTCCTCCTCTCAGTGGGGGAATCTCAGACATGATTGTCCTCCTCAGATGGGCAGCATGTGTCCCTGCCAGTGTCATGTCCAAGAACCAGTGTCCTTGGCTGTAAAGAGACTCCAGGATTGAGGTCCACTTGGGCTCCAGCTACATGTCCCCAGGGTGGCACCCTCTGCCCCCAAGGCTTCTGTTCGTGTGCTGCCCAAACACAGACATGTCCGTTTAGCACAGCACTTTCTGACCTGGACAAGGACTGAACCCCAGGTGAGAAAAGAAGACCCCATGGCTCAGGCATGGGGCGACCCAGCATTTTCCCCAGCAAGATCCTAGAGAGACTTTGGTGACCAGACCCCCAGGCCTGACAGCTACAGTTCAGCTCTTTGCCACTGGGCTCAGCACTGGCCCAGGAATTTGTCACAGGAGTGACCTGGGCTCCTACTTTGAGATGCCCAGTAAATGACAATTGCATGAATGACTGTCTTGGAGGTTGGGAACCACAGCCCCCCGGGTAAGACCACGGGTGCCCCATGTGCTGAGAGGGTGGAAAGAAGCTTTTCTAGAGATGACACCGATGGTTGAGGTTATGCTCTGCACAACCTTGACCGGCTCCCAGGCTGAATTTGGTGTGGCCTGCAGAGTGATTCATCTAAGCAGAGCTTCGTCCGGCATCTTCCAGCCAGTGGTTCTTGAAGGGAAGAACAGTCCCGTCCTGCAGGTCTAAGGGTCCAGGCTGGCCACCCAGGCCAAAGGACAAGGACCAACAAGTAGCCCTGGAGACACAGACAGAAGCCGTAGGCCCTCCACTCCGTCCTGCAGTTCCTGTACCCACTCTGCTGCCACCAGGAACTTGTATTTCCAGCTTCAGAGATGGCCTTGGAGGCCTGGCCATCTCCAGGACCCCTTCTCTCCTTCCACAGTCCCGGTCACTGCACTACTCCCTTGGACAGCGCCCCCAGGAAAACTGAAAGACTGCTTGAGGACAAAGTGTGGGCACACACCTGGCACTGGGATGTTGGTGGCAGCTGCTGAGCTGTCTTGGCAGCCTTGTGCCTCCTGAACACTTGTCCCGCATCCGGAGAATGTCACCAGTGTGTCCCCTCCCCCAAAGATGGAGCCCAGACAGGCCCTTCCCCTGTCTCCTCTGCAGCGGAGACATCAGCAGACAACAGAGGGGCAGCAGGGCTGGCCAAGGTCACGTTTCTGGGCCAGGTGTCGGCTCTGGCGGCGATAATATGAAACTACAGCATCCAGTCGGCGGCCGCCATGGAAACAGAGGATTTCTCATTAGGCCAGTCTGCGGCGTGCAGTGGAACATTATTCCAGATGCACCGCCTCCAGCCTGGTTCTCCAGCCCCTCTGTGACCATGAGATGCCCAACATCCTTTTACCAAACTTTTCTTGCTTCATCAGCCCAATCCTGGGGTCTCTGTACAGCCAAGGACACTGGTTCCTCGACATGACACCAGCAGGGACACATGCTGACGATTTAAAGTTGACTCGTACTGAGGGGGCTGGTCCATTATCAATCTTTGTGGTGTCTTTTACTTCCACATGGCCCTGCTCTGAAGGACAAACTCGCGCTCAATGGATGTCAGGCCACGGAGCAGCTGTGACCCGTAGTCTGAGGAGGAACGGATGGTGTCTGGGCATCTGTCACTAGTGCTTTATCCAGAGTGGAGCCCGGCTGCACTGCTGGGATCATTCCCAGTGCAGGCTCCAAGTCTCGCTCCAAAACAGACATGTCCCCAGCCACGGGGGCTTGCATCCAGAGTCAGACCCTCAGGAGTCCCAGCTAGCATGCCCAGGTGAGGCAGGGAGAGTAAGAGGGAAGACTAAGAAGTGGGACCTGACCCAAGCTAGGCAGCTTTCTGATGATTTCACTGCAGCTCCTCCTGCACAGAGCTTGCAGCTGCCTCAGAGAGAGAGAGAGAGAGAGAGAGAGAGAGAGAGAGAGAGAGAGAGAGAGAGAGAGTATGTGGAAAATTGTCTGCCATAGAGGCAGGGGGAGTGTTGGAAAGGGTCAGGGGGTTACTGGGGACATTAGTGGTGGATAATGTGCACTGGTGGAGGGATGGGTGTTCAATCATTGTATGACTAAAACTCAAACATGAAAGCTTTGTAACTGTATCTCATGGTGAAGAAAGAAAAAGAAAGAAAGAAAGAAAGAAAGAAAGAA
This sequence comes from Sorex araneus, assembly GCF_027595985.1. Taxonomy (NCBI): domain Eukaryota; kingdom Metazoa; phylum Chordata; class Mammalia; order Eulipotyphla; family Soricidae; genus Sorex; species Sorex araneus. Next base: position 165,980,224 of record NC_073304.1, on the reverse strand, counting down.
AGAAAGAAAGAAAGAAAGAAAGAAAGAAAGAAAGAAAGAAAGAAAGAAAGAAAGAAAGAAAGAAAGAAAGAAAGAAAGAAAGAAAGAAAGAAAGAAAGAAAGAAAGAAAGAAAGAAAGAAAGAAAGAAAGAAAGAAAGAAAGAAAGAAAGAAAGAAAGAAAGAAAGAAAGAAAGAAAGAAAGAAAGAAAGAAAGAAAGAAAGAAAGAAAGAAAGAAAGAAAGAAAGAAAGAAAGAAAGAAAGAAAGAAAGAAAGAAAGAAAGAAAGAAAGAAAGAAGAAAGAAAGAGAGAGAGAGAGAGAAAGAAAGAAAGAAAGAAAGAAAGAAAGAAAGAAAGAAAGAAAGAAAGAAAGAAAGAAAGAAAGAAAGAAAGAAAGAAAGAAAGAAAGAAAGAAAGAAAGAAAGGGACCATAGACCATTCTAGATGGCACTTGTCTTGGCTTCCCACTTCTCCCAGAGCTCGAGCCTTACTTGCCATTGGTTGCAGGTAAGATGAAGGCCGCAGGGGAGGCTGATGGTTACTTCTGGAGCCCGCTGGTCTGGAATTCACCCATTCTTAAAACGTTCCTGTTCTCTTTATTAAAAATCACTTCTGGTGTCACCAGGCAAGACGGTTCCCGTGACCATGAGCCCACCGTCTTCCAACCTGCCAGCTGGTTGACCACAAAGCTCTGGCTTGACCCGCCCACTTGTCTTCCATGGGCCAGGCCTGGGTCACACCACAGCCGCGCCAGCCAGGGCACAAGGCTCAGGGAAGAAAGGTCCCAGGAGTGCACTGGGCTTTGTCTCCAGACTCCCTGCGGGGGCCACCCTGATTCACCAAAACCCTCCGGTAAGTTTGACTGTCTGGGAGAGACTGGCCTCTCCGCTAAGGCCAAGGGGCCGAATTCACGGGCAGCTGCACAGTGAGCTGTGGGAAGCTGCTCCCTGTGCTGTAACTCCCAAGCAACAGTGGGAACTTCAGCCACATCCAGTGAGGGGTGTGCACCCAGAGTGGAAACCACGAGGACCCCCCCAACACACACACAATACATACACACACAACACATACATACACAACACACACAACACATACATACACAACACATACATATACAACACACACAACACATACGCACAACACATGCACACATATACACACAACACATACACACAACACATACACACATATACACACAATACATACACACAACACATACACACATGTCACATGTAACACACACGCAACACATACACACAGCATATACATACAACACATGTACATAACACATACACACATATACACACAAACACATACACACATACGCACATGTAACACATACACAATATATACACACAACATATACATACAACACATATATACACACATATACACGTGCAACACATATATACAACTCATACACACACAACACATACAACACATACACATACAACACATACACACACACCAGGTCTCATGGTAACAAGAACCAAGATACTTCCTTTGATGTCCAGTTAGATTCATGTGGCCTCTTGGCCCCCAAGGAGGCCTAAGCACCCGAGTTCTCCGACAGAGCCTGGTTTGTGTTCTCAGACCTTGTGTGCTCACACTGGGTGGGTAAGATGTGCCTCACTTCCTGGAGGTGAGCCCTGGGGCTCCCAGGCCTGGTTCACCTTCACCCCCCTGAGCAGTTCCAGCTCAGCCCTCCAGCCAAGTCCTGTGTGCAGTCACAGCTGTATCGACCCTTGGACCTCAGTCAGTGAGAGGATTCAGGAGCCAACTCTGGTCAGGGCCAATCGCCTTGCTGTCTCCTGCCCTTGACTCTAGGAACTGCAGACCACCTGGCCTGGCGAGATATGAGACCCGCCATTGCCTTTTCCAGGCCCTTCCTCTCAGACTAGCTGAGCTGCAAGCTGAGGTCACACTCCAGGCTTCCTCTCCTAGGGATGCTTACACGGAGCACCAGGTCTCTGCAAGCTCTGCTTTGTCACACCAGAGCATGGAAAATTCCTTCCCCAACAGTGTCATTCTTTTGACTTTTATTAAGATGCAGGACCTAATATATCCCAAGGGTGCAAAAAAGCACAATAGAATGACATCTGCATCCACACGTTCATTGCAGCACTGTTCACAATAGTCAGAATCTAGAAACAACCCGAGTACCGGAGAACAGACAACTGATTAAAGAAACTTTGGGTTGTGGGAAAAGGCAGTTCAGATAGAGAAGGGAACACCAAGTAGCGGATGTTGGGAGGACCCATTCAGGTTGGAAGATGAGAACTGAAAGTAGACTATAGACCAAACATGAATGCCACTCAATACCTCTAATGAAAACTACAACACCCAAAAGGAGAGAGAACAAAAGGGTGGTGGGGGATGGGGTGGGGGTGGTGAGAGGGATACTGGGATAATTGGTGGAGGTAAATGGGCACTGGTGGAGGGATAGGTATGAGTGAAATGCAAACACAAAAGTTCATAGGTTTGTAACCGTACATCAGTGATTCTCTAATAAAAAATTTTAAAAAATAAAAATAAAATAAAAAAAGAAAGAAACTTTGGTATATCTATACAATGGAATACTATGCTGCTTTTAGGAAAGATGAAGTCATGAAATTTGCTTACAAGTGGATGGTCATGGAGTGTACCATGCTAAGTGAAATGAGTCAGAAAAAGAGGGACAGACATAGAATGACTGCACTCATTTGTGGAATATAAAATAACATGATGAGACTGACACTCAAGGACAGTAGACACAAGTGCCAGGAACATTGCCCAATAGTTGGAAGCCTGTCTCATGAGCTGGGGGAGAAGGCAGCTGGAATAGAGAGAGGCTCACTAAGTCAATGATGGTTGGAGGACTCATTCGGGATGGGAGATGTGTGCTGAATGTAGATAAAGGACCAAATGTGATAGCCTCTATAATGCCCCAAAGTAGAAAGAGAGTATGGGGGAAATTGTCTGCCACAGAGGCTGGGGAAGGGTTGGAAAAGGGGAGGGTGTACTGGGGACATTGGTGGTGGAGAATGTGCACTGGTGGAGGGATGGGTGTTCAATCATTGTATGACTGAAACTCAAACTTGAAAGTTTCGTAACTGTATTCCACAGTGATTCAATTAAAAAAAAAAGACACAGGTCCCAATAGTTCTGAGTTCTCAGACAAGTGCCTGGGGGGCTTCCCTTGGCTCTGGCAATCCCCTGGACTCAGGAGGGATGTAATCCAGGCCATGCTGCCCCTGGGAACCCAGCCTCGGCCATCCCAGACAGCTCCCCATCCAGGGAGGGAAGCATGTCCCCAGACGCAGCCGTCCGTGGCTGGCTTTGCAGCTTCGAATGTTCTTTCTCATCTTGAGCTAAAGTGACCTCCATCCCACCCCATTCTTTTTCTATCTAATCACAGATATAATTCACTCTTGTGTCTACAGGACAGCCTGAATTTATCTGAAAACAGATCATTATGTTCTTACATTTAAAAAAAAAAGTCTCTTCTTAACTCAACCAATTCCCTTTCTTGTTCTTTATGGTTTTCAGACTCTTAGTCATTCTAGCTACTTCCCAGATTATAAACTTATATGGTACTACCAGAACCCAGACCTGTTCCAGCCATATCTTTTAAAATATTCTTTTAAACTCTTTAAAAGTAATCCCCCTCAGTTCATTCTATTACTTTTTTTTTTACCACAAATGGCTGTGCTCAGAGCTTACTCCTGGCTCTGTGCTCAAGGATCACTCCTGGTGGGTTCTGGGGTGCTGGGGATCAAACCCAGGTCAGTTGGATGTGAGGCTAGTGCCTTACCCTCTGTACACTCTCTCCAGCCACAGTTTATTCTAATTGAAGCCCCCCTTCCCCCTTGCTAGCAGAACTTTAGAACTAGAGTCGGTGATAAGGCATTAATAGCTGTTATTCTCCACTTCCTTTCCTCGCTACAACCTAATTTTTAAAAGAACATATCAATACTTTCATTACAACAACTCGCTACAGCTCTGTCACCATGAAAAGAATTTCTAACCAAAGTAGAAATGCAACATAGCAGGAAGGTTTGAAAAACAATCCTGGGGAGCTTCCTTAGAGGCTGAGTGGACTCTGATTTACATCTTTTTTATCCTATTCCTGGACTTAGATGCAATGCCTGCAGTTCTGGCAGCCATATTGAATCATGTGGCTGGGAACCCTTACACCAGAGAAATTACCTGGAAGAAGCTGGTATGCTGACCCCGTGGAGATACAACCCAACCTGGGCCAGCCTAACTGGCGTAGATATGAGACGAATCAACTTCTCTTCTGCTTAAACTACAGTATTGAGGGGTTCTCTTAAATATATCAGACTTAAACATAAAATTTTCACCCTGAAGTCCCTACAGTGGATTATCTTTTTTCTTCTCTGAGGTACCTCTCAATTAGATCATTCCAACAGCAGGAAACCTCTTCTTTCACCCAGAGGAACAACGGATTATCACAAGAAACTGAGTCTACAGTCTCACAGCCACCCATTGTTGTGTGTCAGATCTCTCTCTGGCTTCCCATTACTAGAGAATGTGTGGTTGCGCCCAGAGCACACCCAGATAATCGAGATAACAACCACCTCAAGACTGCTCTTGGAGAGGGGAGCGGGGGGTGGGGGCAGAGTTTGTGGGCCACCCTGGGCAGTTCTTAAGGACTTTTCCATCCAGTTGCTTGGAAGTTGTTCCTGGCAGTGCCTAGGGGATCATCTGCAAAGCATGCCCTGTAGCCCTCTGAGCCATCTCTTCAGTCTCACCACATCAAGATCTGTGATCACATAGACAAAATCCTCTTTGTCCTATCATGTAATATTGACATATTGGCAGGCCTCAGGGTTTAGGATGTGGAATCTTTTTTTTAGGGGGTAGGGGGTTACTATTTCACCCTCCACAGGTGGGTACTCTCAGTTCCAGTGACCTTGCCAGAGGCCCCACCCTCACTGCCTTACAGTAGAGAACAGTTTCCTGTCCTCCGAGTCACCTGGACCAGGTCTCCCATGGCCAGGGTGAAGATTCCACTTCTCCCAGTGCAAAGAAAGCAATCCGCCAGCCATGCTTGTCTCTGCCACCTGCTGTCACAGCTCACCACTAAGTTCACACCTTACCTCTGCCCCTCCACCAATTTTGTGCTGGGATTGGCCGCTACCTAGGAGACGGGCAGTGAGATTGCCCAAAGGATGCGGGCCAGCCCGGGTTCTCGCCACTCAAGAGATGCATTGCCTCATTCAAAGAGGCAACACAGCCCAGAGCAAAGCTGAGATCACTTGTATCACTTGTCATCCCATTGATCTTTGATTTGCTCGAGTGGGTGCCAGTAACATCTCCATTTGTCCCTGTTGCGTGCTAGTGCAGCCTAATGATATCTGCTTGCTCTAGGCACAGGAAGAGCCTCAAATCATTCATTCAGGGATTTGATGAAGAAATCTGACCATCAAGTTGGTGGGCGGCCACGAGGTCTTCTGACGTCCCGTGGAATCCAGTCGGTAACAGCTCTAGTCCAGCAGTCATCTCTGAATTGCATTACACGACCGGCCCATCTGATTTTTGATGCCTTGGCAAACGAGACAGCGTCCCTGATTCTTGACCGTCGATGGAGGTCAGAACTCCGGATTCCTTCTCTCACTCGAGTGAGACGTGATACTCCTAGCATAGCTCTTTCGATTCCTCTTTGGGATACCCTAACAGCGTTCTCATCCTGTTCTCATCTCTCCAAAGCTGAGATGGAAAGTAATAATCATGGAGGTCTGAGCTACAATCCCTGTGCCTTTTAACTCGCTCACCTGTCAAATGGGGGTTGAAGAGGCCAACAAAGCTTCCCTGGAGGGTAGCATGAGAATGAGGAAATCTGGGCATAGAGCAACTGGGATAATGCAGGGTGAGCCCCGGCCACTGCACCTTCCCTCCCAGCACTGAGCAAACTTCATGTCTGATTCAGCCTGATGTAAGACGCTTCCGTTAGGTGTGGCACGTGCCCCAGTGCGGTGTGGAACCTGGAACGAGGAGGAACGCATCTGCTCTTGAGGCTCTTGTTGCTGTCTCCAAAGAGGGTAGCACAGGAAACTCTGCAGAGAGAGCATGTGTGTGCCAGAGACTCTCGGGGTGCCAATTGGGTGCCTGCAGCTGTGGGGAGAGCCTCTCCTGAAAGAGGGTGCTTGCCTGCAAGACAGCCGGGTTCACAGGATGGACCCTTCCCTCTTCCCTCGATGCTACCGCATACCACTCCCCTCTAGGGAAAGTCACCCCAGCTCTAGGATTTTCAGTTAAATGCTAAAAACTGGACATAAATTAATTAAGATATAACTGAAAGACCACCAGCCTTCTCGTCAGCAGTGCCTAAGACAGGACTGGCAGCATTAATTGTTGCAATTAATTAGGCATTAAACTGATAATGGGTACAGCTGCTAACAATTAACAGCTAATTATGTCAAGCACTTTAACCATTTCACAAAAGAAATGGAAATTGGAGGGATGGGAGAGGGAGATGAAAAGAGAGAAAGCAGTTACCTAGTAAACAAGTGAGAGGCAGTGAGCAGGCGAGAGCAGCTGGATCGGGCTGCAGAAATGACACAAAACTCAGTGAGCAGCGTGTCCCCAGCAGGCTGAGCTGAACGAGGCCATGAGGATCTGGGCTGAAACAGCAGAGACTGTGGCCTGAAACACATATCTGGGAGAGCCAGGGTCGAGGACCTGCCACCCCCTCACAACACCGGGGCAGTTACTATTACTATTTCCATTCTATGGATAGGGTGACTGAGGCACAGCGAGGTCACATGATTTGCTCAAGGTCACACCTGGGTCAGAATGTGGTTCCCATCCAGGCACATTGGATCCAGCGGCTACCCCAAAACGAACAGACCTCCCGATTTGCTTAATCAAACCCAGATGGCAGTGCCTTACTGAGCCAGATGCCCAAACTCATTTTAAGGGAAAAGAAGAAATAGCTTCTCCGAGGCAGTTCCAAGCAGAACCAGGCATGTTGTAAAGTGCTGGAACTGGCAAGTCCGTACACTGGAACCACTGGCTCTCCCAACGGTGATCTATTTGGCTCCTGGGTCTAGGGCTGCCCTCCCCTGCTCCCTCCCTCTTCTCGGTGGCACCTGCAGGCATGCTGGGAAAGCCTCTCCATCATTCGCCCCAGTGAACTTTGCAGCAAATGTTGTTGGAGACTTTCACTCGGGTTTTTTTTTTGTTTCTTTTCTATTTCTCTTGCAATAAGACCACTGACCAATGCACCCATCATCCCATAGGAGAGTGAGGAAACAGAAGAATTCAATCAAACTAGCCACACATACAAATCCACATACACCTTATTCAGATGATGTACCGAAGAGAGGGTGGCTCTAAGCAAGGATTAGGTCTACTTCTCCTTACTGAGAGCTGAGGGAGAGAGAGAACATGCTCAACAGATAGCCCACATGATGGCAGGTCAAGGCTGCCCGCGTCCTTCTCGTGCTCTGCCTGGGGCACATGGCAACTCTGAGCAGGCAGGAGGCTTATGGGGGAACTGGGAGAAACACCATGCCTGGCTGCACTCCAAAAGATGCTGACTCAGCAGATTTAGGGAGTCCTCCCCACATCCCTCCCCCAAGAAACAACTTCTGACAAAGCTCCTCAAGGTAGTTGCGGCTCCCCTGAGCCTACAAGGCACAGGGGATTCCCTGCTCTCTGCTCCCCTATTCCTGATCAAGCCATTAGAACTCATCCGTTCCCACTGATTATCACCAGTCTGGCCCCAGGAGCACAGATATGTGTGCAGGTCCTATTGATCTGGAAGTATAAGAGTTGTGGTACTTAGTCACCCTTGACCAAGACCCATTTTTAAAAGGCATCCAGGCCTAGGGGGCCTCTTGTCCCCACTGCCCATTTGCAACTAGGCTGTGGGAGACTTGCCTTTTCTCCTCCAACTGCAAGGCCTTCTGGTCTTCTGGCCGGTCTGGGAACCGCTTGTCATCTTTCTGGAACTGGAACTCTGGGCTGAGTCCTGAGACTGAAATCTATGGGACATGGAGCTACTGCAGGCTGGACAGAGAACAGAGTGGGTGGGAGGATGGGCGCAGGTGTTGAACCATCACTGAAGGGCGCCCCTTGGGCTGTTCTTGGGGGGGCTCTGGCCGTGTGGGTGCAGTGGTCAGCCTTCTGCACTCCCTAATCTTCCTCCCCATCCCTCCGAAGGGTTCAGGTTGAATAAAGGAAATTTCCACTGAAATTCAGGCATTGGACACTGGGGGCTTCATGGGTGATCTTTCCAAAAACAATTTGAAAGGGAAGCCATCAGGGCACCTTCATTTACTCTTCAAAGGAAACATGACCAAAGAATTTATTGGAAGGAAATGATTGGACAAAGGCTCAACGATGACTAGGGCAAGGACATTCACTGGAGCAGTATTTATTATTTATTGGGTTTTGAGCCACACTCAGTGCTGCTCAAGGGTTACTCCTGACTTTTTGCTCAGGAGTTACTCATGGTGGTGCTCAAACCCAGATTGGCTGCCTCCAACCCACTGTGCTATCACTCCAGACCTCACTTTACTATCTCTCCAGTCCCCTGCAGCCATAAATTATTTATAACAGCCAAATACTCAAACAACCAGGGCCAGAGAGACAGCAGAGAGGGTAAGGTGTTTGCCTTGTAAGGGGCTAACCCAGGTCTGGCTTCCTATGTGGTTCCCCCAAGCCTACCAGAAGTGATCACTAAGTGCAGAGCCTGAGAACTGCCAGGTGTGACAGATAAACATAAAAAATACAAATGATTTAGTGACTTTAATGAGTTAAAAATAGAAATCTAGTCACTGAGCTATAGGGAATACGTTAGCAGAAATATTATGCAACCAATAACAGTGATGTTGTAAAAGAATCTTATAGATCTAGGAAAATGTTCATAATACTAGCAATTATAAAATTAAATGTAGTTTATAAAATGTATTGCATACAAACAATATTTTTGTATAACTGTATTTGTGAGAGAGAGTGAGAGAGACACCTCCATTAAAAAGGCACATGCTACAATTTTAATATCACTCCTCACATGATGAAAATGTAGGACTTTTCTGCTTATTTTTACATTCTTTTTGTAATTTTTTTTGGTTTGGTACCACATCCAGTAGTGGCTTACTCCTGGCTCTGCACTCAGGGATCACTCCTAGTGGTGCTCAGGGGACCAGATGGGATGCCGGGGATCAAACCCAGGTCAACCACATGCAAGGCAAGTACTATCTCTCTCTGTCTTTTCAAACTACCTTGAACATAAAAGGGAATCTGAAAAAATCATAAATTAATTACTATTGATATAACTTCAGGTGTTGTATGCAAACCATGATAAATATTTGGGGACAGAACCCTCCTCCTGTTTCTGAAACTTAGACATAGCTAATAAATGTAGGAGAATTGTAAATACACAGATGAATTTTTGAACACTGTCTATCCATGTGCACACAGGCCAATGTGCTAATAATGTAAATGGAAGAAAACATGGCCACAATACGAAACATACATATTCATTGGGCCCTACACCTCTTCCATCCCCCACTCTGGCAACAAAGATTTTTTTTTCCTCCATAATATCTTCTAGCTGCCAAACACAGACACTGCTAATGAATATTAATTGACCTAACATCTTGTAGTGATGAAACTGCACATTTCCCTGTCTCTGCCGGTTGCTAGGGAACCGTTTAAGGCAGCCATGGGGCCCTGAAACATAGGCCTGCTAAGTGCAGGGCAGGGTTCGGCCACAAATCAGAACTACTCCGCCTGACCAATTATGTCCATGGGCAGTGATGTGTGTGTGCTTGTGTGTGTGTGTGTGTGTGTGTGTGTGTGTGTGTGTGTGTGTGTAGAGTGACACAAACAGGAAACATCAATATCCATTGGCAGTTTGGCTGTGGCCAGACAAACGGGTGGTGACAGGAGGCACCGCTCAGAAACGGCTGCCCACCCCAGAGATCTGGAACCATCCTTTCTTCCACAATGATACCCAGAACCCCCCTTCCTTCCTCCCCATATTTAAGATTCTAGAGCAGAATCTTGCAGTGGCATCTAGAGGACATACCTGGGGAGGAGGAGGGGGTGCTAGCTTGATATAAGAACGCTGAGAGGACCCTGGAGGTGTAAGCATTGGCGTCCTGGGCCTTGAGGCTCCCAGCAGATGCGAATGAGCTGAAGAGTATACCAGCCTCCCTATGACCTTTCCATCTTCTGCTCTCTCTCTCTTTTCAGCGCGGGTCTCTGGTCTGGGACTTGGTACCCCTGCACCACACAGAAAATAGGCTGCTTTGCCCGGGCTTCTGGAACACACTCTCGGGGCAGCTCCCTCGCTCTGCCTGGCCCCCAATTCTTTTCCTCTAGTTGTCCCTGTAAGCCCTGACTTTATACCCGTTTCCTCTCCAGTCCCCCTCTCCTTTGGAATAGACACCCTCTCTTCACGATAAAGAAGTCCTTGTCCATGGGTTCCCTCATGTCTCAAAGGCGTCTCTATTCAGCCTGGTGCTCAGACCTGGCTGGGAAGAGCAAGGGTGAGTTCCGGGCCGTGAAAGGGAATGAGGCTAGGGGCAGTGGGTGCTCTCATTTCCATTTCATCTGGTTTCTCTCAAGCACTTGAAATCCATCCCAGTTCCAAGCCTTTTCTTCCAAATAAGCCCCTATTTATTTAAAATATGTCCGCATTTTAAAAAAATCCTGTTATTCCTTTTTAATTTTTGCCTATTCATCTAACATATTAACTATGAACTTACTCCATGTCCAGAACTTCCAATAGTGAATTCACAGAGTCTCAGGCGTTAAACGATTATTGAGAAAAGCAACAACAACAAACAATTCAAACACTTCACATGGAAAGCTGTGGTCACAGCATATGGGATACTCACCTAAAGTGCGGGGGCAGGGACAATCCTGAGAACACTAGCTCTATTTCTTGAGAAATCCTCACCCTCACATTCACCACCCTCCCCACCCACCATGAGGCATGCAAGCTTCTTCTCTTTGGATGGAGAGGTCGTTGTGGGGTCGCAAAGTGGGCGAAGAGGGAAGGAGCTCTAGGCTTTTCTAAATGGCTGAGGAAAATAATTGCACTTGTTTTCTTTTTACCCCCCTCTGCTTTAAATTTGAACATGTGCAAGGGTCAAAGATTCCAAAAGAAACTCTACAACATTAAACACAGGGACCACTGAATGGAAAAACAGACTCTTTTTCCACGGAGGAGACTCCAGTAGCTGAGGTACCAGATGCCGATGTGCCAAATTTGAGAAACCAAGAATAAAAGTGATTTTGTTCAGGAAAGAAGATGGCAGGACCTCCTGAGGAAAAGAGAGAAAATCTCGGAGCAAGAATAGTGGGTGAGGGGCTGGAGTGATAGCACAGCAGGTAGAGCATTTGCCTTGCATGCAGCCGACCTGGGTCCAATTCACAACATCCCATATGGTCCCCTGAGCAATTCCAGGAGTAATTTCTGAGTGCAGAGCTAGGAGTAACCTCTGTGCCTTGCCAGGTGTGACCCAAAAAAGAAAAAAAAAGAATATTGGGTGAGGGGCACTGAGATGGAGTAGCAAAGGGCTAGATGATAGTGGCCAACAAAGGAGAAAACCAAAGGAGAGATATCAAAGGGTTTGTGGGTGATGGGACCAGGCTGCCTTCTTCTACAGAACTTACAACTTCTCTAGTGAATTCTGTTATTTCCCAAATACCTTGTGGAATAGAATGGCGAAGAGTTGGGTCTATCTTAAGGTTGGCTGAGGAAAAGCAACCTTCCCTCTGCTCAATCCCTGAGCAGATTACTTCAGAATTTGAAGGCTTTCTATCCCTTCTCCACTAATCCAATCACTTATTTCCACAATAGATGCCTGGCTTCTGTTTGAACATGACGTGGCCTCTTCCCTAAGGCAGCAGTTCTTTTGCCAAGGAAGTTGTTTTGCCACATGGAGAGCAACTCTTTCTATAATATCTATCCCCTGAGCCATGGTCTTCTCTTGGAAGTTGCATTGACAAGATCAGTTCCTTGTCACATGAAAGCCAACAGTATAGGAACACAGTCTTCTTCAGATCACTGTCTTCATGAATATATTTATTCATTCCTTCCTCAGATGCTTAATGCCAGCCTATTCTCTGATATACAATAAATGGGTCATGGCAAGACAACCACAAAGAAAGTCAGCCTTGCCCTCTTCAGCCCACAATTTCCTGGCAGAGAGGGAGAGTACATTAAAAATTTTAGCCCAGAAGTTAGAAATTGGGAGAAGGCTCAGCCTTCAGGGTACTGTATAAATCTACCAAAAGGAAGTTTGTCCTATTTTTATGAATGAGTTGTATATTATACAACATTTGGTTCTGGAAATGTGAACAATGGATATCCAGTAGGTTGGAATAAAGAACACCAGGATGGCAGACAGAAACCAAAGGCTAGTAAGAGATCTAGTAAGAGATCATTCCTGTATCTAAAAGAAACTTGATCTCTTACTTTAACAATCCCAAGAGGTTTGGACGAGAGAATGAATTACCCTGTTATCTGACCAACTTATCAAAGTGTGGCATCTCCGAAGTCTGTGACCCTGAATCCCTGGCCCCTCAGAGCTCCAGGTTGTGACCAAAGCACCTCGCTAAGCTTCATGAAGCAGAGCATAAGTGTTGCTATCTCTTGCAGTGGAGATTCTGGATCCCAAATTGGTTCTCTCCCAGGTCTACCTTGGAAACTTGGGGCACAAGTTTCTTGGCCTGACAGGATGAGAGATGAAAGTCAAAATGAGGTGTATCTGGAAACATGTTTGCTAATCTTTCATAAAGTGCCTGGAAGCCTCCCTCAACATGTCCTATTGGCAGTGGTCCGAGGACACTGGGCCTTCATCCTTATGGAGGTGGCAGTGGACAATGTCAGCAACAAAAAGGCGGCGCATGCACCAATCTGGTCATAATGCAGAGACAGCATTGCCCAAGGATTCTGGATCAATGCCTACAACTTCTGCTGCCCTTTGGAGTCTTAGAAGATAGAATTCAGGACACTAAAACACTTGAATGTTTCTACTTCTGTTATTTGTCAGCATTGGAGATCAGGCATTGAATCAGTCTGGTACCAAGAATAGTTTGAGAGGATATCTCATCTTTCTTCAACCTCCTTCCTAAGCTATCCAAAACAGGACAGTATCTGTTCTACGCTAGCGCAAAACACATGGCAAAAGGATGCAGTCACTTTGGAAAACAGCTTGGCAGAACCTTGCAATGAGAAACAGAATTTTAACCCATCAATTATGCTTCTAGATATCTACCCAAGAGAAATAAAAACATATGTCCACACAAAAAAACTTGTATATGAATGTTAATAGAAGTATTACTCATAGAAGACAAGAATGGAAACAATCCAAATAATTCATCATCAGATGTAGGTATAAACAAAATGTGGTAAATCTATCCAAATGATAGAATATTAGTCATCAATAAAAAGAATGAGGTACCGAACCTGGATAAACCTTAAAAACATTATGTGCAGGGCTAGAGAGATAGTACAGCAGGTAAGGCACTTGTCTTGCATTCAGCCAAACATGAGTTTAATCCCCCACACCCCATATGGTCCCCTGAGCCCTGCCAGGAATGATCCCTGAGCACAGAACCAGGAAATTAGTTTTTATCAATAGCAGGAGTTGCCCCCCACCCTCAAAAAAACATTATGCTCAGGAAAAGTCAGACTTAGAGATCACATGTTATGTTACTTCATTTAATTTATGTAAAGTCTCCAAAGTGGACAAAGATAGAAAGTAGATCATTGGCTGGCTAAGGCTAGGGGTGAAGAAGTGGAGCTGGGAAATGAAGCAAGTGCTAATGGATAAAGATTTTCTAAAATTGGGGGATGATAATGATTGTACAACTCTATCTGGTAAAAGTCATTTATATAATTTAAATAGGCTGACTTTATGGTATAAAAATGACAAATCAAAAACAAAACAGGGAAGGAAAGGATGAAGGGTGCATTGTAGAGCTACAACACTGCTCTACGAAGCTGCTGGACAGTCTGTGTGTGTGTGTGTGTGTGTGTATGCGCATGAGCACCAAGACTCACATGTACAGAAGGGAAGCACATGGTGTGTGAACTTTCTAGAAAGCCTCTGTGTGGAGTCCTCTCCCCTGAACTGATTCCATCTTTGATCTTGCAGCCTGCTTTGCTGGAGTGGCCACCAGCAATCATGACTCACACTGGCACACAGGGACTAGACCTTTCAGAATTTTCTCACTAGGGGTCTTGGCAACTCAAAAAAGAAGCCCAGAAACACTCAAAAGTTCACACGAAAAAAGTGGGAAAGGACTGGAGAGATAGTACAGTGGTAGGGCTCTTGTCTTGCATGTGGTTGACCTGGGTTCAATCCCGGCACCCCATATGGTCCCCTAAATACAGCCAGGAGTGATTCCTGAGTGCAGAGCTAGGAGTAAGCCCTAAGCAATTGCTGGGTGTGGCACCTTCCCACATCCCCACCAAAAAAAAGAAAGTGGGGAGGTAAAAAAGAGAGGAAGCAGGAATGCAGCAGTCAGCCTGAATCACTCTGGCCATAGCAGTGAGACGGAAGTCACATGGCTCAAATATGCCATCCTAGACATCCCAGCTCTGGCACAGTACCAAGGAACCACAACTATGTCGAGCTCTGCCAACAATCATGACAAATAAAATGCCATTGCTGTTGAAGCCATGATGTTTTGCCATTAAGTGTTTATTGTATAATAACCCTGAGCAGCCTGACGCCTGCCACCTCTATCACTCACAGGTCTGAAGACAGACTTCACTCTGATACCTGTGAATTCTGAGACAGATTAAAGGAGAAACAGGGCTTTAATGTGTGGTGAATATGCCATTTGTCACTGCTGTTTGGTGCAATTTAACACAATATTTATCTGATTGGCATATCAGTTACTTCACATCACTGAGAATTGACTGTACAGGGATTCTGCGCCTGGCAATGAGAAGATTGATTGTGGTTATTATACTAATGGTTGGAAAAACTGAATTTCATCAGGAAAGTTGTTCTGAAGTTGCACCAATAGGCTTTGTGTGTTTACTCACGGAACACCATCCGGCATACTGAGTGCCCAGACCCTGGCAAGACATCACTGCAGTGACAGATAAAGTGCTGCCAAGAGACAGGAAGAAGGTTTTTAAATCCTTTCCTCTGGGTCTTACTGCTTTCCCTGCTGACTGGACCATCTCAGCAAGCAAAGCATTTTGGAAGGGGGAGTGTACCTACCGCCACTAATGGGTGCATCTACCCTTAAAAGACATCCCAGAAGCGCGTCTCACAATAATGTCTGACTCTCCCCGTGGCTCTGAGGCATCTGTTTGCAAATCTCGTGACTGCTGCCGTGCTTCTGTTTTGAAAATATTCACCGCACACCTGTTTTCTAGTGTAGTAAAACACTTTGACAAATCAAGCCTATGCCAAATAAAGGGTTTGTTTTGTTTTGAGTCTGAAGGGCTGAGAGTTAAATGTATATCTTAGAAGATAGACTTGGAGGTGTGCCCCCACCCAACATCTTCTGTCTCTGAGGCAGGCTCACATCCAGTGATGCAGTTAACTGCCTCTTTTTCCCACTCTGTCCCACCACAGTTCTCTATCTGCACTGCCCGGTCACTTTGCTGCCAAAGAGAAGGCAGATTTCAAATTCCTGACAGTGGTCAGAGGCTCAATGTGCAACTATGGGTCTCATCCCCACACCCCATTTCTCTATGGCCTCATTACACTCACTGAGACCTTCTCAGACCTTTACCTCAGAAGGGAGAAAATGAGATTTTTCTGCACGGTGTTTAGCCGAGTGTGCGCAGTAACACAGCAGTAATGAAATTCACCTTCCAAGCCTTTAATTGCTTCTAGTAGCACTTCACTTACAATCAATGTTCGTCTGTCCCCGCTGCAATTTTCTTGTTTTGAAAAATAATAGTGTGACACATGCTTCCATTAGGAGGGGGAGGACTGGCCACACTCCTTAGCACCCAGTGGCTCGTCCCCACCTGAAAATATTCACCAACCAGTGGTAAACAAATGGAAGGGACATAAAAGCTGAGAGGGAGTCTCTGTAATTGAGCTGCATAATGAGAGGCAACAGAAGAAGAGCTTCTATTAATAATGGCACAGTAATTGGAGGTCACCCAAAGAGAGCCTCGGTACACTCAACATTCACATTAACTTTGCACAAAAGCTATTGTAGATCTTTCTAAAGGACTAATGTGAGCAATAGTGAGGCTGTTTATCAGATTTATCTGGTACCAGCAAAATGTTCTTCTACCCCCCCCCCCCGGGAGGGGGAGGAGGAGTATAGGACCAGCCTAAAGCATGTCAATGAAAGAGAAAAAAAATTTTTTTACTAGAGCCAAGGATCATTAATGTAAAATACAAAGGCAGGCACAGCTGAAGAGACCTAATCAACTCAGGATCCATCTTCAGGCATTTTCTCTTTTACAAAGTGGGTGTCGGTGGTTACCTCCTTAAGAACAGAGAGTTTGCCCTGTTGTGCTTGCCAGGGGAAGGACTGACCTGCCCTGGGGAATGGGTGGGAGTCAGGGGGAGAGTGAAGGGAATGAGAGTGTCTGTAGTCCACTGGGAGCTTGGAGGCTGGTCCAGCCCATTTGAGAAAACAGCTCCACCTCCTCCTTTCCCACTTACTCCACCTACCCTCAGCTGGATTAAGAGAAACCATTATTGTTTGGGGAGCCATACTACACTGTTATAAAGACTCATGTGGAATTAAAACCAGAACAAAGAAAAAAACGCCATAGTATGAGAATAATGAATGACCAAAGGCAAAGCTTGAGAACTGGTCGATAGAACTGAGCTCGGCATGGAACAGGGAGTAACACTCTGACAGAGAACATGGTGTTGGGGCTGTTATATGCCTGAAACCCTGTCATTAACAGTATTATAAATCATGATACCTAAATTTTTTTAATTTAAAAAAAATGCAGGAGGGAACATTCTTCCCCAATTGAGGGGGGGGTTCATATTTCAGAGATGTCTTACAATTGGAGGTGCTGTGAATTTCAACTTTCTGATAAAAATTCTAATATCTAACATAAAAGATTTGTCATAAAGAGAAAAAAAAGCCCATCGCATTTCGTGAATGGCTCCTTATAACATTCTACATAATTCTTGGGTTTATTAAATTTGTTCACTGCCATAAATTAGCATGGCATCAGAACAGATATCCTTCGAAAAGGCTGTGCCACTGATAAGATCCATGCAGTCAGGCAAAAACGAGCTCTGCGAGGAGGCAATGCCAACCTCTCCTCTTGGCCATGTTTGAGGGCTCCTGTAAGCATCCAGGGCAAGAAGGCCCTTGTCAAGAGTAACTGGTGGTAGACAGAAATCTGCACACTGCAAGATGCCTGGGTTTCACTGCTGTCTCCTATTTCCTCCCGCACTTGCCTCATATTCATCAAATCCATAAATAAGACAGACCAAGGATTCTTGACTATCATTTTCCTAGAAAACATTCATTCAAAACTAGTCACATACCCTAGAGTCTCATCGCCAGAGTTCTGGCGACATTGTGTGCCCTTGGTATATGCCAAGCTGCAACATGGAAGGTCCTAAACAGAGTTTCTCAAACAAATAAAAGCAAATGTAAGATCTTTATTTCTACCTCATTAAGCCAGGAGAAAGGGGCACCTTTAAATCTGACGCTATGCCCGTGTTTCCCATCCCCTCCTCCCAAAATGTGTGCTCAATTGAGACCCATAAATGGGTCTTGATTTGGAAATTGGGTCTTTACAAGCATAATTAAGCTCAAATGAGGCCATTCTGGATGAGAGTGGGCTTTAAACCCAATGGCATCAGTGTCCTTATGAAGAGGGACACTGGGATATAGACACAGACCTACATGAAACAAAGCCATGTGAAAACAGAGGCACAGACCAGAAGGGTGAGCTGAGCCCTGAGAGACACCCACGATTCCCTGCAGGAGAAACAAGCAAAGGCTCTTTCCTCCAGGCTTTGTGGGAGCGCTGCCCTGGGAACATCTTGATTTGGGATTTCTCAATTTCCTCCAGAAATTGTAAGAGAATCGATTTCTATTGTGGCTAGCCATCCAATGTGTGGTATTTCATTACAGCAGCCTGAGGAGATTAAGACAGGGCCAAGAACCTTCGGGGAAGGGCATTAATGCCTCCCTCTGGGCCCATAGGCAAACCCTCCTGGAGCCCAATGGCTCCAGAGACATTTGAAGACTGGACAGCTCCTCCCCCAACCTGTTAAGTCTCCTGGCAAGTGACCTCACTAGTGGCCCACACCTTCTACAAAGCAAGCCATTTGGGTGCTGGGGAGGAGTTAGGGTGTTTTGTTTTGCTTCTTTGGGATTGGAGGACAGGGCCACATCCAATTCACAGGTTACTTCTGGTTCTGCATTCAGGAACTGTTCCTGGCACTGCTCAGGTGGGGTGGTGGGAATTGAACTCAGATCAGCCGCATAAAGGGAGGCACACTGCCCACTGTACTCTCTCTCCAGCCCCACAGGCATTTGGCTTTTAACAAAATTATTAACAGAAACTTCCTTGCAGGGCCAGGGATATGACGTAATGATAAAGTGCATGCTTTGCATGTGTTAGCCCTGGGCTCAATCCAGCACCACAAAAAAACACAAACAACTTCCCCCGCAGCCAGGCAGGGCGATTTCTTAGCCCTGGCATTTGGCCAACCTGCCTGCTACATTCTAGCTTCTTAAATTTTGGACGTGCCTCCCCCCATCAACCTCCAATGGTGTTACCTGACTGGACACAGGGCTTGCAAGACACTTGACAATAGTAGGCTTTTGAACATGCAGTGATCAAAAAATAATTCAAAATCAGCTGTGTTAAAATTGGCAGGTGTTTCAGGCAATGCTCTCCAGTGCAAAGGGCGTAGGGAGTGGGGAAAAGTTTAAGAAGCTCTGAGCAATAGGTCCGTCCTGGGTGGGGAGGTGGTCAGGAGCAGCTGGGCCATTTTGGTCAACCGCTGGGTGTTGATCTCCATAAAGACTGTGGAGATTTTCACAGTGTTGTGGGCAAGCAGGCCCCAATGAGGCACACGAAGACCAGGAAGGTTGTGCATAGTGCTGGAACCCAAAGCAATGTCTCCAAGCAATGGACAAGGTTGCTGCCTGACTGGATGGATACTTTCAAATGCTTGCAGGGGGGATAAAAGCCCTGATCAGGATGCTGCCTGATAAAGCCCAGTCATGAGATGCTGCCGCCCTTGTGCTCAGCCCCTTCCCTCAAAATACTTGCTGATGAGAAGAGTTCTCATAAATTTCTTCAGAGCCAAAGACCTTAGACAACTGTAACAAAAACCCAAGCATGGTCAGGACACTGAAAGGTCTATGGGTGTGAAGGGAAAGGTGACAATGGTACCAGCTACGGATTTTGCCCGGATCTCTCATCTCCATCAGAAAGAAGAAAACTTAGTCATCCAGAGTGATTTACCAAACACTCAGGCATCATGAGTTTTGAGATCACTGTCCTGCTCTCCCCCTGCACAGCGCACTAGCCCCAAGATTCCCAACTAAAGCCATAAGGCCTCATAGCCCTCCTTCCCCGACAGCCACGGCCCTCCAGCAGCCACACAGATCTGTTCATTTGCACAATCGGGTAAATCCAGAATCAGGCCCTGGACATTCTGAGATGATACCACAGTCCTAGCGAGGTCTCCTGGGAGGGGAGCTGCTCACTGTTCTGCGTAGGAGCAGGGCAGGGCGTACGACCCCACGCGGTTTCCTGTGATGCAGAGACATGCCTGGATGCACTGTCACTTACTGGAGTCACTCACCATTAGGGCGTCCAAGAAACAGAGCCTTTAACCATGCTCAATTTTAACTTGAATTCATTTGGAATTGTTTTTCTTTATGGGTCACACCTGGCTTTGTGCTCAGGAATTACTCCTGGCAGTGGTTGGGGACTATATGGGATGCCAGGGATTGAGCCTGGGTTGGCCATGGGCAAGGCAAATGCCTTACCCACTGTACTATTGCTGAATTAACTGAAATTTAAAGAGTCACGTGGGACTCGTGGCTACTCTAGCAGGCACTTCAGGTCTAGAAGCAATTTTTCAATCTGACACAAAAGACACAAATACAGAGAGCTTTGTGCACACACACACACACACACACACCTACCTCCGAGAGTGGATATTAATTCACCCATAAGGAGGAAAGGAGAAGATGAAGTATTACATAACTATTTCATAATTTGTAAGGTGGGCTCAGCCCACAACAAAATACTCAACTTCATGATGCTGATCAGAGCTCCTTTGATTCCTTGGTCCAAATCTCCAAACTCCTTTCAAACTGTACCCCTTTGGGCCACTGAGAATAAAACACGGGGCTATTACTAAACCTCTAACACTCCCTAATGGCTGTTCCTTTAGCTACATAAAGATCCTGTGGGTGCTTTGAAACCATTTGCAGGGTTCTATTAAGTGATTAAACAAGGTACCATTCTTTTCCCTCTCTGGGAGAATGAGAGGACTAGGCGGGGAGGAAGTCGCTCTTTGGTTACTGCTGGTTCCATCAGCAGTGCCCTGGGCTTTATCACCAGCCTGTCCCTTTGACAGCATGAAGTGGCGGGTTGGAGTTTGCTATTTCCTGGAGCTCTTTCCCACCTCTGTTTCTTAGATACCCGTGATCTTGTGCAAGTTCTCAAGCATTTATGACCCAGGAATTCTCTGAGTCCAATTTGTATCTTTGCGTGGTGAGTGGAGTAAGAAACATGAGGTGCCTGTTACTGTCTCACCTCCCTCTTCTACTTTACTAAGCCAGAAATCAGTATCCTGACTCCCAACAGCTCTTGAGAAACTCGAAGATATTTTGCATAAAAATGCACGCAGGAAGCATAGACTGTGCTGGTCCAGTGAAGGGCTTGGCTATGCAGGGATGGCTATGGAAGAATCTGCTTGGAGGAATTTTCAACTTTGCAAATGAGTGAAGTTTTCCAATGCTCACAAGCCAGACACCACCAATGGTCTGAAAGTTATGACTGTCATGGTGATGGGGCCCTCTGGCATGAGCTTGTGCTCTGGTCCCCAGGCAGAGAGGAAGTTCTTCCATTTTTGTCTGGACACAGTCTGGCCTCTGGTCCTAAAATAACATGAGGCTTGTTTCTTTGACTCGAACCATAGCTGCCTGTGTTTGCCCAGGGCCCTTTCAAGATTTTCTCATCTCAGGGCAGCTCTCTGCAGAGTTCTGTTTGATCAATAATAAAACAGCTATCTGGTCACTCTGGCTGAGCACAAAATGGAGTTTGATTTTCAGAGATACCCGCGCTGAGGACATTCCCCAAGGTTGGGACTGCAGTCTGGGCCAGGCCACAAGGAGTCCCCACCTGTCGGCCGGGGATTTGCTCCTTTGAGGTCTGCAGCTTGTGATGAGGGTGGGAATCTTTTTGCTCAAGGAAGGGGAGACAGAGCTTCAGGATAGACATCAGGGTTGCATGCAGGGTGTTTCTTTGGCCTTCCTCTTTGTCACCCTCCCTGTCCCAGCATCTCTAACCCATGGGAATATTTGTGCTTTGAAAAACACAACAAGCATAAAAATGTAATTGTGTATGTAAAAGTGTAATTGTGTATTTTAAGTTGCATGTAAGTTTTTAATTCATATAAAATAGGGGTTTATTTGGTTTTTGTTTTGTTATGGTTGATAGATTAGGTGTATTTTCTTTTTTAAAAAAAACTTTTTATTGAAGCACTGTGTGGTAGATCCTTACAAAGCTGCTCATGATTGGATTTCAGCCATACAGTTCCAAATTCCATCCCTCCACCAGTGCACACTTCCAGCTCCAGTGTCCCCAGATTCTCTCCCATCACCTCTCACCCACCTGCCTCTATGGCAGGTACTTTCTCATCTCTCTCTCTTCTGCTCTTTCCCTCTCCTTTCCTTCCCTCTCCCTCTCCCTCCCTCCTTCTCCTTTTGGTTCTTTTGGGCATTTTGTTTTGCAATATTGATACTGAAGGTTATCAAGACAATCCATTACCTACTTTTAACCCTCAGATCTTGTCCAGCATGACCATTCCCAGCTATTATTGTATTTTAAGTGCAAGCAAAACCTAAGTAACTGCCTGGCAACACTTTTTTTCCCTCAATGCTTATGAATTTATCCACTGAACAGTTTGAGTTCACTAAATGCCAGAGTCAGGATTAGACCTGGGAGTACAAAGACGGAGGTGATATAAAAACAAGTCATTGCAGCAAGTGTTCAAAAGGCTGGCCAGTCAGTGTCAGGGTGAATGCCAGCACTTGGGGTGGTCTCTGGTCTCCCAGGTGTCATCCTACCTCTCTGGTGTGGTCCTTGGTAATCTGGCCCATTCTTGCTTATCCTCCTGCACTTCCGAGTGAGGGGCTTGGGCTGGCCTCTCTACTCCCTCCTCTGCTCTCTCCCTTGGTGCTCTCGAAAGGACTTTCCACAGCGCCTGTACTAATTGACTCTCATGTGTGACATGGGCCTTGGGAAATGTACTTCTTAAGCCCTAACCTGTTTCCAACCCCCAGACGCTGCTTCTTACCATCTCCTCTCAGAAGTCTACCGGTACGCTCATGCTGACAGGTTGCCCAACTAAATTCTCACCTCCCAGCCTCCCCACTCTTTCCAGTGGGGTTCAGCCAATATTTGACTCCCAGGCCCGTGTCCCATCCATCCACCATGTCTTTCAGTTATGGCTTTGAGGCACATCCGTCCCTGCCACCACACTCATCTCCAGCCTCACTGTCGCTGCTGGAACTGGGCTCACTGCTTCCACACACTCCTGACCGTTCAGTTCTCAGGAATGGTCCGTCTTGTTTTCTCAAGTTCTAGATGGATCTTATGGCTCTTGGGCTGTGCTCCCTGCAGTGGCTCCCTTGGAGAGAGGAGGCAAGGGCTTGGCTCCTACCAGTTTTCCCACCTTCTCTCCCTTCTCCCTCTTCCTGACTCCTAAAACATGCTGCAGAGGCTTTTGTTTCCGGGTTTTCTTGTTCCCTTGGTGCATCTGCAGAACTTCCTCTCTCACCTTCGAGTCTCAGCTCAGCTTGAAGAAGAAGTCCTCTCGGCCAGGTGAAGTCTCCCCCTCCCACCCTCTAAATTAGCACCCCTCACCCTGCTCCCTCGACTCTCCTGTGTCTCCTCTGCCTATATAAGCCCATTCCTCTATGACAGTGGAAGACAGGGATGGGGGCTCTCAGGGCCATCCCAGAAGTGCTTGGGTTCCAAGTCAATTTTGACCACTGTGTGGGAGACAGGGACATGACCAGTTGTTGTGTAGGGAGACAGACAACTCATCAGCTCTCCAGGAAGGAGTGAAGGGGAGGAGGATCATGGGAGTCCCTTTCGCCCCCCCCCCACCCTCCCCAAGTTGAATGGTTGAATGCTTACAGAGTCATCTCTTTTTTTTTTTAATTTTTATTGAATCACCATGTGAAAAGTTACAAAAATTTCAGGCTTAAGTCTCAGTCATACAATGCTCAAACACCCATCCCTTCACCAGTGCCCATGTTCCACCACCCAGAACCCCAATATACCTCCCACCCCTGTATAGCTGATAATTTTTACTTTACTTTCTCTTAACTTTGATTACATTCAATATTTCAACATAAAACTCACTATTATTATTTGGAATTTTCTCCCCAAAATCGAACCTGCTGAAAAGGCAGCATTTGATAATTTGCTTTCCATTGCTGAGAATGAAGAGATATGAGGTCGCGCACGCAGTTTTGGATTTCTGTATTTTAGTAACTAAGTACAGGGAAATTTCTGCCAAAAAATGCATCATTGCAAGCTCATACCTCTGTTTCATGGGTCTTATAAGATGGCGGGTGCCACGCTGCCCGCCCCTCCCTCGCTCCCTAGAAAGGAAAAGCCAAGAGAAAAAATCCTTCCCCCTCCTGGGGCGGCATGGGTCCATGGCTTAGTTCACAGTCTGGAGGCATTTCTGCAAGAAGCTGCTGGTGCTGAAAGTAGTTAGATGGCCTCTGGGATCATGGGCATTCAGCAATGGAGGGGCCGCACATGCCAAGCGAGATGCAAAGCTCCCCTGGAGGCACCTCCCTGGCTTCCTCCTCATTCCCAGACCTGACTCTAGCTGCAGGTCCTCAGGTGTTGAGGAAAATGCCTCACAGAGACCTGCCCTCTATGTTTCCTAAACAACGTCTGGACTTGCCAGGATGTTGGTGTGGAGAGTTACTTCCAGGTTAGGGCTCCCCACACACTGCAGAGGGATGGGGACAGGCAGCAGAAGCCCTGTTCTGGCTCCGTGATAGCTCCACCCAGTTTTCCTGTCACACAGAAGCCCCCAGTCCTCAAGATCACGGACTGCAGGAAGTGCCTTTCCAGCCAATTCACTGGCACCCCTGGCTCCCCGGAGAGATCCTCACAGCTTCATTGTGGAGCACTCCTTAAAGCAGCTCCTCTCTGCTCCGTGCTGTTATGGGGGTTACATCAATGCAGCGCTTTGTCTGCTGGGACCTTGAGATCTTATTTTGAAGAGAAAAACAAGAAAATTGTATCTGGGTGAGATGTGATTACATCACTCCCCATGGCTGACACTTTGGGCTCAGTGAGCCTCTGTTGTCTGTATTAATTTTCTTAATGCCGTAATTGCTGCCAACTGGAGTGTATTCTCCATCGCCAACACTTTCCTTGTGGATAATCTGTGCTAAGCCAGCCTTTAAAGTTCTCTCTGCTATTATCGCCTCCTCTCCTTAATGAATTCCTTTGTCTAACTTCCCTGCAATACTATCAACATTCCCAAATGCAGCCTCCAGTCTGGGGGTGGCGGGAGGACAGCGGCTAATTTCTTTTACGTTGCACTTTAGTTACTGCTCTGGCTCTGCCAGTCTTGTCCTATCTCCCCCTTTTTGTGGTTATTAAAACCACCTAGCCGACAAATTAAAAAGGAAAAAAAAAAAGAAAAGAAAAAGAGAAGAGAAAGGCTGGTCCGAAGGGCAGCCTTTTCTTATCTGGCTGACCAGTTGTCCCGGGAGACAGACCGAGACACTCCAGGAAGGAGTGAAGGGAAGGAGAAGCCGGGGAGCTCTTTCTGCTCCCCCAAGCGAAATACTTACAGGATCATCTTTTGATTTTCATAAAACTATTTTTCAAATGTTAACAAAAAAAATTTTTAATTGAAAAAAGAATGCTTCGTGCCTTTATTTTGGAGCACCACGCTTCCGTTTCCACCTCACCCAAGCCCCAGCATCAATCTGTAGGTGGAATATTCTGCATCAGCCGTGGTGCTGCGCTGCAGAGTCCAAATCAGGGACAGAGTCATGCCAGGGAGTCTCCAGGTTTCTCAAAGTGCACCATGAGAGCCCTGAAAACAATTCTATGATCAGTGCATTCTAATGTTTTTTATCTGTTGCTCTTTATAAAAAAAAAATAAAATAAAAATCATTCTCCACCTTTCTGCTCCCTTTGGAGAACAGAGAGATTGACAGGAATTCTGAAATCAGAGACCAATAACCACACTGCCAAAACTCAAGCTGGTGGCCAGCAAGGTACATCTCATTGTGTCCTGGGGATGACGGTCTTCAGAAACAGACGATAGCACAACACATATGGCCTCACTTGTGTGACGGAAACGTGGAGGCGGCTGTGTGCATTTGGTCTTGGCAGCATGGACCCCAAATCCTTTCCTTTTCCTAGGAAGTAATCTCTGCTCCATGGGATCTTTCTAAGATCCCAGAATACTCACTGGAGTTTCAGCCCTCACGTCCCACTTTAGACAAGAAGCTGAAGGAAGGAGAAAAGGCTAAAGGCATACCCAGGCTTGCCATATATTCCATCTGTAGGGAGCTGATCCATGTGTATTTCTTATTTCTTTCCTCCCATCAAATAATTTTGTATTCCATCCACCTTGCACAGGGCTATTATTTTACTGGGTCAGGTTAGCTTTCTACGCTCCACTGCAGCTCTTGGGAAAGAATGCCCCTAGCGTGTTTCATCCTATCAGAATAAGGCCTGCGCTTCCCACTGCAAAGCCCCTGAAAGAGATCAATGATGTTCTTCCCTCCCGACCTGTGACAGTTGAGAAAGTATGTGCCCCATCACAGTTTGAGTCCCAGAAAAATGGCCCAGGAAAGGACTGAAAAGAACTGGGCACAAAGGTGGCAGTGGTACCCAGCAGTGGAGTCCAGGGGAAGTGGCCAAAGTGTCCAGCAGCAAGAATGCCTTGATCTGCAGGGTAAGTCCTCTAGAGGGTTAATGTTGAGTTTTCTGCTTCTTGTTCTTCCAGAGCCACTCACCTCCTGTTGGTCATCTAGGTCCAATCCTCTATGTTCATGTGAGTTCTGTGGTCCATTCATCTTTTCAGTTAGACCCCTGTTGGCTCAAGATAGCCAGAGATGGTTTGGGTGACATGCTTAGGAGACATTATATTGTCATTAATTCTAATCCGTGCACTCAGAAGTAGAAACCCACACAACTCACTCACTGGACAATGCTGGGAGCAATTGATTCTGACTCCCAGAGGCCTTGGGAAATGCCTCTTTCAGTCTCTGCACAAATGGCTCCGTTCTCATCTTTGCTTTCTTGGGCAGCTTCCTTTAGTTAACTCACACTATCCACATCATTGTGATTTTCATTCCTCTTCATGGAATCTTGGTTTTAGCTTTTGCTGGGATAGGGAACACACCCCATAGTGCTCGGAGAGTATTCCCAGTGCAGTGCTCCAGAGGTTCTCATAGTGGTGACTGTGCAATGCTAGAGGTCCTTGTCAGGGGACTCTTGCATGGAGAAGACATGCTCCACCCCTTTGAGTGCTCACTCCCACACTTCATGGACTCTTCTATGGAATCATCTGCATGACCTTTGGGCAGACATGCTATTACTGAAGCGTTTCTTGCCTTGTATTTCAAGCTCCATATCTCTCTATTTAAAATCTTGGCAAAGGAACTGATTAATGGAAAGATCAGGATGATAAGGGGAAATCAGTAATAACAGGGTAATGGGTGTCATGATTAGATCTTGCCTTCAGTGGAGGCTCGCAGAGCAGGGCTCCATGAACCCAGCCAGCCGTAGACATTTTAATACAGGGATACAAAGAAAAGTAATGAAATGTGAATGCCTGGGTATGGCACAATTTTTGAAGGGCAAACCTGAGGTGTTCAATCAGCGGCATGTTTTGAGCACCTGCTCTATACCAGGCAAAGGGCTAAGAGCTGAGGAAATTACAGAGGAGATAATATGAGGCTTCCATTCAAGGACTTCACAAAACACACAAACACATATTTATTGAGGGATGAAATATTCAACACACAAATGCCACGAAGTGATAGAGGAACCCAAAAAGTAAAATGGTCAGCTGTGTAAACTGTGGTGATCAAGGAAACTACTTCTCTCACTGAAGGGGGTTTTTATTACCTTGAAGAAAGACCAGAGATGGAGTGATTCTGAAGGGCAGTGACCCAGGGGGATAGGAGGACTGGTGTACAATTTGGGGGCACCAGATTTAGAAGCTAAACAGTGAAAGGGCTGAGACATAAAAGTAATGAAAGAACCAGGAAAGCAATATTACTCATTAAAAAATGTTTAACTGGTATGAATAGAATAAAATAATTTTACCGGTGTAAATAATAGGTAGAAGGGGCAGAGATGAGCATTAAAATGGAGTACCAGAGATATGAGACTTAAAATTCTGATGATGATAAACTGTGATTAGAACCAATCATAGTAATAAAAATCTGGACAGGATATATACCTATGCTTGAAGGCATCAGACATCTGGCAAGATAGGAAAAAGTGACAGGACTGAGATAATAATGGAACTACTAGCAGGTAAGTCTAGAATTTAGGGATGCTTTTCCTCTAAGGATATTTGTAAATTCCAGACTGGCATTTTAAAATTAACAGCAATTGGGGTGGGGACTGGGGGATCTGGTGTGGTGGCAGGGAGAGGGAGGGAGAGAGGACAGGGGAGGAGGAGGGAAGGGAAATGAGATAGAAGGGGAAGGGAGAGAGGAGAAAAGGAAAGGGAAGAAGCAGAGAAAGGGTAAAGAAGGAACAAAGGAGATGGGGAAGGAGAAAGAATAGTAGCCCAGAAAGCAGCACAGGTGAGTTCTGATAAATCCTCCTGACTTGAGGTGTAGAAGTATATGTCATCTTGGGGTTGTGGCTCAACGCAAATAATTTCTAACTCTAAAACTGAACTGAAGTAATCTTAAATTGTCAATGCCTCTTCCAGTCCTAAATACCAAGTAGAAATAAGTGTAAACCTATTCTTGAAAAATAATATTCTGAAGCCCAAAGTATTCCTACAAGCAATTTTATAAATACAACATCCAGCATAAAAATCAAAAACAACCAGGCACATGAGTAAATAAGATTACAGAGACAACACTAGCAAGACCAAGCAATAAAGTCAGGTCCACGGGGGCTCAGTCAGAATTTTCATCACATTTAGACCTGAAAAACCATGTTCTATGCTCAAGAATATAAAACAGAAGTTAAAAGATTCTTAGCAAAGCACTAGCAACTTTTAGAATTTCTAGAATACTATAGTAATTGAAACTACAACCCACAGGTGAATTACACAATATGGTAGTAAAGACAAAGAGATGATTTATCAAGAGACTTTCCAGAAAGAAATAAGGAAAGATAATGGAATGGGAACTTTGAAAAAGAGAGAAATAGAGCAGACAGAACGGAAAGGACCAACGTGAATTTAGTTTAAGTCCCCAAAGGAGAAGAGATAGAAAATAGGACAGAAGCAATAGCCAAAGAGACAAAGGCTAAGCATTCCCCCAAACTGATGAAAAATATCAAATCTGCTCTCTCGAAGAATATCAACATGTCAATTAAAACATAAAAATCAAGCAATCCAATGAAGACAAGAAATGTGAATTGGTACTTCACCAAAAGTATATCAAAATGGCCATAAACTTATGAAAACATATTCACCTTAATAACCAAGAAAATATAAACTTTAATCACAATGATATTCTCACCAAACAAAAGTTTTTTAAAAAGACAATATAAATGCAGATGAATAAATAGACTGAAGGTACTCTAATATACTTATACCATCCATTTTCAAAAATTGCTATTAATAATTCTCATACCATCCATTGCCAAAAATTAATATCTACAAAAGCATATCAAAATAGACTCTGTCTAGGTATTTCAGACATACATCCTGAGAACCATGGTTAAGAAAGTTCATAGCAGGGCTAGAGAGATAGGGCAAGCAGTTGACCTGAGTTCAGTCCCTAGCACTGCAGATGATCTCCAGGGCACTATCAGGAGTGATTCCTGAACACAGAATTATGCTGGATGTGGAACAACATGCTTGATCCCAAAAAAGAAAAGTTCATAGTGACACTATTTTTAGTTATTTTAAAAATCTTGAGATTGGGGCTGGAGCAATAGCACAGCAGGGAGGGCTTTTGCCTTGCACACAGCCAACCCGGGTTTGATTCCCAGCATCCTATATGGTTCCCTGAGCATTGCCAGGAGTAATTCCTGAGTGCAGAGCCAGGAGTAACCCCTGTGCATCACCAGGTGTGACCCAAAAAGAGAAAAAAACCCTTGAGATTAGTGTTGAGGAGTGTTGTAAAAAACTAAGGCTCGCCAAGGGGGCGAGTGCACTCTCGGGCTCTCCGGGCAGCTCTGTCTCACCGCCCGCGTTCGGTGCCCTGGAACCGCAGTGTGTGGACTGGATCAGGACGGCCGGTGGTCAAGGACAGGTGAAGGAAGAACGAGGACCAAGCTGGTTGCTGATTAATTACCGTTTATTCAATCTTCCATCTTTCGCATCTCCCGCACTCCCAGCTCCGGCCTCTCTCTGGATCAACTGCCGCCTCTCTCTGGCTTCTCTCATCTCTCCTCCTACTTGTCTCTCCCACCTGCCCTCTAGGCTACACCCAGCCAGGTAGCAAAATCAACATAAGAAAGCCCTTCCTGAGGGCAGGGCATTCCAAAGCCCTTCCTGACTCTTAAGGTTTTTTTCTTTTCCTTAGTCCAGGAACTTATTAACATCTTAATACTAGTTATTTTTGTATGGACATAGCAAGGGATACATTGAGGCTTGCAAGGCAGCTCTCCTGGCAACATCTTGCCACAGGCTCAGACCACAGCACTCAGGCCAGATTAATCATTCCTCACCCTAGCAGGGTCCGAATCTAATTATCACTGTTTGGATCATGACAGCATTTGTCCATGATCAAGCTCTTAACTTATAGTTAAGCATTAGACACTTTGGCCAGGCCCATCTCGATGCCAGGGTAGCACACAACTCACCGCTTGCCCTGGGTCCTTCTCGTCCCACGTCGGGGACCCTGCTTTGGGGATGCTAGGAAGTAAGGGCAGCTGAGGCTTAGGTCAAGAGAACAGATGCCCTGGAGGAAAATATCATGTAGAGTCAAATGACTCCCAGGTTACAAAAGCATAATATTTGTTAAGTCTTCCTGTGTCCATACAAAAAGGACTTGCTCTGAATAAACTATGCAAAGGACTCAAGGAGAAGAGAAAAACATCATTTACAAGTCAACAGAACACTAAGAAAGAAGCTACAAATAAACAAAGAGGAATAGGAGCACTGTAAGGGGAGTAACCCAATAAACCTAAACTACCTGTGTGAGGATCTGGCCCAGGACAGACCACAGGAATCTATTTAGCTTTCTTAAGATTCTTTTTACAGGAGCCCGCATTCTAGAATAACTTGATTTTCTGCCCCTGAGCAAGGAATTCAGATACAGGCACCCCGGTTCGCAAGAAGGGTGGTGGTCAGACCAGATAACCAGACCCATATCACATGACCCGTATCACAAGACCCAGAACTGCCCCCAGAACCGGGACATTCCTGAATATTGGCGCGAATACTGATCTCTGAAACCATAGGCTAAGGAGTGATGTCCTTTTAAATGGGTTGGTTAAGAAAGTTTGCAATATTACAAATCTATTGGCTATGAAATGCACGGGCTCTGCTGTAACGGCCGGGGAAGGCCTATATAAGATCTCCTTTGGAGAAGCTCGGGGTCTTTGGCCCAACCTGCTGGACCTGCGTGTCCGTGTAGGCGGCTGGACCCTGGCTAGCCAGTCTTACAATAAACCCTGCTTGCTGTTTGCAGTCTCTGGAGTCTCTTTGTCGTTATAGGGAGATCTCGATCCGCACCTGAGGCTATGTTATCCTACAGAGTGTATGTTTGGTAGTAAAATGGTAAACACTCAAAGCAGTGATTTACATTAAATTTAAAGTATCGGTATCTTTTAGGATAAAGATGGGGATAGACTGGGAGTTGTGCACCTCGGGTGTTAGACATACGCAATGTTATTTAACCTGGGGGATCAGTTGCAGATACTCATTTGTGATAAGTTATTGATCCGCACATATTTTGTTTTGATAACTTTTCTATGTTAGCATTCATGATAAGAAATGAAGGTTTTAAAAGTAAGAGTAGATTTTTCTTATAACTCTTACTTATCACACATTAACTAGGTGTCGACATGATGTTAAATGCTTTACATATCCAACTTTCTATCATCTTCACAATGCTCCCCAGAAGTACAATTTATCTCTGCCCCTTCCCCAATGACTAACCATTAATTTCTTGTACTGAAAAATTATGGTTATAGTATTATCCCACTTCAATAGCTTACTCTAGGAATGGAATGAGATACGGGCGAAAGGCTTAATGTCTTGTTTAAATACGAGAATGCTAGTGAAGGGCTAGCTATCCTGTCTTTGGAGAGCCCCAGTGAGGTGGTAAGATCCAGCAGCTTGCCCAAGCCCACACAACTGGCAGGAGGAAGCTATGGCCTGAGTTTCTCTGGGTCTGACTTGGAGCTGGTACCCTTTCTCCTGCACCAGAGCACTGTCTGCTCTGTTTCATGCCACTCAGTTGACCACGGGCTGCCACTTTCTCTGGGAACAAGGGCTAGGACTGCATTTTCTAGAAGAGCAAACAGTTCTCTCTGGAAACTGACAGCACTTATTCATGATGACCTCCTTTCAGTTTTTAAAGGATGGGCACACACATGCACGCCAATTTCTGCCACACATCTAGAGGAAAATAGTTTTTGAAGGGAGCATCCAGTGATGGTAAGTTCTGAAATGATGCCTTGCAGGGTGACAGCCAATGCTGAGGCAGTCCCTCTGTGGCCCTGCAACCCAAATTTGTGGTTTCAGAACAGTAATAGTATTAAGCAACTATGGGTGGACAAGCTAATGGACCCTAAGACTGGGTTGCCCAGCACACCCCTAACAGACGATCATATTACAGGAAAGAGAAAAATGATTGATGGGAAGGAGGTGGGAGAAAGAGTAGAAGAACAAGAGCAAGAACATTTCTCTTTATCTTCATTTTATTTTTATTTTTATTGGAGGGGGGGCTGAAATTTGGGGCCACACCCTGCAGTGATCAGGCTATTCCTGACAGTGTGCTCAGGAATGACCCACAGTGACACTCAGTATGTGGTACTGGAAATTTAAACCAGGTTGGTCAAATGCAGGCAAGTACTTCACCTCCTGTAATATATATATATATATATATATATATATATATATATATATATATATATTGGTTTTTGTTTGTTTGGCTTCTTAGGTCACATTGGTAATGCTCAGGAGTTACTCCTGGCTCTGCACTCAGGAATTACTTCTGACAGTGCTTGGGGGACCATATGGGACTCTGGGGATCAAACCCGGGTTGGCTGCATGCATGCAAGTCAAATGCCTTACCTGCTCTAGTATTGCTTTAGCCCCATAAAGAAAGTGATTTTTTTGTGTCAGGGGGAAGTGGGGTGTCACATCTGGCAAGGCTTAGGGCTTACTCCTGACTCTGCACTTAATAATTACTCCTGGCAGTGTTCAGGGGACCATATGGATGCTAGGGATTGAACCTGAGTCAGTCATGTGCAAAGCAAACACCCTATCCACTGTGCTATTACTCCAGCCCTTCCTTTTTGGTTTTTCCTTCTGTTTTGCCCTCTTGCATTTTAATAAAATTTTAATAATGGAGTTGAGATGGTCAGCCTCCCCTTACTCCTACTTACCTCCCAAATAATACCACTTCTTAAGTTATCAATGCATTGTGACTATATCTAAAGATGAGTCTTTTAAGAAAATGACTAAGGCTAACCAAGATCATACAGGCAGGACTCTGACCAACAGTATTAGCATCCTGAATGAAGAACAGTCAAGAGCTTATTCTCTGGGCTAGAGAACTCAGTGAGAGGAAGGCTGTGTGTGATCCACAAAGAACTCTCACCCAAATCCAACTGTGCAGAGATTAAAAGATTCCAGCTGCCAGAACTGTGAGAAAATTGATTTCTGTTGGCTAAGTCCCCCCTGTCTATGGTATTTTTATTATAGCTGTCTGAGCTGGCAAAGAGATATGTAAAGGCAAAAAAAAAAAAAAAAAGAAGCTAGGATAAACAATACTATCCAAAAGAACGAAATTAAGTCCCCACACTACCTGATTTTAAGGTTATATTCTACAGTAATCAACACAGCATGGTATTAATGAAAGAACAAGCACATGCCTCAGTGAGACAAAAGCAGGATCCAGATAAACTCACATAAATACAGTCAACGGATGTTTGAAAGTGGCAAAAGAATTCAGTGAAGAAGGAAGAGTATTTCAACATACGCAAAATAGAAATCTAGACACAAACTTTACCCCTTAGCCCAAAATTAACTCAAAGAATCATAGACCTAAGTGTAAATGCAAAACTTCAAAACTTTCAGAAGAATTTCAGAAAAACTCAATTAAGTTTGCTTGAGATTTTAAATCATCAAAAGCACAATACATCAAAGAAAATTTTGATGAATTAGATGCTATTAAATGTCAAAAAAATAATGTGGGTAAGAGAGATAATCCAGGTGCTTACTCCATGGTTGCATGCATATGGTATCCAGAGCAAGCTAGGAATGGTCCTGGAGCACAGAGCCAGGAGTAAGCCTTGAGCACTGCCAAGTGTGTAGCCCAAACTTTCCCCACCTCCAAGTAATAACAAAGAACATCTGCTGATAAAGGATACCATTGATTGTTTTTAAACTCAAGGACTTGAATATTTTCAAAACATTTGATAAAGACTTTCCATACAAGATATATGAAGAACTCTTCAAATTTAACAATAAGAAAACCACCCAATTAAAACTAAAGAGGTCCCAAACACCAAATTGGAACAACCTGAGAAAGAAAATAAGTAATGGGTTACTGAGATAGATCCTAAAGCATAAAGTAAAACTCCTTGAATTAGTCCTGATATAAATAACGGGGGGCAGGGGGTGGGGGCGAGAGCAAATCCCCGTGCAGAAGCCTTGCATTCGATCTCTGGAGAAACTCTTCCCTCCAGGAGGTGGAGGAGGACTCCCCACTCTGAAGGGCAGGACTGTGCTACCAATGCCTGCTGACTGACTCATCGTGGTAGGGGCAGTGGAGAGAAGCAAGGTCTTCACTCAAAAAAAAGTGAAGTTTGGGAAAGTTTGGGCTACAACACTTGGCAGTGCTCAAGGCTTATTCCTGGCTCTGTGCTCAAGGATCATTCCCAGCTTGCCCTGGGTATCATATGTGTGCAGTCATGGGGTAAGCACCTGGATTATCTCTCTAGCCCACGTTATTTTTTGACCCAAAAATCCTGACAGACACAAACTCAACCACACACACCAGCAAGGCCCAGCAGTCACACCAAGGTATGATGTGATGAAAACTGCACTTTTCCCTCTTTGCTCTTCTTCCTCTAACCCAGAGCCCCCGACCAGCCATGGGTAAAACACCAGACAATTCTTAATTGAGGGACATTCTACAAACTCCCTGAGCACACCCTCACCAGTGAAGAAAGTCTGAGACACGATCATAGTTCCGTGATGACAGGAAGACTAAACAGACAGGAAGGGGGATGTGAGATCTGGAAATGGACGTTAGGTAAAAATGAAAGCAATCCAAGTGAGCTCCAGGTTATAGCTAAATACATCAATATTGGCACATTAATTGTGATCAACAAGCCATAAAATGTAAGAGATCAGTAACAAGAAACCACATATCTAGTATACAGGAACTGTCCATGTCAGTCCTGTTTCTATAAATCTACATCGTCTAAAAAAAAAAAAAGGCATTCGATGCATAATTTAATTTTAATCAGGATTTTAGTCCTTGTTACTTTTTCCATTTTAATATCTGGAATCAGAGGGTCTGCAAAGCTGAGGGACCCACCTGAGGCACAGAAGGGTACATGGAAGCCAAGTGGTCTGCTGGCCTCGGAATTCCAGACTTGCTTCTGAAAGTTCCATTTTCTATGTGACCAGGATAAACATTTAAATGTGTGTGTGTGGGGGGGGGGGAGGTGAAAAGGAAAGTAGAGCCGTTTTGCAGTTCACATGAAAAGGCAGTGAACACCGTGGTCTGAAGATCACCCAACATTGGTCTCTGTCTGGTAACCCACTGCTGACCAGCTTCAGTGTCCACCTCCCACAGCATGTGGACATGCGGCTGAGGTGATGGACAGAGGGACACAGGGACACACAAACACACACACACACACACACACGTCAATTTTCACCTGAATGCTAGTCTTCCCCCTCCTTACCCCACTCCCTCTTTCTATGGGGTGGTGGCCCTCACTTGATTGGGCCTAAGTCCTGATGGCCCCCTGGTGCTCAGAGACCCGGGCCCCCACAGTAACTGCAGCCAGAACCTCACTCATGGCATGAGGGGGGAGCAGCACAGACCCCGCCTCTGCCATGCAGTCTCTCCGCAGGGGCAACCACAGGCTGAGTTTCAGTCTCTGCCTGGATGGTCGCTCTGTAGTTGTGTCTTCCCTGGGTAGCTGGCTGGAGCCTTTTTTGTCCTTAAAAAGCTGCTCCCATCCTTGTTCACTCACTCCTTGGGGTTATCTCCAGGGTGTCTGTGGGTAAAAGCACTTCAGGATCTCATGCTGTGCTAACTTCCCCAAGTATCTCCTGGAAACTGCTCCCCATTGCAGAGTTGGGGGCTGGGTCAGGGTAGGGGGGTGCCACCAACAAAGCTGGGGCACAGAGAGAGGAAGCCTATAAGCTGGTAGACGTCAAAACTGGGGTCATGTCCATCCAGTAGGAGCAGGCAGATAGGAGACAAGGCCTAAGAGGATGAGAGAACAAAGGGTGAGGTGGCAAATTACCCCGGAGGCTGTGAAGGGGACAATCGGGGTCTCCTCGCTGAGTCCAGCATGAGGGCCTTCCTTCCAGAGAGCAAGTTTGAGGCTAGGAGCAAGTGTTTCTCATTGTGAAAGCCACTGAATTGATTTAAATCCTCAGTTTGGGACTAGGGAGATAGTACAGTGGGTAAGGGGCGGGCCTTGCACATGGCTATCTCAGGTTCCATCACATATGATTCCCCAAGTTCTGCCAGAAGGATCTCTGAGCATAGAGCAGGCCAGGAGCAAGCCCTAAAGCACTTTCGTGTATGGGCTAGAAACAAACAACACACACATACATACACACACATACACACACCCCTTCAGTTTTACATACTACCACTTCATTTGTTCATGTCTATTTCCTTTTATAATTTATCAAAATTGTTTTCCATGTAAGTTCCTAACTACTGAATTAATTGACCAAGTTCTATCCAAATAAGTAATGATTCATTATTTATGCTATTAGAAACTATCATTTGGCATCATTTTTATACATTTTATTTTTATAAAGTAGTTCACAGTGGACTGGAGTGATAGCACAGCGGGTAGGGCATTTGCCTTGCACATAGCCAACCGGGGTTTGATTCCTCCGCCCCTCTCGAAGAGCCTGGCAAGCTACAGAGAGTATCTCACCTGCACAGCAGAGTCTGGCAAGCAACCCATGGTGTATTCGATATGCCAAAAACAGTAATAATAAGTGTCACAATGGAGACGTTACTGGTGTCCGCTCAAGAAAATTGATGAGCAACGGGATGACAGTGCTACGGTGCTACAGTTCACAGTGGTTCGTTACAAATAATATTCAAACACCCACCCAATCAGAGAGCATCTTCCCACCACAATAAGAGGGAAGTGTGTGAAGGTTGTTGTATTTCATTCTGGGGACATTTAAGACCGCATATACAGGAATACAAGCAAATATGTTAAAAACCAAACACACGTGTGCTACTTTAGGTACATCAGTGGGCTAGAGTATAAGAGGTCCAGGAAATACTGCATCGCTCTCTTCTAGGAGCTTTATTTTATAGTCCCTGGATCTTGGTTGTTGATGAAATTACATGGGGGAGGGGGTGGCAGTTTGTGGGTGTGGCTGCCATGCTACTGGAAAACTGGGGACCTGGGGACCTGGGTAGAGGAGGTCCAGTCCCAATCCAAGAAGGCTTGGAGATCTCAGCCACGGGTCCCGCATACTTGGGTTCCTCTGCCGGTTCCTTCATGCATGAGGCTCGTCCGAGCATGTGGAAGAGTGGCCTTGAGCATGACTACGGCTGGGTTCTAGAAGTTTTCAGCTGCTGGGGCTCTACTTGGGGAGGGGAGGGAAACTCAACCCGCCCCACTCTGAGGTGCCCCAGTGAAGATAGCCTGGCGTGGGGTCAGGATATTCTGCCTGGCATCATTTTAAACAAGCTTAGTTTTCTTTTTTCTGGTGAGAATGAGGGGGTTGTCTCCCAAGTCGTTCTCATAAGACTCAGGGGTGGGGTTCAATCTCACCAGTGACTCAATGCAATTGTTGGGGAACCTCATGGTCATAGGGCTCAAACCAAGACAGGCCGCATGCAAGGTATGAGCCTTAACCCCTGTTCTAGCTTTCTGGCACCAAACTCAATTTTCTTGTATCCAATTTTACACATCTAAACTGTCTCGGTGGATTCCTAACAAAAAAAAATGTGTCATTTTTTGCAGCTGTCAGTTTTATTTTGTATTGATTATTTCAACCACAGATATTCATTATGATTTGGCTAAAATGTTTTCTAGATAATCCATGAGAACATGTTTAATATTCTTCCTAAAATATTTAAGGCTTCTTCTATGGTCAAAGATTGGTCTGTTCTACTTTGAAGCCAACTCTTTGATGTCCCTCTGAATACTGAAAGTTGTAAACTCTTTCTCCAATACACTGAAAAGGCCAAAAACAAATGAATTGTCATACAGTGGTATCAACAGCTTCCAGAATGATGGGTGATGTCAAAACACATTATGGGGCAACTAACTCCCTCCTTAAACACACACACACACACACACACACACACACACACACACTATGGGAAAATCATAAGATACTCTAGTAAGTTAATGCTAATGGGAGTGAGGTGCATATATCTAAATTTGGTATGACTGAGCTAAGAATAGGAATGAACCAAACTGATGGAGCTCTTGGTGAAACAAATCACGATCTAGCTTGCTGGGAACTCTGTTGTGACTAATGTCCTCATGCATGCTGGGATGGAGGCAGGCGAAAACAGAGATGGAAAGTTTAAAGCCAGGCTCCACCAAGTTCTGTGTAGCAAACTAAAGTAATGTTTCCTTCCATCTACT
This sequence comes from Sorex araneus, assembly GCF_027595985.1. NCBI lineage: Eukaryota > Metazoa > Chordata > Mammalia > Eulipotyphla > Soricidae > Sorex > Sorex araneus. Next base: position 165,941,872 of record NC_073304.1, on the reverse strand, counting down.
TCTTCTCGGCCCATTTGTCTCTTTCCCTTAGAAATTCATATCAGGAATCTGAGCTTCTCAAAATTTGAGCAGGAAGGACCAAAATCTGAGCAGGAAGGACCAAGAGAGGAAGCTGGTCCTATTTCAGGATGTCAACGCCCCATGGGGACATGCCCTACCCCATTTCATTTCCACTTTGTTCTTCCTCCAGGGCAGCTCTAGTTAGCCTCACTCTTAAACCATTATTTTTTTATAATAAATTTATGTTCCTTGGCAAATGTTAATGTTAATCACAGCATTAGTCCCCAGGATTATTTAAAAGCGTACTTTGGGGGCTTTGATCAAAAATGTGCTTTTGTCTGCAAAGTCACCATATTAATTTTCTTCACTGGCCAGGATGTTTGACAAGATAGTAATTGTTTTAGCAGCCAGTTGGCTGCTCAGAAAGCCTACCCTCACCGCCGGCTGCTGAGGCTTGCAGACTTGCCAGCTCACTGGTTCTCCTCCTTACACTTCCCTTTGCTGCCTACAAACCAGTCCCATACAAATTAGAACAGGCAGGGCCCCGGCCCCCACATGCTGCCGCTGTGGGCTCCAATTCTCAGCACTCTACTGAATCCTGTCAGCCTTCCTCCTGAATATCAAGGGAGGGAGTCCACACCTTTGGCACCCAGAGGTCACAAACCCGGCACTCCCTGGCCGTCCCACACCCTACCACAGCCATACCTGAAGAAGAAAGGCTGGGGAAGCAAACAACACTCTCGGCAAGAAGCTGACTGCAGGCAGGAATTAATGCTTTGGAACAAAGTATTATTGGATTGATTTTAAATGGGTGTTTCACTTCTTTTTAGTAATAAGCTGTGATCTCAGGAGCCAAAACACAACATAAGAGAAGAAAAATAAGAAAGTAGAAAAATGACCCCATCACCCAAAAAGTCTCGCTAAGCTATTGTTCTAGAAGGATCTTTAAACATTCTGTTTTGAACTACTGGGTCTCTGACAGAGCAATTGTGATAAACTGATGAATGTCTATTTATACCAAAACATAAAACATATGGATGGTTATTTAGAGGACAAATGCATTTTGACAGATATCTAATTTCATTCTACTGATAGGATGTATTTTGTCAGACTCTTCATTTCATTGGAGACACAATTGCTTTTGGTTTCCAGTACCTTGCCATGGTGAAAATGCATTTGTCAGGCCCTCTAGCCCCAAGATAGATTTAAAATATTGCCATCAAAACTCTGCTCAGAACCAAAGAAAATTGTAAAGATCCCCATTACCAACTTACACAAGAAATATTACCAAATAAATACGTTTGCACACACAATTGAGTAGCAGAGAGAATTATTCAAAAGTTATAAGTGTAGATTGTTGGCAAATACCAGTCATCCATGGCATACTGAATCACATATGTTGATAAAAGAGGAGGAGGATAATTCCTACAGTGCTTAATGGGCAGGAGGAGAAGGCAGCCGAGGCCATACAGGAAAAGTTCTACTTTTGCTTCTTTCTTAGCTCAGAGTACCTTCTTTCAAGGATACTATTAAAGGTCTCTTGGACACATGTGATAACTATATATATATATATATAAATCATAAATGTTAATGCTGTTGTAAACATGAGACCTATATTCCAATAATAAAAATGATTAGAAAATAGTTATCTCTTCTTCTGACTCATCCAAGCAGCCTCCAATTTTCCTTCAAAGGCACCACTGTGCTTTCCATACCTCCAAACCATTAAATCACTCTGCATCTTAATTTTTCTGTTAGGGAACTTGATTTTTTTCCTTTTTTAAAAAAATTTAAAATTCTCTAATTTAATATTCAATACCAAAATGGTTTCCACTATTTCCCTTTCTTTAATGTTTTATTAGTGAATCACTGTGAGGTACAGTTACAAACGTATAAACTTTCATGTTTGCACTTCAGTCATACCACGATCGTTTACCCATCCCTCCACCAGTGCCCATTCTCCTCCAAGGGAACTTAATTTTTGTTGGAGAGAGCAGCACTGAGTGTACCTAACACAGACTTGGTATCTTATTAAAATGTATTGAATTAACAAATAATAATTATTATAGCAGCTATCATCTAAAATTATTACTTTACCCATAATTTTCCTCCAGCAGACCATTGGGGTACTAAGCCATGAGTACTATCTTATTCATAGCCACTTCTTCAGTTATGAGGACAGTGTTTGGCATATAGAAGTCACTCAAAAGTACTGACAGGATGGATGGAGAGATGAATTAATTAATGAAAGTAAATTCAACTAAATTAGCAGTAGCTATACTAACACCATGTCCTTTTACATAAGAAGCTTCCATAAAAATTCAAGGTCAGAGATCTCTGAATATCGGACAGCATCTAAGAACAATATGTGCAATACTCCATCCTACTCTGAGAAGATACCCATTGAAGCTCTAATATTATCTTTACTCTGAGAAAATAAAAGAAAAAACTACTGCTGCTACTATTAAGACACTCTCATAACTGCCATCAAACCCAATTCCATTCTGCAACTACATTATCGACACCCTCCCTAGGAGGTAAAATCCTGCAGGGAGGAGAATTCAAACTTGAGGTTGAAAATGTCCACTCTCAGCCCATAACTATGAAACATCTTGATTCAAATAGGCCAGAGTTCAACTTCCATCTCCATTCCAAGCACACTTTGACTGTGGTCATTTCTCTAATAATGTCCAGAACTTTCATGGCTTTTTAAGCAAGATGAGGTTGAATGGTTGGATTTACTGCAGGTAAAATGCTGGCAGAAGAATCTTCAATTTAGCAACCGTTATCATGGATGACAAATCGAGTACTCCTTGGAAGAGTGATGCCATTGAAAACAGTTATTACTCAATGTTAATAAAAAAAATTATGGATCTAATAAAAGTTAATGGGGAAGTATTGTGTGCCATAAGAACTGCAGTCAAAGCAAAGAATGCTAGATTGGAGAGAAGATTCCATTGTAATTTTGTATTGTCTGTGTGCCAAAATTGGCCATGTCTGCAACACTTCTGAAGTGCAAATGGTTACGCAAATCAAATTAGGCTGTGGAATAGTTAGTAAGAGGATCATCTCCTTTTGTAAAAATAGAAAGTAGCAAGTGAGAAATTACTCAGTACACCTAATTCATTAACTACTGAGATTCTAATCCATGGTTGGCTACTCTTAGTAAATATCCATAAACTTTTTCCTTCAGAACTCTGTATGTGTTTCCCAGCTAAGCTGAGAGCTTGGATTCCCTAGAGGGTACCAACTGTGTGTATCTAAACAGAATGGCTACATTTCCTAAGAAGTTAAGCCTCCTGCAGCAGCATCCATGATATCAACTAAAAATTGGGAAATCAGAAGAATCCAAACTCTTCCCTGCATCCCTTCCACCACCACCCTGTGGGGCCACCCTCATTTCCATTTACACATCCCCCAAACAACCTCCTAAAGGACTCCCCCACACTCACTCTAGCTTCCTTCTTTTCCCACCTGTTAACAATCATTTTTCACAAGCAGTCAGAAATGTCATGTTTCTTTGCTAGCAAAGCTTCATGTTTTCCCCACACACTTTATTTAAACATACATGGTTTACAAAGTTGTTCATGATGATTTGTTACAGGCATTCAGTATTCCAGTACTAATCCCACCACCACTGTCACCTTCCCTTCAAAACTGTCTCCGTTTTCCTAACCACCCCTCAAGCCTGCCCCTGTGCCAGGCCCATAATAATTTATTTTTTATTGCTTATTACTAATAAGTGGTCAACAGTATAATCAAAAAGTATCTCCTTAGAAGAAAATTAGTGAAAACTATTGTGTCTCACCATGAGGATATTAAGTCCTTGTCTGAGAGATTACTAAAGTGTTGTTATAAGTTAAGCTCCTGTTCACGTATTTTGTTAGTTGATATTTGCTGGCCTCTATATTACAACTCATCCAATCTGGTGTATTATTACTGGGTGGCAGTGTTGTAGAGTTTGTACATGTTGTGCTACCACAAATGTAACTGTACACTCCAGAAAATTCAGGGTTTATAACTGCTCTGTCTTACTACAGTCAAAGTTTTTACTGCTGAGTTTACATGGTGGCAGAGATGGTTTGTGGGAGTGATTGTCAGGGCTTCCATAAGTACAGGGAGGAAGGGGGAGGTAGCCCATTTGATTCCCAGAAATCATAGAGCTTTCAGCCATGGGGACCCATGTACCTGAGGTTTTGGCAAGGTTTTGCTGTGAGGCTCAGTAGTCCTGAGGCAATGGGGTCCAGCTGGAAGCAACATCACTTGTAACTCACAACTAAGACCTTATTACTTTCTGTTGAAAACCTTTAGATACGTCATTTGTTTCTTATAACAATCAAAGTCTTTTTCATGTCTTCATTGGGTTTCCACAATCTGAATCTTCCTATCCATTGCTTAGTGTCATAGTCTGAGTCACTTATGCACTCCCACCTTCAGCCAGAGAGACAGACGCACACCCCCACATATCACTTCTGAGGATTTATAGTGGGAGCCCTCCAGTCATCCACTCTGCTCAGATCATTTGGACTTCTCTTTAGCTTCACCTCAGGAAGGGCTTCTCCGGTTCCCAGATTGGGTGAGCTGCTGCTGATTCCAGCTCAGAAAGCATTTTATGCTTGCCACTTTTGCAAAATCTGAAAAACGGAATTACCTGCATGTTATTGGTCTTCACCCAGGGACCAAAGTCTCTTAACAACAGGCTCTGTGGCTGTCAAATTTACCACTTGCCCCCCACACCCTCTTCTGTGCGTGATGGTCAGAAATACTCAGATTCTTGCTAACTGGATGAATATGTGACGAGTATGTACCCAGAACTCAGAAACATGCTGCTAACATCACTAATTACAAGATAAAATTATTGCTTGAAGCTCTTTAGGGATCAAAAATAAGATACTGGTCCAATGGCAGAAGTACAATCCCCAAATCAAGAATGCTCAGTGTTTGGAGGGGAGAGAAACTTCAGAGGCAGGCAGTGTGCACAGCCCCTTCTGGAGATGGAGAAACAAACGAAGAACCCTTTCAACAGGTTCTTGGGCCTTCCAAAGTCAGAAGTGAATTTTGCCAAGAAACATTCTAACAGACTTTGGAGCCCTCATGATCTGTAGTTGAGAAGTCATCACTCAAAAATCAAAGATTGGTTCAGGCAAAAATTATCAATAGGAAGCCAAAACTATGAGGGAAGGGGATTCTGATGTCTGCATGGACTGACCACTTCACAGATTTCTTATGAGTTGCAAAGGATAAAAGAGTAGCTGTACAAAAAGTCAGATCAAAATGGATTAAAGACCTCAACATTAGACCACAAACCATAAGGTACATTGAAGACAAGGTCGGCGAAACCCTCCACGATATTGAAGATAAAGGTATCTTCAAAGGTGACACGGAACTAAGCAATCTAGTAAAAACAGAGATCAACAAATGGGACTACATTAAACTAAAAAGCTTCTGCACCGCAAGAGATACAGTGATCAGAATCCAAAGACTATCTACAGAATGGGAAAGGATATTTACACAATACCCATCAGATAAGGGGTTGATATCAAGGGTATATAAAGCACTGGTTGAACTCTACAAGAAGAAAACATCCAACCCTATCAAAAAATGGGGCGAAGAAATGAACAGAAACTTTACCAAGGAAGAAATACGAATGGCCAAAAGGCACATGAAAAAGTGCTCTGCATCACTAATCATCAGAGAGATGCAGATCAAAACAACCATGAGATACCACCTCACACCACAGAGACTAGCACACATCCAAAAGAACAAAAGCAACCGCTGTTGGAGAGGATGTGGGGAGAAAGGGACCCTTCTTCACTGCTGGTGGGAATGCCGACTGGTTCAGCCCTTCTGGAAAACAATTTGGACGACTCTCAAAAAATTAGATATTTGTAGGGAGCCAGAGCACATTGCGCATGCGCATGATCGCACATGCGCAACAACCACATTGCGCATGCGCAACGACCGCATTGCGCATGCGTGGCAAGAGCCAATAGAGCGCCACCTCATATGGGGTGATTGGCGAGAGCCAATAGAAAGAGCGCCACCCTATGGGCGAGAGCCAATAGAAAAGGCGCCACCCTATGAGCGAGAGCCAATAGGAAAGGCGCCACCCTATGAGCGAGAGCCAATAGAAAATGAGCACCACCTTAGAGGCGGGGCAACCAGGCTATATAAGGACTGCCATTACCCGGGTTGGGGTTCGTTCTTTCTCCTCATGAAGTTAATGGAATAAAATTGCTGCAGAAGGATCCTCAACCCGTGTCGTCTCACTCTTTGCTGGAGAAGGGAAATCGCGACGCGGGCCACGAACAACTGGTGCCGAAACCCGGGAATTTCATCTTGCACCGCGAGGAAGAACCCCTCCTTTTGGAGGGAGGATTCAGAACTGCAGGACGATTGCTCGGAGAGGCGTGCTGCGGACCACTGCCCAGCGTTGGTAAGAAAAGAATGCCCGTTTCCTGGTGGTGGGGAGCACTCTTTGTCCTCCTTATTTGGATTTGCCTTCTCTTTTGCTCTTGTGTCTTTACTATGGGCACTGAGGCGACTTGGAAGATGGTTCAAAATTGTTTGGAGGATGAGGCATGCTCCATAGTGGTCAGGGAAGGCCGGCAGGTGTTGGAAAAGGTCCAAGACAGTTTGTCAGAAACCGAGCAATCAGGAGGGCTGGGCGCGCGTATGAAAATACCCAGCAATAAGGAAAAAGGACTGCCCGGTGGGGGCAAGAAGTTAGAAATAAATAAGGAAAAAGGACTGCCCGGTGGGGGCAAGAAGTTAGAAATAAATAAGGATGAAATCAATGGGAAGGTGCTTTCGGGTTTGATTGACACTGGTGCAGATGTAACGATCATTGCCAAAAAAGACTGGCCAAAAGAGTGGCCCCTCACCCCCTCACTGACTCACCTTCAGGGTACAGGCCAATCCCAAAACCCTATGTTAAGCTTGTCCCCACTTGATTGGCGCACCGAGGAGGGCAAATCCGGGACTGTATGCCCTTATGTTCTGCCTGGGCTCCCTGTCAAACTCTGGGGCAGGGATATTCTCTCACAAATGGGCTTTTTACTAATTGACACCTAGGGCCCCCTTCCCATTGAAAAATTACAGGCCGCCAAGTTGTTACTGCAGGAACAGCCCGGCACCCCACCCCCATTTGCCTCTAGATTGCTAGCTTCTTATTAGAAAGAGCCCGATGTACATTGTAGCAACCCCATTGTCAGGGGGACAAGACCAAAGGTAATGTGGACTCCCGTAGGGCAGGTTTAAGAATTTTTGTGTGAATGTGGTGCGCGGGGTGCGCACCGGAATGAAAGAGGACCGGTCCGAATGAGTGCAGGAGTGTGATTTGTGCGAGTGCCTTTAGTATGTGTGTATATTTGTCTCATTATATTTCTCTTAGTTATGCTTATTATTATTAGCAGAGAAGTCAGGAAAATGCAAGATCATGTGGTTGAGTGTTTAATAATATCAGGAATGAAAAAGAGTGTCGCTAAGGTGGTTTATCCACCTCAGAAGTAATCTTGATCTTAAAATTGTAACATCTGACAACTTAGGTTTCAACAACTTTGTCATGGATTGTTTTGCCGGCTTATATCAACAAAAGCGCTTTCTTGACCCAATTTTAATAAGCAGGAAACTGGCTGGTCAGGCAGAGAAACGGGGAGCAATGTTCCCAATCGGCCGACAGGGCTTAACTTTCTTTGCCCTGGGGACTTGTTCCTTCCTTTCTCAGTCTATCAGTTTTTTCCCTGCCATTTCTGAAGGGTCAGATCGATAGATCAACTGCAGATGTGTGCACATGTACATGTGATGTTTTTAGTGAACTTATTGTCTGTCTGTTTGTCTGTCTCTCTATGTGGAACACTTGAGTGCTGGAGCCAGAGTGGGAATCAGTGGTAAAAATTAGGCCTGGGGAAAACAGGATCATCTCAAGAGATCAGGGTGATATGCAGTTCAGCAATTTAAAGGATCTATATGATTTTGGAACCTGTTAGACCAGGTTTAAACAAAGATTTCTAATTAGAATATGGCACCTACAATGAAATTGAAATTTTTAGTCTAAATTTTTTATTGGAAGAACATTAATAGTTATTACCAATTGAAATTCTTTTGAATTCCAGTATCTGTACTATCTAGAAACAGCTACAGAACTAGAGCCAGAAATCTAAAAGTGAATTGGGAATTCAGAGTGCAAGGTTTATCTTCTAAGCCTCTGCTAATTTTAATGAGGAATTTAGCTGTTTTTCAAACAACAAAGGTACAGAAACCCTCAAAATAAACAAAGTTACTTGTGTTTCCGTAGACATTTGATAGTCAAAAATTTTTTTTTCTATGCTATTATCGAAGTTTGGTTAAAAAAAAAAATATATATATATATACATATATATATATATATAAATGTCCGAAGGGCTCTTTCTGTGTTTGACAGCATGCTTGTATTGTGGAATTGATAAAGTTAGAAAGCTCATGATTTGAACTAAGGTACAAAAACTGTTGAACTTAAGCCAAAGAAGATTTACTCATGTTTTATGAAAATTGATGGTTTAAAGGTCTTATGCTGTTGTGTCAATGTACTTATACATCTGCATTGGATTATTAGAATGTGAGCTGAAATAATTGTAGTAAAAACAGGTTCGAAGAGTAATGGTTTAGTTAAAACATGAGTTTTTTGGAGTTCTAATATTGGTTGCAAAACTTGTCCTACCAGTGTTTTATTTGACTTGAGATAAAAAAAAAATTTTTTTTTAAGCTACTTAGCTCAGGGTCATAAGGAGTGAGAGTTTTTAAAGATTTCCGAGTCCGCAGAATGCTCCAGGGGGAACCCCTGAGAGGGATTCTCTCTTTTCTTCTTACAGAGAACATGCGGCTCGTCGTCCGGTGCCGACCCTGCGGGTTTGCAATGATGATCCTGCTGCTGACTGTGCAACCGACGGAGGCCGGATTGGGCCGGCCGGCTGACCCTACACGCCTCCTACAACAGCTGTATGGGACCCCGTGCAACTGTCAGGGAGGACAATCTTCGGTGACCCCAACGAGCTACACGAAAACCGTGGACTGTGGGACTCTGACTATATATCTCGTCACGCAGCCCAGTGCTCGAGGCGGACTGACCCAGTTTTGGCAGTGCGTGCCCAAGCCTACTTTTATAAATAAGGGGGATCCCTGTCCTCAAAACTGTCAAGTGGTAGACCAGATGAATGCCATGTGTTATACCAGCTATTCTGAATGTACCCTAGGAGGAAAGAGGTATTTTACTGCAAAGCCCCATATGTCCTACGTGGAAACCGCTTGATGCTATGTTGGTTGATTGCATTTCTGATTTTGTTTTGATGGTTGTATTTTTTGATTGTTGTTTTGATTATTTGCTTTTACCTGGGTTATAGCTGACTGCTGCCTGGTGCCCCAATTCTCTGGCGGGGGCTCGGACTCGTTGGGCTCCCGCTATCCCTCTCTATCTTGCGCTCATGGCTCCTGCTCTGGGAGCAGCCCTTGCACGCTCGGAGCCACAAGGGCTCATTGCACGAGTATGGGTGCTCCCGAGTATTCTTCCTGAGAAGGGTGTCAGGCCAGAGAGCACTGCACTGAGTTGGCCCCCGACTCAGGGTGGCGAGCCACTTGCATAGGGCCGCCGTCGGATTTTGCCCTGCCTGGAAGTGAGGACGGCGGGACAGGTGGAGCCTTGGCGCGACCTGAAGGGGACGTGCGGAGGCCTCCTCAGTCCCTTGTAATACAGGCAGTGGTGACCGCCACCCCCTTCTACCAACAGGATGGCTCCATAAACAAAGACATAAGGGGGAGATGTAGGGAGCCAGAGCACATTGCGCATGCGCATGATCGCACATGCGCAACAACCACATTGCGCATGCGCAACGACCGCATTGCGCATGCGTGGCAAGAGCCAATAGAGCGCCACCTCATATGGGGTGATTGGCGAGAGCCAATAGAAAGAGCGCCACCCTATGGGCGAGAGCCAATAGAAAAGGCGCCACCCTATGAGCGAGAGCCAATAGGAAAGGCGCCACCCTATGAGCGAGAGCCAATAGAAAATGAGCACCACCTTAGAGGCGGGGCAACCAGGCTATATAAGGACTGCCATTACCCGGGTTGGGGTTCGTTCTTTCTCCTCATGAAGTTAATGGAATAAAATTGCTGCAGAAGGATCCTCAACCCGTGTCGTCTCACTCTTTGCTGGAGAAGGGAAATCGCGACGCGGGCCACGAACAACTATTGAATTCCCATTTGACCCAGCAATACCACTGCTGGGAATATATCCCAGAGAGGCAAAAAAGTACAATCGAAACAACATCTGCACATGTATGTTCATCGCAGCACTGTTTACAATAGCCAGAATCTGGAAAAAACCCGAATGTCCCAGAACGGATGACTGGTTGAGGAAACTTTGGTACATCTATACAGTGGAATACTATGCAGCTGTTAGAAAAAAGGAGGTCAAGAATTTTGTAGTTAAGTGGATGGGCATGAAAAGTTTCATGCTGAGTGAAATGAGTCAGAAAGAGAGAGACAGACATAGAAAGATTGCACTCATCTATGGTATATAGAATAACAGAGTGGGAGACTAACACCCAAGAACTGTAGAAATAAGTACCAGGAGGTTGACTCCATGGCTTCGAGGCTGGCCTCACGTTCCGGGGAAAGGTCAACTCAGAGAAGCGATCACCAACTACATTGTAGTCGAAGGCCATGTGGGGGAAGGGAGTTGCGGGCTGAATGAGGGCTAGAGACTGAGCACAGCGGCCACTCAACACCTTTATTGCAAACCACAACAGCTAATTAGAGAGAGAGAACAGAAGGGAATGCCCTGCCACAGTGGCAGGGTGGGGTGGGGAGGAGATGGGATTGGGGAGGGTGGGAGGGACGCTGGGTTTACGGGTGGTGGAGAATGGGCACTGGTGAAGGGATGGGTTCCCGAACTTTGTATGAGGGAAGTATAAGCACAAAAGTGTATAAATCTGTAACTGTACCCTCACGGTGATTCTCTAATTAAAAATAAATAAATTTAAAAAAAAAGAGTAGCTGTACAGTGGAGATACGTGAACATAATTTGGACCAACTGATGAAAATTGCCTTCTTAAAACGGCATGACCACTGCATCCTGAAAAGACCAGTTTCCTGAAAGAAATGTTCCACCTGAAATCCAAACTCCAAACCCAGAGATAAACACAAGTTAAATGGGCATCAGCAATATCCTCTACAGGAAGCAGGGAGGGAGAAGGTCCTATATTAAAAAATGTCTAAGTTATAAAAGATAAAGAGAGGTTGTGGGAACACTCCAAATTAAAGGAAATGAGAGAGGCAAGACAATCAAATTAACACATTATTATAGATTGGATCCAGCACTGGAGGGGGAAAACAGTTCTAAAGGTCTTTTTGGGTTAATGTACAGAATTTGAATACAGAATGAGTTAATTTTATATTAATATTAACATACTGAAGTAGGTAACTATTCTAGCATGTGGCTGACCCTGGTTTGATCCCTCCATCCTTCTCAGAGAGCCCAGAAAGCTACCAAGAGTATCCCACCTGCATGGCAGAGCCTGGCAAGCTACCCATGGCATGTTCAATATGCCAAAAACCATAACAAGTCTCACAATGGAGACGTTACTGGTGCCTGCTTGAGCAAATCCATGTGCAACAGGATGACAGTTCTTCAGTGCTATTTAGTTAAGGCAGGGTGACCTCCCAAGCTGGAAATCTTGGAGGACCATGTGGTGCTGGGAATCAAACTAGGGTTACCAGCATGCAAGGCATATGCCCTAATTCCTGTACTATCTCTCCATCCCTAATTCCAGGAACCTTAACATGGGAAGCACCCCCTGAGAGGAGCTGCTGCCTAAGAACCTCTGGTTGCCTAGCAACCCAGCCTCCTATTTATTGACAAGCTAAGGTGTAAGGTCTTCCTCTGGGCCCCATCAGCCAAGTTCCAGGTGAGGCTGGTCTGGAGCCCCAGGAAACAACACCCATGGCTCTGAGGACCTGAGTCAGGGATGAAGCTGATGCCCAGGATGCTGAATTTTCAGAGATGCTGGTAGAAGAAATCATAAACTTCAGTCAGAGACAAGAGATGATTTCTAAGGGAAATGGCAGGAGCATTCTATTATTTTTATACCTGTTCCCCCAGTCCCAGCATCCACCAGGTCAATGGTATGTGCTGTGCTGTAGAACAGGAAGCCTGAGCTCCAGAAAAGCCCCATCTCTGCTGATGCACAACAAATGCATCTGCCCTTTGCTCCCATGAGAAGCACCGTCCCTCTCTTCCATGTCACTCACTAACCAAATGTCCTTGAAGCTAGTCTAGTGT